>NC_053470.1:1561783-1861783 GCF_015227805.2 Hirundo rustica
CCTCAGAGCTTGGTGGGAATAGCTCCACACGCACACAGAGCAGGATTAAAAGAGATTTCCACAAAGCCCATCATCATTTCCAAGTCCTTGCCGGCCCCAGCGTGGGCAGGGCTGTAGTTACACTGCTCAGGAGTGCATCCCTGCCTTCCCCTCTGCTCCTGGTCCCTCTCTCCTGCTGCCCGTAGGGATCCTGTGGAGCCCTGTGCCACCTGTGCCACCTGTGCCACCGTGCCCAGCTCGCTGGGCTCTGCTCCTGGGCAGGATTTGGGTTCTGTTCCCATGGGCAGGACTCAGCCCAGCCTCCCCGAGTGCCCCGTGTGGGTGATGTGGAGGTGGAAAACGAAACAGGTCTGTGCTTCAGCACACCTGGAGTTGCTCAGTTTTATGCCTTTTCACACAGCTCTTGAACCGCATCAAAACAAAACGAAGCAGAGATCACTGCAGCAGTTCAGGCTCCCTCTCCAGCCCTCCAGCAACACTTTGCTCCCTTTCAGCACAGTTTTTTCCTCACAGGAGGGCGGTGATGTGGCTCCCGTTTCCTGGGAGATCTCTGGAGGTCTCTGAGCCAACAGGGGCATGTTTGGCACGGGACAGAGCCTTGCTCATCAGCCTGGATGGCTTTGAACTTGCTGTTTAAACAGATTCCTTTGTTTTGTGTAGATATTTAGATATCTCTACCAAAGATTCCCATGGGGTGCCACTATGGCAGCTTCCAAGAGTATCAAATTTCCATGAAGGGAGAAATACATATATATATATTTGAGACATTTAGTGAGTACTGTCCTTTTAAATTTCTTTTTATTCTTGTTATTTGTGAGTCCTTTAAATCAAGACTTGCTGCCCTTAATTATGTAATCTATAATCACTGGCCTCAGCCTGGTACTGCGTTAGTGAATCCGAGAGTGCCACGAAAGGAAGCTGCCTGCAACCACCAAAGTGAGCGCAGCCTGATGAGAAATCCTCCTGGGGAAAAAAACCACGGCAGGGACTGAAACGGAGCCTTCTTTCTTCTCCTTCTTCCTTTTTTTTTCATTCCCCCCGGCAAGAGAAGGTATCAAACCCGAGCCTGTTGGAGAGGACAACATTTCGCCGGCGTTCCTTTTTGTGATCTCAGTGTAGCCCCGGGTGCTGATCAGCCCGTCAGTCTCTAATTGCAGAACAGCGGTGTCAGGCACGAGAGAGCCCTGCTGGCTCCCTGCAACTGGGGAAGGGCACAAAATGCCCTCCTGGTGCCCAGCAGGGACAGCAGAGGGCTGTGTGGGGGTGGGCTGGGGGGCAGCGGAGCAGCTCTGCTGGGCTCTGAGCGCTCCCGAGCCCGGGGAAGTGTGCGGCTCTCGGGAGGGGCAGCAGCTCTCAGTGCCAACCCTCCCTCCGTATCCTGGTGCTCCCAACAGCGTTTATTTCACTCTTCAACCTCTTTGGTTCCTCCCAGCTGCCCCTTGCAGAGTGTGGTGGTCACTGCAGCAGCTCTGGGGAGCTGGGGATCCACATCCTTCCAGGCAGCAGCAGCAGCAGCAGCAGCAGCGCTGACCCTGTGCTGTCACAGTCAGGAGTGGCCGGGGGTCTCAGTGTGTCACTGCAGGGCTGCAGGGAGCTCACATCCAGCCCAGATCTGGGTGACCTTCTGCTCCCATTACTGCACACGAAGGGCTGGGGCTCTGCCTGGCACGGCGTGAGGAGGAGAGGGGTCAGCTTTCCTTGGGGCTGCCCTCGGGATGCTGCAGCATGTGCACTGGAAACCCTGGACGCATCTGGGGAGGGTTGGGGAGGGGGTTTTGGAGGCTTATGGGACAAAACTCAGGTTGGAAAAGGCGTCAGGAGTCAGGGCTTCTCTTGGCCACTCCGCTGCGAGCATCTGTCAGTTCAGGTTCACAGCAACTAAAAGTTCAGCCTCTTCCTTTTTCAGCAGGGTTTATCTTAACTTACAGAAGGATACAGATGATGCAGCCTCTGTGGGAGTTGGAAAAAAAAGCTGAAGAAGAAGAAGGAATTTTTTTCCTGGTTCTGTACAGATTCAGAGGTGTGGGACTGGGACAGAGATTTGGGGAAGGGTGCCTGGAGCAGGGATCGAGGCGTGCTGGGGAGCCATGGTGGCAATGGAGCTGAAAAGCCAATGTCCCTCTTTGCCCCCCAGCCTGCAAACGCCCCCTGAGCCCCTCAGTGGGGACCAGGAGAAGACAGTTTGTGCTCTCCAGGGAGGTGCAGCTGTGTCAGGACAAGAAAAGCCTTTGGAGGTTCAGAGGTTCTGCCCTGAGGCTCCGCTGTGGAATTGGCACAGCAGCCCAGGCTGGAGGAGCAGGGCAGGACCATGGACACGCTGCTTTTGGCCAGCCACGTGCCACTCCCAGACTCTGCAACCTGTATTTCCCCAGTTGCTCACCCCAAGTGGGAAATCAGCTATTTCTAGCCTGTAGACTGGATATAGAAATTGTTTTCCCCCCATAAGAAATGCAATACAAATCCCATCATTTCGGATCTGGATGTTTTTGGGTTATGTTGCTTGCAGGGACTACACAGTTTGGATTCAGCTAATCAAGTAGAAGTGTTTACAGAGCCCTCTGTGTGTCCTCAGGCTTCAGATGCTACCACAGGAGTAAAAGACAAAGCTGGCTTTCTATTTTTAGCAGCCAGCCTCTCCTAAGCTCGCCCCCTCTCCTAAAGCTCCCATCCTTACGCTGGTGGGAATCTTCTTCGTGTAAGCTCACGTGTAGCCAGGAAGGCTCACGGTTTCTGGAGCTGGTGTGCTCTCCTCAGACACTTCTTGTTCTGGGGCTCATGTCCCCCTGAGCTGTGGCAGCAACACTCGGTCCCTGGGCTCTGGCCAAGCTGAAGCAGGACCCTGCTGAGGCCCTGGGTGGTGACAGCCCGTCCCTTTGGGCTGTGACCCTCTGTGTCCCTGGGAATTCATTGCTCCTTAGCCCCTGGGACGGCACAGGCACAGGAGTGAGGCAGGGAGGTGGATAAAGCCCTGCCTAAGGCGATTTGGAAGTCTGTGCTGCAGCCCGAGGATGCAGTGACTTAATGAAGCTGCTGTTGTCACAGGGCCCGGGGACACGGGCGGTCACTCCCAATCAATGCTGAGAGGTTAATTACACATTTACCTGAGCAGCACTTTGAAATCCTCACCTCGGAACCAGGAGCGGGGGGCGCTCCTGGCTGCCTGGGCACCTGCGAGCGCGAGCAGCACCCGCAGTGTGTGTCCAGCTAGATGCCCCCCGTCGCTGGCTGCACCTTGGCAAGCTGTTTGCTCGGATTTCTGGGATGCTCTCGTCCCAGATATCGGTTCCAGCTTGGCTTCAAAGCCAGAACTGCAGTAGTTCACAGCCAATAAGAAAAAAAAAAAGCTCTTCTGTGTCTTGCTCCTGAGTGCTGCTCCTGAGTGCTGCTCCTGAGTGCTGCTCCTGAGTGCTGCTCCTGAGTGCTGCTCCTTACCTTTCAGCTGGAGCCATCCCGCCTCCTTCTGAGATGCCCACAGGGCAGGTGGTGGTGACTTCACCCATTTTTAATAAATAGATTTTAATTAACTTTTTAAAAAGTCCAGCTCATTCCAATTAGTGGAGGGTGACTGCATTTGTTCTCTCAGAGAGTGGGAGAGAGAGAGAGCTCTGTGTTTTCAAGACCATCTGCTCATGAATCCTTAAAAAAAAAAACTCGGGAGAGGAAAACAAGCATTAGCCAGAGGCAGGGAAGGGTGAGGGCACTCTGGCAGCCAGCAGGGAGGCCTGGCCAGCCGGGGGGACCCTGGGCTGCCACAGGAGCCAGGGTGGTCCTGAGAGGGTTTTGGAGCTGGAGCTCTAATGAGCTACGGGAGAAGGGACTGGCAGTGCCTGGATGAGCGAGAGGAGAGGCAGCAATCCAGAGGGCTGAGTTCTGGCAGCCTCAGAGATGGGGAACTGATCTCCCAGTGTGTCCCAGGCTTTTGTAGCTGGCTGGAGATTTCAGGAGGGGAAGTGCTTTGGGATGCTGTTTCAAAGGGAGGGGGTGCAGGGAATTTGGTGCCCTGAATTCAAAGTGCTTCTGAGGTGGGCAGGAGGAAGGGGCTTTGTTTTCTTGATGCTACCAGCACCTGCAGCAAGATCCAAGGGTCTGGGGGTACCTGGAGAGGGGAGTGGGGACAGCGTCTGGGGCAGCTCTTGGCCCATTGCAATGTGAGCTGTAGTGACCGTGTTTCAAGCATCCCCACCTCCTTCACTCATTCCCCTTCCTTCAGAATTATCCCCCAATCCCAGTTTCTCGTCTGAAACCAGGTAGGGTGGCTTTGAGAGCTGCAGAAGGGCCGAAATCTTACTAAATTGCTGCTCCTCCCCATCATGCAAAGGCAAACTCGTCAGTGCAGTTGACCCAGCCTCGTTCCCTATGCCCTGCAGGGGGACGATATCTTGGACCGCAGCTCGGAGCTGATCTACACGGGAGAGATGTCCTGGATTTACCAGCCTTATGGACGGAACCAGCAGCGAGTTTTCTTCCTCTTTGATCACCAGATGGTTCTCTGCAAGAAGGTAAGGACACGGCTAAGGGCGTGCTGTGGGCAGGCTTGCCAGTCCAAAGTGGTTTTTCAGGGCACGGTGGCTGTTGGCTGCACGTGCAGAGGAGGATGTGGAGAGCCCTGAGGAAGGGCAGTCCGCGTGCTCGGGGTGGGGAGCGCTCTGTGGTAGAGGGATTTTAGTGCTCGTAGCAAATCCAGCCTCCGCTTGCTCTTTTCATGCCTTTATCTCATGTGCCCCAGGTTTGGCTCGGCGCCTCCCGTCTCGTTTTAGGTTTTGGCTGCGGTGTATGATTCGGGATTAGATAGCCCTGCAATTCCTGTGTGAGCTACAAAACCTGGCACGGGGGCTGACAGCCCAATTGCTGCATTGAGATGGTGATGAGCAGCAGCCAGGCTGTGCTGGGTGTCTGTGCTGGTGTTGGGGGAGAGGCTTTTTGAGCCTCATCCTCCCTTCTCTGCCATGCTGGGTTTTACAGGGCCCCTCCCTGCCCTGGAACCCCTGGAGAAGGTGGGAGGGCAGTGCAGAGTACTGGTGTGCTGTGGTGTTAATAGCAGCAGGCGAGCTGTGATCCACAGAAACTGTGTCCAGCAGCAGCTCTGGTAGCCCTGTGTCCCACCGTGCTGCCACCACGCCCGTGTGGTGACACGAAGGGACAGAGCTCCTCGGTGCTGCCCGTGACAGCTCAGGATTTGCTGTCACTGCCTGCAGCCACCCTGAACTGTGCAGGGGTGTTCCTGGGACAGCACAGGGCTGCATTCCTGTCACAGCTCCTGGGCTCAGGACAGGCTGAGCCTGGCACCCTGCGAGGAAGCCCTGCCACCGCGGGAAGGGCGTGGGTGGGGACGTGGGTGGCTCCTGAGTCAGCGCGGCATCACTGCCCCCTCTGCGGCCCGGGCACGGCAGTGGGTGGCACTTTTCTTCTCCTGAGTCATGGCTGACTGAAATTGTGCCTTCTGGAATGCCTGTGCTTGCTTGTCCCCTCCTCGCTGGTGTGCCTTTCCCTCCTTGCCCAGCCCTGTGCAGAAGCAGCCACGGAGCAGCAGTGAGAGCTGCAGTGAGTCCAGAGGTGCACAGACAGTTTCCTTCTTAATGCTGACCTCCTCCTCTTTGATTGTGACCCTGAATTTCCAGTTCAGAAGGCAGCATCCAGTCTGGCCTGCACTGGCTCTGGTCTAGAGAGGTATTGAGCATTCCCTTAACTCCGGGAAAATCAGGGCTGGGATTTCAGTGGTCATCAGCACGAGTGGAGAGTGGTCAGCGATTCACTGCTGGGGCCCTGCAGGGTTCCATCAGAGCTCAGACAGTGTTAGTGTGACGCTGTCCTCCTCCCTTCTGCATGGAAAAGGCGTTTTGGGGGGTGTGGAGGCGCTGCACCAGAGGTGCCTGCATGAAAAGCACCCTGTGGATTGTGCTGGGGGGGGTCTGGGCGTTCCTGGCTCCGTGTCAGGACCTGCCAAGGCCTCATGGCACACTGTGTGTCCCCCCAGGTGGCAGGGCACAGGGTGGCAGCCCCTCTGGTGACCCCGTGGGCACAGGGCTCAGAGCCCACTGCGGGTTCTCCTCTGTCTCTGTTCCCAGCATCAAACTGCACCTGCTGCTCTTCTGCGCTGGGGTAGGAGGGGAGATGAGCTTCCAGCTGATCTGTGCTGATCACACTTTCCTGTACTCAGAATGAGCGTGCAAATCTGAAATTCGGAGGACTGTTAGCTCACATTTTGGGCCCACGCATCCCATATATAAAATAAATGTGAGTGGCTGGTAGTCTGTGCTGTCTTGACCTCCCTGAGAGATGCCAGGAGGCTGGATCAGCTCTGGGGCCCTCAAGGAGGCACCCTCAAGGTTTGGGAAGCTGGGACCAGCCTCCCTTACACCCTGCTCTAAAACTGAGGGATGGAATGTGATCCACACACCCCTGAGAGCGGCTTTGGAACCACTTAGGATGGCACATCTCAGTGAATCTTCAGCAAATCCGCATTTGTGGGTTTTCTCCAGGTGTAATAATCTGAGAGGTATGATACAGCTCTCGTCATGACACAGTCTACATGAAAATACTTTTGTTAAAATTATTATGGTTGAGTTTTATCTCTTTGTTGGCCCAGAGAGATTTTTAATAGAAATAAGGAGCTAATTCCATATTTAAATATGCCACAGATGTCTCAGTTTGGTGAAGGCATGGGAGATATCCCTGGTGGCTTTAGAAGGCAAACACACATTTCAGACAGGATCCCTCACTCCTCCAGACCTCCACTGCAGTTACATCCTCCTCTCCTTGCTGACCTGTGGAGGTGTTTGCATCCCCTGGTAATTCAGATGGATCCCGTGGCTGGGGAGGGTGATAAAGGAGTTCCTGTGGGACAGAGTTTGATATCAGACTGTCCCAGAGCCCTGTGACAGTTCTGCTGTTGGCATTCCCTGTGAGCTCCGTTGTCTCCAGACCTGTGGGCTCACCCTGCAGGGTGCTGCTCACAGTTGATGCAGTGGAAGATGAGGATTTTTCCTGCTGGCCCACCCCGTGTTCCCTGAGTAAGGAATGCTGCTGGCTGTGCAGGTATTTCCAGTGCCCAGCCCCCTGCTTTCAGCAGCAGGTAACACGTTTCCAGACAAACCCATCTGCTCTGCTCGTGTCCTGCTCTCCAGAGGCTTTGCCATCCCTTTCTCTTAGTGTCTGAAAATGTTTCAAGGTTTCAGGGCCTTTTTTTTTGTTGGACACCTGGCCAAGGCCTTTCTGTGAGGGGGAATAACTCTCAGGGTGATTGTTCCTGACATTATCACCTGGATGTTGCCTGCTTTTTACACCTGCATGACCGGGAATTCCTGAATGCATTTCCACGACCACTACACCTTCAGACAGAGACCTGGGTTGGAGAATGAGTGATTACCCAGGGCTGCACTCGAATGTGCTTGGCAGATGTTCTTTCCACCACTGTGGGTGTACTGAAGCCTTTCTTCCAAGCAGGAAAGCTGCATTTAGGTTTCCAAGGGCTGCAGCAAATGGAGAAGCTGACACCACGGCAGGCACCTCTCCGTGCCGGCAAACACCTTGCAGAGCAACTTGTGTGTGATAATGTTCACAAAAATAGTTTCCAGGCTTTACAGATAAGCCTCTTTGGCTTAGAGACAGCACGGGTCACTTCCTAACATCACCACTGAATTCTTTCCTGGTGCCAGGCAGTGAGGAGGGGTTTGATCAGATGAAATGGCCTTGTCAACTATTTCAGGGTTCAGCAAACTGAAACCAGCTTGGATGCTACAGTTCTGACCCAGAGCCACAGGCAGAGCTCAGGATCCGGGTTTTCCTTGCAAAGCCAGGTACCTTTCAGCTGTTGGATCAATGTGAAACTCTCCCAATGAGTTTCTGCCCGTGTTTCCTGAACCACAGGCTGGGACACTGCTGTGGGCACGAGGTGCCTTTTCCAAAGAGCTGCTTGGATACCCTGATTCAGAACTGCCTTTTGGGAAGGCAGAAGGGAATAGGCTGGGCAGGAAGCAAGCAGTGCCTCAGTGTGCCTTGCCATATGTGTATGATCAGGAGGAAAAGGCCTATTCTGGGATGCTGGCCATAATTACCAAGAAATGAAGGCAATCCTGGATGATGGTAACGCTAAAAGATGTTGCCTTAAAGGCACAGGGTCCCCTTTCCTTATCACCCTGAAGTTGAGAGAGTTTGACACGGAGATGCTTTAGATTTGCAAATCACGGTACTTAACATCCAGGCCTGTGACACGCAGCATTAATTATGATCACTTTGGGGATGCTCGAGGTTCTTAGCAGATGAAGATCTTTTTTCTGTTCTGGGTAATAATTTGAATTCCCCCAACGGGCTCCAGGGCAGCGTGGCACGAGGCTGGGAATGACAGTGTGAAGCAGGAAGGGTTAAGAGAGCTCTAAATTCCCCTTTTCTTTCACCAGCAGCCGAGCAGTCCTTGCCGGGCCGCGGTGTTCAGTGTTTTCTGACAGCGCAGGAGGATCGGCGACTGCATGAAGCACGTTCAGTTTTCATCTGTGCTTTTATGTGTCTCTTGTAATCAGGAGGCAATGCAAGCTCCAGCTTGTGGTTTATTGCTGTTGCTGTCTCCCCTTGAGCTGTCTGAGCGAAGCAGGTTGGATGGGAAGCAAAATGAGACCGCTTTAATAGCAGTAGGCAGCCAGCCGGACAGAAATAGCGGTGCTACAGGAGATGGAGTAAATAAAACAATCCAGTCAGACTCCGCTGCAGTCCAGGTTTCCAAATGGGAAGATAAAAGAGACGTCTCTGAGTCCTTTCAGTGGAAGAAGGTCTAGCTCCCGTGTAGCTTCTGTTGGAAACGCCGAGGAGATCTCTGCACCAAAGCAACAACCCTGATTTTATTACAGGCTGAAAAGGGCCTGTGAGACCAGCCAAAAACCTTGTTTGCAAACACACAGCAGCCCTGGGACAGTTCTTACTACTTTAAGTGGGTTTTGACTTCATCGGCACCTCCCAGCTGTTCTCTTTTTCTCCCAGTAACGCAGATCTCCACAAAATGCCACGTTTTGGGTCAGGCCTGGGCCCGGCCTGCAGCGGGGTGGGGAAGTGGCTCAGGCTGGGTTTAGCAGCTCAGGAGAGGCTCAGTGCTGCCCTGAGAGACAGAGCGTGCGGCTGGAGCTGGGGTGATTCCTGGGCTGTCCTGTGCAGGGCCAGGAGATGCACTCTGGTGGTCCTTGTGGGTCCCTTCCAGCTCAGGATATTCCATGATTCTGTGAGGTGGGCACAGAGAGGACTAAAGAGAGCACAGTGGTTTGGTCACAAAGTGTGAAATGAGGTTTTTGGAGAGCAGTGTTTCCCCAGCCCCACTGGCCCCTGTGCTCTTGCCCAGCTGGTGCTGTCTGCAGGCAGCAGGTTCCTGTGGGACCACAGAGCTTGGAAGGGAATTTGGATGCTCAGTCAGGCCCTTGGCCAGCAGATAGCCGAGGAAGGCAAGTCCAGCAATCAACAGGGTACATTCATAATTAAAACAGATTATGAAACAGCACTCCAGCTTTCAGACAGGGGTACTCCGGGGAAGAAAACACTCCTGAGAACGGTCCCACAGCCTGGATGAGCCTTTGCAGGGCTGTGCAGGTGACGTGCCCTGAGCAGTGCCACAGGAGGCTCACGGCACAGTGTCACTGGGGGCTCATGGCACAGTGTCACTGGGGGCTCACGGCACAGTGTCACTGGGGTTTCATGGCACAGTGTCACAGGGGGCTCACGGCACAGTGTCACTGGGGGCTCATGGCCCAGAGTCTCGTGTCACTGGGGGCTCACAGCACAGTGTCACAGGGGGCTCCTGTCACAGTGTCACAGGGGGCTCACGGCACAGTGTCACTGGGGGCTCACGGCACAGTGTCACAGGGGGTTCATGGCACAGTGTCACTGGGGGCTCATGGCCCAGTGTCACAGGGGGCTCATGGCACAGTGTCACTGGGGGCTCACGGCACAGTGTCACTGGGGGCTCATGGCACAGTGTCACAGGGGGCTCCTGTCACAGTGTCACTGGGGGCTCACGGCACAGTGTCACAGGGGGCTCACAGCACAGTGTCCCTGGGGGCTCACGGCACAGTGTCACAGGGGGTTCATGGCACAGTGTCACTGGGGGCTCATGGCCCAGTGTCACAGGGGGCTCATGGCACAGTGTCACTGGGGGCTCACGGCGCAGTGTCACTGGGGGCTCATGGCACAGTGTCACAGGGGGCTCCTGTCACAGTGTCACTGGGGGCTCACGGCACAGTGTCACAGGGGGCTCATGGCACAGTGTCACAGGGGGCTCATGGCACAGTGTCACTGGGGGCTCACGGCACAGTGTCACTGGGGGCTCCTGTCACAGTGTCACAGGGGGCTCATGGCCCAGTGTCACAGGGGGCTCATGGCCCAGTGTCACTGGGGGCTCTTGGCACAGTGTCACAGGGGGCTCACAGCACAGTGTCACAGGGGGCTCATGGCACAGTGTCACAGGGGACTCATGGCCCAGTGTCACTGGGGGCTCATGGCACAGTGTCACTGGGGGCTCATGGCACAGTGTCACAGGGCGCTCACAGCACAGTGTCACAGGGGGCTCATGGCACAGTGTCACTGGGGGCTCATGGCCCAGTGTCACAGGGGGCTCATGGCCCAGTGTCACAGGGGGCTCATGGCACAGTGTCACAGGGGGCTCATGGCACAGTGTCACAGGGGGCTCATGGCACAGTGTCACTGGGGGCTCATGGCACAGTGTCACAGGGGGCTCATGGCCCAGTGTCACAGGGGGCTCATGGCACAGTGTCACAGGGGGCTCACGGCACAGTGTCACAGGGGGCTCATGGCCCAGGGTCTCGTGTCACAGGAGGCTCATGGCACAGTGTCACAGGGGGCTCCTGTCACAGTGTCACTGGGGGCTCACGGCACAGTGTCACTGGGGGCTCATGGCCCAGGGTCTCGTGTCACAGTGTCCCTGGGGGCTCGTGCTGACCTGGACCTGCTGCCCTCCCACTGCCTGGGGACAGCAGGGAGGGAAGAGCAGGATCCAGAGGGACTGGAGGAGCCAGCAGGAGGAGTGCTAAAATCCAAAAAGGGCTGAATTTGGAGTCCTGCGCCATCTGTGTGATTGTCTGGGCAGGGATCAGGTTCAGCCTCCTGTGACCATACAGATTTGCAGGATGCTCTGCAAAACACTCTGTGCCTCACCTGCCGCTCCTGGAATTGCAGTGGGTGGGAATGTGGCCCACAGGCAAACCCCCAGAGCTGGAAGCTTACCCCTGCTGCTGTGGCCTCTCATCAGCACCGTGGGAGCAGCTGGGGAGGCCAGCAGAGCCGTGACGGGGCTGCACAAGGGTTTCCCGTGCTCTCCCGTTACCAGCCCTTCAGAAAGGCACTCACCCCGGCCTCGCTGCTCCGCAGCCAAAGGGATTGGGCTCAGGCTGGAGCGAGGCATCAAAATGCCAGTGCTGTTGCACCGAACCCGTGGAATGAAAATAGCATTTCCACACAAACGCTCTGAGCTCCAGCCCTCCCCGCCTCGGATCCCACGCTGCAGCTCCGAGGATGAATCAAACGTCTCTTCCCAAGCTCAGGAGACAGACAGTGCTGAATAATTTGGCAGGGATCTGCCGACCTCCCCAGCGCAGCTGTCCTTGTGCAGGAGGAGTTACGTAAACTGAAAGCGCCGGCACCTCGGCTCCCCCAGGGGCACTCCTGGCAAGTTTGGGCTGGGAAGCCAGTGGCTGAGGGGGTTTGGGGGAGTTGGGACATCCCCCTGTCCCTGATAGGATCCATCCTTCAGCTCATTCCTGGCAGGGCTGGGCAGATCCCACTTCCCTCAGCCCCAGCTGCTGTGTCCGAGGGCTCAGAGCAAAGCTCGCAGGCTCTGGCATCCAAACTCTTAGCAGGGCTTAGAATTATTTTCTGATATCAAGAATATTTAGGAGAAAAACACTCCAAAGGGTTCATTGAGCTTCAGGGTTTCATTTGGACGAGGAGAGGCCCGGTGTGGTGCTTCACTGGGCTCTGCCACGTGTCACTGTCACTGTTCCATCTGATCACTCAGCCCGCTGTAGGGTTAAATTAAATGTACAAATGCTGCAGAAAACTGTCCCCTTGGTGTTCAGGAAAAGCAGGCCAGGCTGCTTTCGTCAAAGGGTCTCTTTAAGGTAAATTAGACTTTAAAAATGTAAGCTTGGAATCTTTTTTTGAGAAGTCAAAGAACGTTGAAAGCCCTCATGACTAAAGATACCCAAAGACATGGCAAAGTGGCAGCGTGCCATGCTCGCATTGCTCACGGCAGGTTGGGCAGAGGGAAGAGGGAGAACAGGCAAGCAGGAAAATCAGGACAGATTTCGGGAGTATGTTGGAAAACTCTGCTCCTCTGCTCTGCAGTCAGCGCCCAGGCCAGTGGGAAATCACAGAGAGGGGTCTGAGACCCACCCACAGCTCAGTGCAAAAGGCAGCTCAGCCTCTTCCAAACCTCTGCCTTTCCCAAATCATGAGCTGGTGTTTGGGTGCAGTTCTTGTGAGCCCTGGCTTGGTCTTTGCCTAATTCCAGCACCAACTGTTCACTGCTCACCCCCTGTTCCCATGGCAGCTGCTGGCCAAGGGCAGGGCTGGGGTGGGTCTGTGTCCAGCCTCGTCCTTGGCTGGCTCTTCTCCCCTGGACACTGGGGAGTGCTCGTCTCTGGTGAGGTGACCTGCAGGGTTTGCTGCTTTTCATCCCTGCACAGACACCCCAACAATCCCACCCTGGGCCTCGGGGCCGTGCCCATTCCCTGAGAGCCTGGGCAGTGCCAGCACCCTCTGATGGAAGAACCTTTCCCAAAATCCACCCTAACCCTGCCCTGACACAGCTCCAGCCCTTCCCTGGGTGCTGTCCCTGTCACAAGTGAGGAGATCAGAGCTGCCCCTCTGCTACCTCTCGGGAGCATGTCAAAGACCTCACCGAGGTCACCCCTCAGTCTCCTCCAGCTGAACAAACCAAATGCCCTCAGCTGCTCCTCCAGTCCCGTCAGAGCCTTCCCCATCCTCATGGCCTCCTTTGGATGCTCTCCAATGGCCAAATGTCTTCTTTATTGTTGTGCCCAGCGCCTCCCCAGCACTGGAGGTGAGGCTGCCCCAGCCCAGGGCAGAGCAGGACAATGCCCACCCTGGCCCCAGGACAGGGATGTCCCTCGTGGCTCCAGGGCGCTGCTGATGTTCTGTAAAGCTGGTGGGGATGCAGTGATGATCCCCATTGGAAGAGCCACCCTGCTGCCTGTTCCTCCTGCTCCCTGTGCCTCTCAGGGCTGTGCTGTGCTGTCCTTGCTGCCCACAGGCCTCCTCTGCCTCCCTTGGCTCTGCTGGCTCTGATCCCAAGGCATGGGAAATGCTGAGCTCTTCCCACACAGCTTTGAGCTGTTAGAGGTCCACCTTCAGAGCCCTCCAGTGCGTCTCTCACCCGTTCCTTAGAGCTCCCCACTGATCTGTACAATAAATAAATAAATGCCCTTATCCCATGGTAGAGATGGGGAAGGGCTGAGGGAGAAGTGTCATTGCACCTGGAGCCCCAGGAGCTGCCCTGACATGGATGCCTGGCTGCATCCATGCCCTCAGAGCACCTCATTCCTCCCTGAGTCATTCTGAAACTCCTTTGGCACTGGAATATGCGGGCTTTGATAAACGGGAGCACCAATAACCTACATAGGCAGTGAGGAGCTTGTAATGGATTATTCTGTGGCTGGCATCTCCTGTCCTGTCAGCTCCGAGGAGGGATCTAATGACTCACAGCTGGAAATGGCTCTTCCTCCATTTGTGTTTCATGGATGATTGGTTTTACGCATGAGAAGTCGAGTGTGACCGAGGAAACCACAGCTCCTGAGAAAAGGCACCATCCCAAATCCAAACCCTTGCTTGAGGCCTCCCCACCCACCCTTGTACACCACACACTCAGGAGTTAATGGCAGGGATACGAAACTCCTGGAATGCTGCACACAAGGGATGAAGGTCTGGGACCAGGCCAGGTCCTCTCAGGAGCTCAGTTCCTCCTCGGGTGCCCTGTGCTGCTGAGAGCCCTGGATGGCTTTTGGTCGTGATGCCATCTTGCACTGGTGACTGCACACTGCCCTCCTTGTCACTATTGTTCTTTTTCCCCTTGAGTGTCCCAGGGTGTTACTGAGACACACAAAGCAGTCACACGGAGAGAGAGGCTTCGCAGAGCAGAGGTCCTACTCCGATCCAGCTCAAAGCTGAGACCAGGCAGAGAGAGCCTCTTTGTTTTATTTCTTACTTTTTATACATTTGTGGGTCTAGCAGAAGATTGGCTTTTAGAGTTTCCACCTCTCAAGCCAAGTGGCCAGACCAGCCGTCAGTTACAATTGTTTTCAGGTTAGAAATATGCAAACAGAGGACAGAGAATGAAAAACAAATGATTTGTTTATGTTACATATGTGGGAAAAGTTAGAAAACTGCTCTTAATATGGTGCAGTAACTAAAAATCTGACTCCATTTATGAAAATTCAAAAAGGCTATAAAAAACTCAGAAAAACCAGGGTAACACCAGGGGTTGGACCTTTCCTCTCCCACAAGCAGTGCCAGGCACAAGGAGCTGTGCTCTGGACTAGTGGGGCAGAAGAAAAGTTAGAGATGAAAACTAGAGAGCAGGAGAAGCAGTACAGAAGGCAAGTAGGAGTCCAAGAGCTGCTGAGCAGTGATTTACAGGTGCAATCCTTGCTGCAGGTGTCCAAATCCACTACAACAGGAGCACAATTCGTTGTGGGAGCCCATCCCACCTTCCAGGTTTTCCAGTAAAGCTCAGCCTTGCTTTCCTGATGATGGCCACCTAGGAGATTTCTTCCCTTCCAAGCACAGTTGTACTAGGTCACCTTCCCCTTCCAGGAGGGGACAGTGCTGATGGTGGGAGCAGAGGGGGTGGCCCAAGGCAGGGCCCAGCACCCCGAGAGCAGAGCTGTGGGGGGTTTTTGTAACGTGTCAGAACCTCGCTTTGTGCTCCCGTCACACCACTTTTTCTGGCTTCGTCTTCTCCTTGTGAATCCTTAGTACAGATTACGTGAACAGACTGCCGAGCATTATTCACAGGAGCTTAATTAACCTCAGCGAGGGGAAGAAAAGGAAATCGTGGAAGCTGTAGGGTAAAAAAAGATCATATTTAGACAAATAAGTGCAAATGACCCAGATGCATCAATTTCCTTTGGAGCCAGGCGAGCAGGCTGGGCGCTGTGCAGAGGCTGCAGGTCTGTGCCGCTGCTGCTGCTGCCATCCCCACACCGCCCCAGGTCCTGCCCGTCCTACCTGCTCCCAGCCCTGCTCCATCTGTCCCCTCCTCTCACACACCATCCAGGACCCCAGGAGAGCAGCTATTCCCTTTGCAGGATTAAGCACACTCAGATCATCTCTGATGGATGTTTGTCTAACCTTCTTTTGAAATTCCCCTGGGAATGCCAGTCCTGAGACTTCCCTAGTTTTTCTGTTCTATGGTTTAACTACTCTTCTAGATAGAAACATTTTTTTTTTTCCCCCCAGGTTTCTTATCCTGTTCTCCCTTGTGGTAAATTAAGCCTAGCCACAATCAAAATGGAGAATAATTGATCACCAGGAGCAGCTTTCACATACTGGAATACCAACAGCACCTTCCTTTTTAGTTACGGCCTTTCTAGATTAAACAGCTCCGTTTCTTTGGCCTTTCCCCACTGATAAGGTTTTGTGAGTCTTTTTTGGGGTTTTGATATTTTCTTGCAGTTGCCTGATTTAACTACAAGAGATAACCTCGTGTGACATTCAGAACTGCGCAGAGCAGCCGATGGTCGCCCTGGCTGAGCCACGGGCAGGATGGTGCCCAGCACCACACGAACAGAGCCAGCCTGTGAACAAAGCTGTATCCCAGAGAGTAATGAGTTCTTCATTTCTCTCATTCCAATTCTCTTTTTTATCCCTGGATGACCAGGAGCAGGAGCAGCGTTCCTATCCCCCACAAAGCCAGAGCTCCTCTCAGCTTCTGTGGCAGATAAATCTCCATTTTTGTGCACGGGTCTGCTTTGTCCTCCTGCCAGGCGGTACTCACACCAGGCTGGTGGAGCAATCCACTTCCCTCCTCAGCTCACAGCTGCTTGTGTTAATCTCTTGTTCCCTTTGACTCCCTGGATATGCTAGGAAAGGACAGAACAGTGCTGGCAGAGTGGTGTGAGGAGCAGCTCCTGTCTGAGCACTGCTGCTGCACCTGGCACACAGCACACAAGCAGTGTCCCTTCATGGCCTCAGTGCTCTCTCGATTGCTGTCCTCTTGTCCACATGCATAACAAGCTCCTTAGAACAAGGGTTTGGCCTTGTTTGCTGTCTGCTGCATTTTCTTGAGCTCAATTACAGTGCAAGGCGTTTGGAGAGGGCCCTGCTTCACTAAGGAGCTGAGCAGTGTCTGTTATTCTTTAAAAGCTGTGATAAAATATCCACAGATCAAATAATTACTGTGCTTCTCATATTATGGGCGTTAAAATTTAGTCAGTTGGGAAGTAATATCCATTCACTGAGTGTTGGCAAGAAGGAGGGAGAATGATAATAGGAAATGCTGAGCCCATTAAAAATGAAATTATGCAGTTACAGTTGTTAATCTGTGGACTGAACTTTCTGGAACCAGCTGTGGGCAGAGTCCTCCATGTCCAGGCATGTGCTGCCCATGAGATGTTTGTGTGGGGAATAAACTGTGTCTTCTAAATTCAGGGTACCAGTGTGGAGTTCATGGCCAACAAGTGAGGAATGGTCCTACTTTTGAAGGAAAGCGTTGGGAGAAAAGATGATCCAATTCTTCTGGAGTCTTTGTGGAATTTCCTTCTCCAAATGACAGTGGAAGTGGCAGACAGGAAGGAGCTTTGTGCTGTTGTCTTTCCCTTTGGCTCAAGGCCAAAGTGCAGCAGTTCCTCCTCTGCAGCTGAGCTGCTGCTTCCCACCCCTGCGTTTCACCAGCAGCAACCTGTGGGGCCATTTGGTCTCCAGAGGCACTGGAGATTCCGTTATCTCCTCGCTGCTCCTTCAGCAGCCCCTGGGCAGCACCTTTATCTTCACATCCAGCACCATCCAGTGCTCAGGAACCTCGGAGCCTCACCAGACACAGGGACAGCTCCTGCTGCATCCTGGGAGGGGAAATGTGTGGACCAGCTCAGTCAGGCGTGTTCAAACCCATGGAATGTCCTCTGGAAATCCAGCTTGACAAAGCTGCTAAAGCAGTCACTTGGCAGTAGTTATTAAAAATAGCTCATAACGTTTTCTGAGTCAAAACTTGGGGGGTATAAGAGGGGGAAATATATTTCGTGTGTGTAAGGAAAGAGGGATTTTCAGGGCTTGTGATTGTTGATTCTTGTTAATACCTTTATGGACAAATCTCTCCCCAGTGGTGAAGGTTGCCTGGGGAGGTCCACTGGATCCATCCTCGCAGGAGCAGGGTCTGCTGGGGCTGGTTCTGGAAGCCCTCAGCAGCAGGGGGAAGGGGAGCGGCTGCTGTGCAGCTGATGGAAGGAGCGCACCCTCGCTGCTGTGAGATTTGGTGTCAGGTTTTTCGGAGAACGCGGTGCAGGTAAATGTTCTCTCCAAGAACAAGCCCCAGCCTCCCATTAAGCACCGTGTGTGGTATTGACCTGATTGATCAGGCTCCGTGTGGCTCCTGCAGCCTTTCCACAGCACCGAGGGAAAGAAGCGATTTCCTAGGTTAGGACACGACTGGAAAGATTTTCTGCTGCCTTGTTCAGCCTGAAAAACATTTTTCTTAGGTTTCACGCTCCCACAATTTCAGGCCTACACCAGAGGAAGGTTTTTGTACGAGATATTTGTTAATGGAATTCCCCCTCCTCACCTCCCCCCCCGGCCCAGAGTGTTCCAAAGGAAGGAGTCGGGATTTAAAGCCAAGATTTTGGCCAGTCTTGTGACAGTTAATCCTGTCTGGCAGATTCATGAGCAAGTTTGGTAAATCATTATGATGTAGAGTTTATTTTCCAAGATTAATTTGTTTAAAATAGTACCTGCTGCTTATCTTGAAAAAGCCTCACTGCTAAATATTATTTCAATAAAAAAATGCTGTACATTGCCTTCATTTTTCCTCTCAAATGAATCCTTTGACATAGCATTTGTCTTTTGGGCATGCTGAAAAATCCAAAGGTATTTAGGTTAAATTGATTTAATATACCTAAGTATTGCTTTTGAGAGTGGTTAGAGGAAGGAAATCTTGATTGTGTGTTGCCGAATTTGGTTTTAAATAAATGCAGTCACCTTGTGTGGCCACAGCTAGAGAATTAACATTGTTTTCTGATGATCATCTTCTGTTATCTGAGATAACAGGCACAGAAATGTGGGGCCAATGGGGAATTTACTTTTCCCTTCCCAGCGCAGAGAAATGAGCTGTTGCTGAAAAACAAGGAAAAACCAACTGAGAAGGGAGATGAGCATGAACAGGTTTGGTTGCAAAAGTTATAATTATCAGGGACGGAAAAGGAAAAAAAAAAAATGAAGTGGGATCAAGAGGTTAAATCCAGGGTGGAATTAGACCAGAGGTAGGTTGGGGGTGCTTGGAGCTGAAATCAGGGTGGTTTCTCACCAGTGAGCTGTGTTGGGATGGGAAATGAGCCCCAGGGAGAAGGGGCAGAGACTCCCTGGGTGTGGGAATGTGTGTGGAAAACAGATCTGGGCTGGGCACCCTGTGCTGCCAGAGCAGTGATGGCTCCAGAGTGGTGCTGTGCACAGCCTGGGGGCCCTGCTGGGCCTGTGCCTCACATTTCTCAGCCCATGGAGCAGAGCCTCCCACCTGGAAATGCTGGAGCGTGTCACCTACTCACAGGCATTTCTTTGTGCGACAAACTGAACTTTGCGGCTCGGGCATGTGTGTTTTGTTCCTCTCTGCCCACGGTCTGGCCTGTTTGGCCAGCAAGAGATGCATTCACAGCAGGTGAGGCTGGGAGGATCTGACCAGACTTCACCATCACTTCTTTCTCTTCCACTTCTCTCCCAGGAACTGAAGGATCTGACCGGGTTTCACCATCACTTCTTTCTTTTCCACTTCTCTCCCAGGAACTGAGGCATCTGACCAGGTTTCACCATCACTTCTTTCTCTTCCTCAGCTCTCCCAGGAACTGAAGGATCTGACCAGATTTCACAATCACTTCTTTTTCTTCCTCAGCTCTCCCAGGAGTTGAAGGATCTGACCAGGTTTCACCATCACTTCTTTCTTTTCCACTTCTCTCCCAGGAACTGAAGGATCTGACCAGATTTCACCATCACTTCTTTCTCTTCCTCAGCTCTCCCAGGAACTGAAGGATCTGACCAGGTTTCACCATCACTTCTTTCTCTTCCTCAGCTCTCCCAGGAACTGAAGGATCTGACCAGGTTTCACCATCACTTCTTTTTCTTCCTCAGCTCTCCCAGGAACTGAAGGATCTGACCAGGTTTCACCATCACTTCTTTCTCTTCCTCAGCTCTCCCAGGAACTGAAGGATCTGACCAGATTTCACCATCACTTCTTTCTCTTCCTCAGCTCTCCCAGGAATTCCCTGCTGAGCTCGGGCTCTCCATGAGATCTCACCATGATGCCTGTCTCCCTTTCCCTCTGCAGGATCTGATCCGAAGGGACATCCTGTACTATAAAGGGCGCATAGACATGGATAAATACGAAGTGGTGGATATAGAAGATGGGAGAGATGATGACTTCAATGTCAGCATGAAGAATGCCTTCAAACTGCATAACAAGGAGACAGAGGAAATGCACTTATTCTTTGCCAAGAAACTGGAGGAGAAGTTACGGTGGCTTAGAGCTTTCAGAGAAGAAAGGAAGATGGTAAAAGAAGATGAAAAGATAGGTGAGGAATGTGGAAGTGAATCTGAAAGGAGGTTGTCGGTAGTGTTTAATTTAGCCCCAATGAGTGGAGGAGCCCACGCTTTCTTTGTGGTAGAATTACAGCTCAACCTTGTCAAAATGTCCTTGGTTGCTCTCCTAGTCATAAATAGGTCTCTTTCCTAATTTCAGTCACTGTTCTTTTTGGCCCTCAGTAAAGAAATTCTGCCCATAGCTCAAGCCTGGAGCTCCATGGGTGTGTGGGAGAGGGAAGTCTTCGGCCATCCACCTTCAGGGTTTCCTGGCTGCATCCTCCTGCTCTGGTTACGGGTGTTTCATGGAGAGGGGAGGCAGCAAAGTCAGTGACAGCCCTTCCCTTCCACCAGCCCCCAAACTGTCTGTGACCAGTGTCAGTCCAGGCTCAGTTCGTTGCTCAGCTCTAAAGCACAGAGCTTATTTATGACACTGTATAAATGAAAATGGCTCTAATCTTACTTTTCATCCAGCCCCTGCACAAGTGAGATTAGGAGGAGGCCAAGAAAGAGTTGCTTTTCAGAGGAACACTCGTAGCATTCCGTGTTTGGAAACAGAGCAGAGCATCCCCCTCCCCAAAAGGAAACGAGGCTTTGTGAGCAACCTTCTGAATTGTGTTTGCCGTGTTCCCTTTTCCAGGCTTTGAAATTTCTGAGAATCAAAAGCGGCAAGCGGCAATGACAGTAAAGAAAGTCAGTAAGCAAAAAGGTAACCGGCAACACGCTCTGTGCCTGGTGATGTGAGGGTGGAGCGGGCTGGGCTGAATCCTGCTGGGTTAGGATCCAGCATCCCCTCAACTTCCCCCTCCCTTCTCTTTTTATATCAAATACCGTTTGTGCTTTGTATCCTTCCTTATTGTATCTGTGGGCCAAATTAATCTCTGGTCGAAGGTGGTTGAGAGCCAGTGGAACTGCACCAGAGATGAATTTGATCTCGTGTCTCCAGTCTGATGTCCAGAAGCTGTCCCTGGGGGCAGAAATCTATCTCAGTTGTTTATCTCAGGCTGAAATGGGAGCGAGTGCGGAGGTGTGTCGAGGTTCTGCTAATTCCCCAAAGTCTCCCCTTAGCAAAATAAAAAAGAAAAAAAAAAAAAAAAGGGAAAAAAAAAAGCTAAAATGCTGGAACTGGGGAAGGAGTACCCCTTTCCTGCTGCTGGAAAGGAAAGGGACACTCTTGTTTCCTGGGGCTGCCTGGAACTTTTTCAAGACAGCACAGTAGCATCAACTCTAGGAAATAAAGTATTTTAGTAAAGACATTGTATCTCTGGAATGTCAGATTCATTTCCCCAGCCAGGCAGGCTGCAACCAGAGTCTCGACTGGCCAAAGCCGGCGTTAATTCTCTCTCGCAATAACTCTTGCAGCTACAGGTTTGGAAATGCTCAGCACAGAGGGAAGGTCAGAGAGGTCATTCCTCAAGTTCTCCAAAGCTTCACACAGTCACGGATATATTGATTTGTTACCAAAGTACCATAGCACACGTAGGCCTGCGAGTGGGTTTTGGGAGAGCTCCTCAAGGCTTGGCTCAGGTCAGGTGCAGGCAGGTTGGTCCCCGCTCCGTGCAGGTGTTTTGGGGGGTTTTGCAGAAGTTGAAGGAGCTCTTTGCTTTCTGCCTCACCTGTGTGTTGTCTACTGGCTTTGCTGGTCCAGGAGTGGTTTGCCAGGCCAGCTGTGAACTCCTTGGTTTGCTGTGTCTCTCCATTGTCATCAGTCTTCTCCTCTCTACTAACTTCTTCTGTTGTCTCCTGAGATGTTCTTTACAAACTCTCCTGGCCGGATGTTCCAAGCTCAGAGCGTGCACACCCAGAGCAGGGCCAGGTGCCTGACACTGTCCCCGTGGCCCTGTCACAGCCCCTCAGCACCTGCATGTCTGTCCCTCAGCACGGGAGCATCCCCAGGGCTCGTGGGACTGCACAGTGAGAGAGCCTGACTTGCATGACTGCCGCGACAAAACCAGGGTCAGTTACTGCCAGCTGTTCGGTTCATTATGTTATTAATTAATAGAGGTATTAATTAATAATTGGGCTGTTCAGCCAGTTAGTGACACGGTTCAGAGGTGCCTGAGCATGCCTGCCAGCATTCCCACGTAAATCACTGGACTTGCATCCTGACAAATACAATCTGCCTGACAGGGCTTGTGTCTTACACAGCAATTGCTCTGTCTGCTCTCTTTGTCTTTCTCTCTCTTTCTCTCTGAGATGAAAAAGGAGGGGTTGTTATCTTGGGCTTCTCGGACTATGAAATTCATTAGCTCCTAAAACAGCAGTCAGCATTTCTTTAGTGAAGAATGAGCTTGGGCTGTGGCACTGGCAGTTCTTTTTATGGGATTGAGTCCTCGAGCCAGACAGAAGTTCAGTCACACCCCAGCACCGAGTTAAGCACAGCCTGGTTGGTTTTAGGACGTGAAATCTGAAAAACAACAAACAGGGTCGTTAGAACAGTGGCTCTGTATGCTTTGCCCTACACTGTGGTGATCCTAGCCCAGTCTCAGGATGATTAAATTAAATATTGACACTGAGAACTCTTAGTTCTGTTATTCTGTAGTTTGTCTTGTGCCCAGGACCCAGAGAGAGGCTCAGGGCTGTCTGAGCAGGGGGCTGCTGGCGCTGCTCAGAAGAGGGAGGCGGGAGGAAACTCCTGAGAGCTGCCTTTCGGTGTCTGATTTTTGAAATCTTACCCTAAACGTTTTACAGATACTGACACCGTTATATTTTGCCAAGACCTCGGCAGCACTTGGGGCTGCAGCTGTGCCCGTGCCAGGGCAGCACCACAGGAGAGCGGGAAAGGGCTTGGAGCTGCTTTTGCAGCATCAGCTATACCTGAAAAGCAGGGAAGCCCTTCAGAGGGAGGACCAGGTCACTGTATTCAATAGAAGTATTTGTTTATTTAAATGCAGGATGCTCTCAGCGGCTGCAGCAGGGCTCAGCAGCTCGAGGTGCTGCCAGCCTGGCTCCTGTGTCACAGGATGCCTATTACAGACTTGTTCCTAGATTATCTCGCTTGTTCCCTGCACCTCTTAAATGGGAAACCATGGTAATTCCCCTGTCACAGAACACTTAAGGAAGAGAGAAAAGCCGTGAAGGAGGTGAAATGGAAAATGCAATCAACTTTGTTAGAGGTGAAGCAGAAAAACATTTTTCAAATAGTATGAACTGCTGCTTATTTCATGCACTGTTGTACCACACCTCCCAGAAGTATTGCTCTGGAGATGGCTGTCATGTGTTTGAGGAGGAGGCATTTAAACCTCTGCTGGCGGCAGCAGGAGAGGGGGAGAGCAGCTGAGAGCAGCAGACGAAACCTCAGAGCTCTGCTTTTGAAACCAACAGGAGCTTTATCCCGGTGATTGAGTGAGAACACTCTCCCAGTGTTTTGAGAAGCATTTGATGCCCAGCTGAGGGTGCTGTGTGGGGCAGCAGCCCCTCGTGGCTCTCAGGTGTGTGCAGGGCCAGGCTCCCTGCCAGACCCACTCAATGATGGGCACTATCCCAGGATTTGCACTCCTTATTGGATTGGGCAAAACATAACGCTGTTAAACCGGGTGCCTTAAGACAGCATTAAACCAATTTTTGGCCTTCCTTAAGTCCATTAGACATCCAGTGAATGGGTGTTGCTGGCTCTGCACCTCGCTGACAGAGAAAGGGGCTGGTTGCTGCTCTTTGCCTTTTGCTCTGGTTGTGGAAGGTTTTGATTCTTGGTTGCTGCCCTTCAGCTTCCTTGGGTGGCAGTGTGGGAACTCGGAACAGACTTCAGTCTGGTGTCTCCTGAAAGTGGTGAAGTAAAGGGAGAAATTTATTTGTTTTATCTTAGGAAAACAACCAAAGCCCCTCCCAGGAGGGGAAGGGTAGGAGGGGCAGGTTCTGTGCAGAGCCTGGGTCTCCCCAAGGGACATAAGGGTGGCACTGGCTTCTTCTGCCAGCACCATGCTTCTCACTGACTAAAGGAGTGGGACCTGCCTAGAAAATGGATCCCTTGTGGATCTCCAGGCCATCTAATGTAGACAAAGGTCAATCCAGGGTAATTTTCCATTTCTAAGCATTTGAAAACGGAAGCTGGTGGAGTGCCTCTCTCCATGAGGGGCCTCTGTTCCCCGGCCATTTGTGATCCCCTCTCCAAGGGTTGGTGCCTGCAGCCCGAAGGAACACTCCGTTCCTTCTCTGATCCCCAGCTCTGTCCATCTGGCCCCTTGCAGGACAGCCTGTCCACAGAAGGGATGTTTGTTCATCTTCCTAGCAGCTGCCAGCCAGCGGTGTCAGGGAATTAGAGGCCCTTCCAGGAAGGAGACTCCATTCTTAAAGCACCTCTTCCCACTTTTGGAAAAGGAAATGTCTGCTGAGATTTAAAAAAGTGACTTAGTGTGAGCTGGGGGTGTTTCCCACCCCAGGAGAGCTCTGAGCTCCACACCACATCCAGCTCCTCTCCCTGCCCTGTGCACACTTCCCCCAGGAGATGCCTTCAGCCCTGACAAGCCTTTGGGGTGAAGTAAGCAGAGATTCAGTCAGCATCACCTGAGAAAGATGCTGTCACTAAATCTACCCGTGAACACTCAGCCATGCAAACCCAGCAGGGGCGAAATCATCAGCCAGCATGAACTGCCTTGGCCCCTCACCAAACACCCTCTGAATCACTGGATTTTCCTGTTAATTTATTCCTTTCTGATCACTTGAGCTCACAGCCAACTATGTCACAAAAACCCTGACCCAGACACGCAACGGCTTCTCTGGCTTCCCACACTTGTGCACCTGAGGCTCCCCCGGCAGAGCTGGGCAGGACAGGGCTGAGCAGGGTCCCTCCCGTGGTTCTCCCGGCTGTTTAATTCCATTTTATTGCATCTTCCTTGCCGACAAGATTGACATGGCCCTGCCGTGTTTCCCCATCGATTCACATGTGTAGGCACGGCCTCGGGGGATTGCAAGAGCCCTGCACAGCCCAACTGCTTGAAAACAAAGAGGGGCATTTGCATTTTTGGATAATCAGGGTCATTTCTCTTTTTTTTCCCGAAGCACAGGAGGTGAAAGAAGGGAGCTGATGGTGTTGTCAGTTGTATTTCCCCACAGATTCGGGGCTAGCTCAGAGCTTAGCCCATTTGTAAAACCCAGACCCTACCAGCACTCTGTGCTGTGGGTCCACGAGCACCATCCCACTGGTGGCATCCGGAATCCAGCTGGAGTCCTCACTGTCCTCCAGGAACCAGTCAGATTTCATTAAAAAGATTTAAACCAGCTGAATTTAAAAGATTCTTACCAGCTAAGGCAGATCAGGAATAAATCCTCATCTGGGGGGCCTCTGAGGGTGGTGCTGGTGACATTTGCTGAGTGAGCCCCCCAGGGCAGTTTTTTGGTGAGACATTAATGGCCCTGGTGGGAAGGGCCAAGGTGATGGCATCAGTGACATGTTGAGATTCCCACTGAAATAAGTTTGTGAGCCCACAAACTCCTGCACCTTGAGTTTGGTGAGGGGTTCTAGGAAGGATTTGCTCCCCAGAAGCTGTGGCAGCATTCCAGGGCTGAACTAATCCCTTCTCTCAGTGCAAGCCACGGAGTGAGCTGTGTGATCAGCTTGCAGGCTGCTGGAGGAGAGGGAGGCTGTGCAAACACAGGGTGGCAGAAATTAGTTTTCACCCAGCTCTGATGGATAAAGCCCCGGTATCATTTATTCCATCTTGCCTCGATTAGCTTTTCTTATCACACGAGGAATCATTATCTTAATGTCTGCTCTAATGACATCAGCCTGCAGTAGCAGACTTGATGAATAGACTCCAGAGGGTCGGTTTAGCTCCGTGTGTGTAGGTAGATGTTGTGGTTGTCTGGGGAACATCAGGACATGAGATGACTGCTTCCTCCTGCATTTCTCAAGCTGCAGCCAGCCCCCTCCCTCCTGAGCAGAGAAGGGAGGTTCGTGGTTAGAAAAGGGAGCCCAGGCATGTTCTCCTCACTGGTGCCATCCCTGGAAATAACCAGGGCCTGGAATGGAATCCTGGGCTGTGTAAAGAGCTGTGACTGAGGCACCACTGACATTCCTCTGGAGCTGGGCAAATATGACAAAGTGAGAGTTGGGTGATTCAGCAGGGAGGTGTAAAGGGAGGGAATCCAGCTGATCAGAGGGAATCCTGTTCGCAGCTCCATCCTCACCTCGAGGACACCCAGCTCCAGACCGTCCTTTGCCAGCCCTGCTCGTGGCCCAGGGAGTGGTGGGGCAGTGCTTTGAGATCCTCTGTTGAAATGTGCTGAAGAGGGCAAAGGGCTGGACCCACACAGCCAGTTGTGCTCATTTCTTTAACTTAAACTCGTTGCTGTGACAGGAGTAATTAACCATACCACAGTTAGTGCTCTGGAGGCACGTGCCTGGCTCCCCTGCCTGCGGGGGCTACGGTACTCAGGAGGAGCCTGAATTTGTGGGGTTTTTGAGCATTTCCTGGAAGATGCGAGTTGGCTGAGCTGCTGTTGAGCTCTGAGGGAGCTGGAAGGTTCCTTAGGCAGCGCTGGCCAGGGCAGGACTGCCAGCAGGGCTGGCGATGTCACTGTGTCCTCCCCAGCTCGGGCTAATGAGCAGCGTGAGACCTGGACAGCACGGTGGGGGCAAAGCCGGGGAAATAACTGCTGATCAAAGGATAAGCTGATATCTCCTAGGTGGAGGATGGAGTAAACAGCTTGTAAGGCAAGTTTCCATGGTTATGTGGAGGAGATGTGCGTGTTCTCCGTGTCTGTGTCGTGTGAGCCCGGGGAGGGGCCGTGTCCTGCTGGATGATCCGTCTGCACGCGTCCCTGTGGGTTGCCTGTGGGTTGCCAGCATGCTTCACGTGCTGCTGAAATTGTGTTGGAACCTCAAAGAGAAGAGACACTTTGGGAAAAAAAAAAAAAAAAAAAAAAACAAAACAAAAAAACCCAAACCACAGCCCCCCCCAACCTAGAAGGGAAAAACGAGACAGTTTTAAATCTTTTTAATTGTTTCCTTCTGAGCTGAGAAATCCGAAGGGCTCCGAGTGACGTTGCCTGGTGCTATAAAAAGACATTATTCCAAGTGACAGCGCAGCATCTCTCACCAGTTTAGTCTAGCCAGATTATGAATCTGGGAATTTTCTTGCTCTCCTCATGAGCAGCTCTCCCTAGCCCCTCCCTGGGAGCGATCCCTCCGTGCCGCTGCAGAATGAGGCACGAACCAGCAGAAGGAGCTCCAGCTCTGCCCGTGGGGTGGAGTTGGCTGCTGTGCCTGGAAATCGTTACTTACCCATCGATTCTTCCCTTTGTGCTTTGAATTCCGCTCGCCACGCTGCCCAAAATTGCCTTGGAAAAGAGCTTTGTCCATTTCTTTCTGGCGAATCGCAGCGGAGTTATGGCTTTGCATATTAAAAAAAAAAAAAAAAATCCCTCAAGAGACAATTTTGCACGATGGCCCCAAGTTCTGATGAGGGAAAAAAAAACCCCACTTCAGAACAGAACAGAAAAATACCTGCCTGCCAGACTTTTCACAGAATTGCTCTTTCTTAGGATTTGAAGATGTGCAGATTACATGAATCTTCCCTTCCCAGTTTCTGTTTTCCAGAACATGAGTATGTCCAAAAAAAAAAAAAACCAAAGATAGAGAATTCATTCTTGGGGCACCTCAAGCTATGGCAAAGTGCTGCAAGGAAATGCATTCTGGAATTACCAGAGCACATGGTCTTATTTGCATGTCCCACACACGGCAATGGTGCATGTCCTTGAGATCCACAGGTTTGATGCTTCAGGCCATTGGATGAGTGAGAGAAATGGGAAACCTTCAGCTGCTAGGAGATGCAGGTAGAGCCAGCCAGGAGCTTTTGGCATTCATCCAGCCCAGATGTTGGTGCCAGTGGCCCAGATGTTGATGCCAGGAGTCCAGATCCACAGGCCACACCCGCAGCTGTGGGAAGAGCTGCTTTACTGGTGGGAGGGGCAAGCTGTGCATGGGTGTGTTTCAAGCAAGGGCAGGACGTTTTTCAGTTGTTTTGGGAAAGAACTGAACGGGTTTTGGTAGTGATCTGGCCAGGGGAGTCTGCCCTTTTCCCTTTTGGAGAAGAATCCATTTTGGATTCCATTCCTTGCAGCAACTCCATCACTGTCAGTGGACATCAGCCACGCTGGCCTTCCTCTACTTCTTCAGCTTTCCAAGGGCACAGCATTTTGCTGATCCAGGAGATTTCGTAGCATTTTGTATCTCGTTAAAATACATTAGTTCACCCTCCTCGAATCGGTTTACAGTGGAGAGCCCAGCCACAGGGTGCCAAAGCCATGTGGCCATCTCCCTACAGCAAGGTGGCTTTAAGGATGTCCAAAGCTAAAAGTTTCTGTGTTCCCTCCCCAGTAACAGCTTTAGATTCACAGCTCTTCTGTTGCAGGACACGAGTAATTTTAGTGGCACAGGGACTGTTTGCCTTTGAGGTAATTCCTGGTCAGTGTGAGAGCCAAAGCAGATTTATTTCCCAACTCTAGCCGTGTAAGGGACCTGCAGTGTATCCTAACATTCCCACAGATCCTAAAATCCCTCACCGGTCTCTGCTGGGAAAATTGGCCAAGGGCTGGTGGCCTCCAGGAGAAAGCTGACACTCCTGGATGGGCTCAGGGCTGGAGTTTGTCCTCTGCACTTGGTCACATTGGCCAGCCTGGAGATGGGCAGCTCACAGCAGGACAGTGCCAGGAGAAGGGATGGGAGAGGTGGGCAGAGAAGAGCTCAGTGCCCTGCCCTTGCGGGTTTCAGTCACACGGTGATTGAAATTCAAAGTGTTCCTTGGAGTTCTGTTCCAGCGAGGGTGGTGCAGAAGTCGTGTCAGGTTTCCTGTAGCTGCCCCTGCCCAGGTGTGACCCCAGCACAGCTCTGGGGCTGCCCTCGGCTCTGCAGGAGCTTGGGAAGACAGAGTAGAGAAGTCATTGATGAGCAGCAATTCCAGCATGCAGGTACAGATGGAGAACATCTCCAGGTCAATCTGTCCAAGTAAGTTTGAAATGCTAATTGTGATGAATTCGTTAAAGGTTAATGAGCGTGGATCGCAGAGTGGTTTTTGCCCACTGTGAGGAATGATCCTGATTATTCTCTACAGTGGACAGAGAGCTGCACAAAACACAGTAAAGAAGGAGAAATCAGTTAGACATACTCAAGACATCTCCATTTGGTCTGAACCTTTTGAGGATTTTCACCCTCCATCGCTAAATTCCATAGCGGGGAGAAGCGACTCGATTCTCTTCCCTAAAGACACGCTTTAGCTCCTAACCCCAAAGAGGTCCTGCCGGACCAAGCAGCACCTGGCCAAGCTTTGTGGTGAGCTCTGTGGGTGCCCTCGTGAGGCTTTCCCTCTGTGTCAGTGCCCGTCGTGTGCCGCCGTCCGTGCCCGGCCAGCGCTGGTGTGTCTGTGTGTGGTAGGAGCCGCATTGCTGTGCACACCTTGCTCTGGTACCTGGGTGCTAATCACCGTATTTTGCCTTCTCCAGCACCTTCCCAGCCGAGGATCTCAAAGTGTTTTACAAACATTAATTAATTTAGCTTCACAACCCTCCTGTGAGGTAGGTGGGGGATGCCACGCTGTCCAGATGAGGACACTGAGCTGCTCGGGGACAGCGGCCTCGCTGCTGTGGTTAAAGCCCGGGGAGGCGACGGCCCCCTCCTGCAGAAGGAAGAGCAGTTCTGCATGATCCAGAGATGGCCAGAGCTTACAGCGAGCTGCTCCACAGCCCTGCTCCTCTCTCCTCCCCGCAGTCGTGGTTTCCAGCCAGCCCCGCTGCCCCGAGGCTGAAGGAGGGGTTGTCCTTGTGGGGAAGGACATCCCGACTGTCACTGTGCCCTGTGGGCTGCGCTCTGGTGGTGACACACATCCCTTCTGTTCCACTCCACTCACCCAGGGCCACCTTTACACGCCATCCTTTACAACAGGATGCTGAAGGCCCCTCGTTCCGTGGGAGAGCCGTAAGGGCAGCGTCCCCTCTCCCTGTTCCTGCAGAGGAGCTGTGGCTCACCTGTGTGGGAATTGAGCACCTCAACCCTGAAAGCGTAGCCTTGCCAGCCCATCCGTTGCTGCCAGTTTGGTTTGAGCAGAATCGGCCTTTTCTGCGTTGTGCGCAGCCGTTTTTGGGCTGAAACCAGACCGGGTGAATTGAGAACAAACCCTATGGAAAAGTCCTAAACTGTTCCTAAAGGACGAGTTGCCCTCTGTAGGCTCATCCCTGCGGGGTAGGGCTTCTTCCACAGCAGCTCTGCTCCGTTCCGTGCGGGAACCGGAGCGGGCGGCGCTCGGGGTCGTGCTCGGGGCTGCTCAGCGGGGCGTGTTGGGGCGAGGCTGTTCTCCAGGGAGAGCTGGGGAGGGGAGGGTGAGCAGGGGCTTGGAACTGACCGGTTAAATCGGAGCGGGATGAGCCGGCCTCGGCGGGGCAGGGCCTGTCCCGGCTCTCCTCGCTCGCACAGGACTTTTCCATGAGGGCGGGCAGAACCGTGCCCGACAAATTAACGGATCCTGTCCCAGCCTTCGGCGTAGGGAGGCAGCCTCGGAGCCGAGAGGTCAGGCAGGCAGCGTGTTCTGGAGAGTGGCCAGCCCTGGCACGTCCTGGCATGTGGGACCCGGTTTTGAAGCGATAAGGAGAGCTAAGGAGCGATAAGGAGCGGTAGCATGACGAAGAACGACTATTGACCCGATTGCTCTTTGACTGATCTGTTTCTTTTTCCCCCCAATCATCGATGCAGGTGTGAGCTACTCCAAGTCGGTTCCTCCAGCCTACCCACCACCCCAGGATCCATTAAATCAGGGACAATACATGGTGACAGATGGCATATCCCAGTCCCAGGTCTTCGAGTTCACCGAACCCAGACGCAGCCAGGCACCATTCTGGCAAAACTTCAGCAGGTTAACACCATTCAAAAAATAATACCTAGAGAGATGGAGAATTTTAACTTAAAAGAACTAAAATTTAAAAAATAAAAATAAATAAAATTATATTTATAGATGGACCTTTTTTCGGAGAAGCACTGTTGCAACTAAATATATATACATATATATATGTATACACACATTTTAAAAATAATAATATATATACATATATGTATATATATAGAAGGACCAAAAACTTTTTTTTGTTGTTTTTGGGAAGTAATCTGCTACTAGATACTAGGAAGCACCACTGATTTCAACCATGTGACCTGTTTTATTTTATTTTACTCCATTAGTCGGACATCTCTTTTTGTTGGTGTTTTGGTTTTTTTTCCAATCCCGTTTTCCTTCATTTCCATCCAAGTCGTCATTGGCATCCCAGAACGCTTTCTGGCTTGTGTGACTCCGTCATGGAACTTCCTCACGGACTACATCGGTGTATATTTTCTTTTGATTTTATTTATGGGGGGGTGTTGTTTGGTTTTTTTTTTGGAGTGCTGGGAGGTCTCAGCTCCCTCTCCCTCCTCTCCGTCCCGCATCCCCTGCTCTGACTCGTGCCTGTCTGGATGTGCTCCCCGTGCTCCCGCTCCGCTGCGCAGTATTTCTCTGGCTTTAACTGTTCTCTGGTGGGCGGGTGAAACCCAGCAGAAGGGCAAGCAGCTGTTTAGGAAGTGAGAGATGGGTTGTCCTCGGTTCATCTTTTGCGGTTTTTTTTTTTCTCAAGCACTTGTCTTTTTCTCAATTCGGTGTGATTTGTTCGCACTCGGAGTAAGACTGAGAAAAGAGAATCAGGGGCTTTTCTTCTTTTTTGCTTTGTTTCTGTGGGCTTGTCTTTGATTTATTTTCTTTTCAAGCTGAGAGACTTGAAAAGCCCACTCCTATCTTTGTTTTCCATGCAAAGATAAAAGCTTCAAACCCAACGGCTTCATGCCTCCGTTGCAGAGAGGAAAATTGGCTCCGAGGCTCCGACAAGCGGCCAGTTTTCTGTCTTCAGGAACTAAGGTCCCATCCTTTGGCCGCGCTCAGCCGGCCCAGCAGCACCCTAACGGAGCGCTGATTGCCATTTGCGGGAGCAGTGACCCCAAAAGCGCTGCCCGTGGCTGCTCTCGGTGCCCACCCCAGGCCGAGCTCTGCCCCGTTAGCGGAAGGATCCCGGGAGGGCCCAGCTGAGGTTAAACCCCAAGCTGCAGAGGAGCTGAGAGCTGCCCTCCTTGCAGGGGCTCTGGCTGTGCCTGGGCAGTGTGGCCGTGGTTCTGTGCCCAGTCCCAGCTGGTGCTGGTCCAGTCCAGGCCCCTCGGAGGGGTCGCTGCGGTGGGTCTGCAGTGACGGATCAGCCCAACCCTCCAGGTCTCTCTTTCTCTCTCTTTATCTCCCTCTGGAGAGTCACAGCTCTATTTTTAAAGACCCTTTCCTACAATTTCAGCCTTAAGTACATTTGTTTGCAAGTGCAGGAGCTTATGGTTAAGCTTGTAAAACAGACCGTTGTCAGGAGGAGGATTTTCTTTTTTTTTTCCTAGGGCAAATGAGACTGTTTAACCAGATTTAGAAGATGAACTTGAAATCTTTGCAGAGCTATTCTGCAAGCTCCTTTGAAAATGTGGGATGAAGTGATTGATCACGGTATTTGTCATTTTCTTTGGGATCTGATCCACCACATAAGCACCCCGGGACAAAGAGTGTGTAGATTTTTTTTTATTTTTCTTTTTCCCCCTAAGAAATCCAAGTGAATGGGAAGAGCAGAGAGCGTGGTTTCATTGTTTCCATGGAGCCTGTTTTATTTCAGGGCATATCACAAGGGTGGCATTATTTTTATTTAAATCCAAAAATAATCTCTCTTATACTTTTGAATAATCTAGAAACTATCAATAGCCAGCAAAGCCAGATTAGTATTTTGGAGAGGAGGAGTGGCCCCTCTGTGACAAGCAGCAGGCAAACACCAGGATTCCCGAATAGGAAGCAACCCAATTTTATATCAGAAATTATTTTTATGCTCTTTTGTATCTTTGCATTTTTATGGCTAGATTTTAATATGGGATACGTAGCAAATATTGGTTTGTTTCTTTAACAGAATGGGTATTTAAAGCAGTGCATGAGATGGGTTCTTGTCAGTTAACTGAAATGTTTTATTCTTTCTGAATGGCTGGAGAGAGGCAGAGAGAGAGAGAGAGAGAGAGAGAGAAGGAGAGAGAGATTCCAAAATGTTGTCAACATGATGAAAATTTCACTTACTCCTTTTGCCTTTTTAACTGCTTAGGGAAGGAAAAAAACAAAAAACAAAAAAAAAAAAACAAACCAACAAGTAACAAGCACATTAGTTAAGCCTGTTCATTTACTGTTTTGTGCCTCAGAGAGTGAGAATGAGACATCCATAATTTTTATGAGAAGATGCTTCCTAAATATTCAGCACTAGGAAAAAAGAAACACCACCGCCACACCATTATTTGCATCATAAATCAAGATCTGACAAGGCCACTTGTTGGACTCGCAGCTCCTTTGTTAAGTGGGAAGCCCGCCCGGGGCAGCGCTGCTCGTGCTGGCGCTGGCACAGCGGCCGCAGGGACGAGGGGCTTGGCTCTCGGGCCTTCAAGAAAGCTCTTCCCCTCCATAAATTGCCAAGGTGCTGCAGGAGATGGAGCATTGGCACGGAGAAGAACCGGCACTGGGTCCCGCTGAGGCCCTGCTGGGGCTGTGCCAGCAGGGAGCGGGGCCGGAGCGCGCGTGCGACAGCGCTGGGAGCAGCGCCCGTGCAGATGGGGGTGACTTGGCTGAGCATCCGACACAGACTTTTCATTCCAGTGCCAGACAGGAGGAACCCACTTCCCATTCCATACGCAGAAACGAGAGAGTTGTAACAAACCTACATGTTTACGGTATTTCTCTGGCTGAATCTATATATATATATATATATATATACAAAAATAAAAAGAAACCCTCTTCCCTAGGTAAATGACATGCATTACCTTTAACCTAGACACTAGAACAGAGGATCTAAATTCAAGACTTTCGCCTCCCCACCCTCTCCAAAAAGTCAAACGAGAACCAACCTAGGTGCATCTAACAGTTGTAAATAGAAAATACTACATAGAGAAATATATTTGAAATTTGTTTCAGTTTCTGGACGGGCACCAGCCGTCCATTGCAATGTTATTGATAGTACACTGTGGTGCTTTGGGTTTCTGGTTTTGTTCTCTTTATGCTCTGTCATCTTTTCATTGCAGCTACATTTCAGGGAACATGTATATTTAGTAGCTATTGTAAGTTCTGCATGGCATCACCAAGCTTATTTTTCCTTAAGAAGAAAAGAAGAGTCTGTAGGAGCTTAAAGGCACTATGACGACAGGGACTTGTAGCAGAGAATTTAAAAAAAAAAAAAAAAAAAAAAAAAAAAGGTTTTTAAAATTCTAGTTTGAAGCCAAATACTGATATTTTAGTGCTTTTGGGGTTTTAACAGTAAGAGAAAAAAAAAAAAGAAAAAAAAAAAGAAAAAAGGATTTTGGTAATCCAGCTGATCCGCACTTGCCAGTTTTATTATTTTGTTTATATTGGACTGTTTGACCCTGTCAAACAAGTGTCAAAGTTGTGTGTATAAAACAAACAAAAAAAAAAAGAAGTGTTTAAAAAAAGTGTTGTAAAGACACTGAGCCTTATGAAAATATTTATGGAATTAAATAAAAATAAGTGAAAAGGCATCTGAAGGCATTTTAAATCATTTTCCTCAGAGCGGGGTCACCCTTCTCCCAAGGCTGAGCACGAGGTGGGGCTCCCGTGGCCATCGAGACATCCCACCAAAAAGTAGGATTGTCCTGGAAAAGTCGCCCTTGCCTTGCTTTGTGCCCTCCCTTGAACCGAGCAGATTGACTGAGGACAGAGTCCCTGGCAGGGGCTGCTCCGGGTGGAGCTCGGCTCACACGTGGGGGTTCAATCCTTTCTGTCCCTGCGCTTTGCCCGGCTGGATGGAACCCGCTGTGCTGGGAGCAGCCCCGGGAACAGAGCAGGGTGGGTTTGGAGGGGAGGGAGCCCGGCCGCACCCGGCTCTGCTGCAGAGGGTCCTGTCCTGGGACAAGGAACTGTTCTCCCTGAAAAGCCAGGTGCTCTCTCCAATGCCAGGGGCATCTCCCAGGTAAGGCAGGTGAGCTGTGTACTCCTAGATAGCCTCAAAATGCGATTATAACCAGGAGAACGGGGCTGGGAGCGGTGCTTGCCGTCCCACAGGCACAGGGTGACGGGAATAATCCCAGCCACATCGCTCCTTTTACAGCGAGGACTTTTCCTCTCTGCCCTCTCTGCCCTTTTGGTGGTGAGGAGTGACCAGGGTTCTATCACACAGGTGAGGGAACCAGTCAGGGCAGAAAAGCCACAAACCCCGAGGAACTCTGCTCTGAGAGAGAGAGAGAGAGAGAGGCGAGAGGCAAAGCTGCACCAAGGCTCCTGTGGGGCCGCAGTTGGAGCAGGTTCAGGAGCAGACTCGCCCTCAAACATCACAGCTTCACATTTGCCTCCTGCTTCAGCAACGCCCCCGGCCGAGCTTTTTTCTCTTGCTTGCATTGCTTGCAGTGGAGAGGACGCTGGGGCTGTGCTGGGGTCACCTCTCCAAGCGATGCTCTTTCCCTCAGGGTGTACCTGGAGTCCCTCGGGCGGAGGAACAGCAGGGACAGCACACCCACAACGGTCTGTATCAAACCTTCCCTGGAGAACTCCTCTCCTACCACAGCACGGTCTGTGCGGCCAGCAGAGTTATTTGCCAGCATTTGGCACTCCCCAGGTGTGGAAGCACTGTGGGCAAGGATGGGAGAGTGCAGGACACCCTTGGGATGGGCCATGCACCCAAACCGGGAACCCGGGCACCCAGCGTGTGCTCTGGGGGCAGGAGCGCCACCGGGGCTCCCTCAGCTTCAAACGAGCCCCCTCCCTGCCCTGCAGCCTGCTCCCACCCTGGCTTGCTTCTCCAGCGGTGGGAAGAGCCCTCCACGGCCGGGAATGCTGCTGCTGCCTGTAGTTGATGGCCAGCTTGTGTCTTTGGTGTGATTTGGTTTCAGCTTTTCCAGCTACCCAGCGTTCAGCTACTCCAAGCCTTGCTTGCATAAAGCAAAAGCCAAAACCAAAGAAACCCGTTTCAAAGCCCCTTCTCTTGCGGGGAGGGCTGGGACGTGTTCCAGGGTGTGTCTGTGCCTCACCTGGAGGACAGGAATGTTGTGTAGAGCTGGAAGCATCCAAGGGCAGGGGTGGGCTCTGGCTCCTCTTGGAGTGAGTGATGTGTTTGTGGCAAGGCAGGAGCGTGTGAGGGGCTCGGTGTCAAGGCCATCTCTGGGTTATCCCTGCGTGCATCCGTGGTGTTACAGACCAGCTTTTGCTCTTTAAGGACTGAGACTGTCAATCTGGGTGCAGGGATTACACATCCCAATCCACCCCAAACAATCCGTTTTCTTGTTCCTCTGGAGCTAAGGTGCAGCACCGGGTTCTGCACTAAGTGCATTAGCAGGGCAGCATCCCAAAGGTAATGCACCATCTGTCCTGGTTTGTAAGGAACAACTGAAATTCCATGTGCTGGCGAGATGAAATGGGAATAACTGGAATTTTCGGAGTGTTTCCAAGCCCTGTCCACCAAGGGTTCCAGAGTCAGCTGCTAAGGAAGGACAGCAGCTGTTAAACTGCAAATATAATCCCCAAAGCTGCAAGTACAAATTGTAAAACTCTCTTTATTTGTCTGCACCTCCCACCTTTGCTACTGGAAAGAGGCAGAAGGTATTTCTGAAATGCTTTTAATGTTCGCATCTTTTTTTTTTTTTTTTTCCAGCTCTCTCTAGGCAAAATTCATCCTGGTGAAGATTTGCACCTTCTCCTGTCAGAGACACAGGAGTATGTCACCTCTTGGAGGTCTGACAGATCTCTGTGCTCAGCCCTTTCCCCAGGCTGGAAAAGGCTCAGAAGTTTTCCTTGTTTCAAGAACCCCCCAGGGCACATCCCCAAATTTCCCTCCAGCCCCTCCCTGTCCAAAACCAGGGCGGCCTGTGTGTTGTGTAAGGGACACGGGACACTTTCCTCATCTCCTGGGACCGACAAAACAGCAGTGAGACAGGGAGCACTGGGGAGGGTTTATTTTCCATGCAGGGGAGCGTGTTAAAGGTGCAACCCCTGCAGGAACACGTGTCTCACAAAGAAATCATCAGTGCTGCGAGCAGTGCATGGTCTGGGGCATCCTGCCAGATGTGACACAGCTGTGTCACAGCTTGGGGGGAGCTGGGAGTGACACTTTGGGGGAGAGAGGAGGGCTGGACACAGAGCTGGGGTCACACGTGGGGTGGACACAGAGCTGGGGACACACACATGGGGCTGGGGACACTCACACAGGGCTGGACACAGAATTAGGGACACACACACACGGGGCTGGACACAGCTGGGATCACACACGTGGGGCTGGACACAGAGTTAGGGACACACACACATGGGGTGGACACAGAGTTAGGGACACACACGTGGGGCTGGACACAGCTGGGATCACACACATGGGGCTGGACACAGAGTTAGGGACACACACATGGAGCTGGACACAGAGTTAGGGACACACACATGGAGCTGGACACAGAGCTGGGGACACACACATGGGGCTGGGGACACTCACACGGGGCTGGACACAGAGTTAGGGACACACACATGGGGCTGGACACAGCTGGGATCACACACATGGAGCTGGACACAGAGTTAGGGATGCACACATGGAGCTGGACACAGGGACACACACACGGGGCTGGACACAGAGTTAGGGATGCACACATGGAGCTGGACACAGCTGGGATCACACACACAGGGCTGGGCACAGCTCCTGGACAAAGAGCCCTGCACACACAAAACTCTGGACACACAGAGCTCTGCACACACACGGACCCAAACCATACACCTGTCCTTTATAATTTCTCTGTCCTTTATTCCTGTTTCACAGCTGGATGGGAACAGGGACACATTTTTGCCAGGATCTGGTTTTTCCACAATAAATCCTGGCATTAAGTTCACTTATAAATAACCTCTGAGAATCAGCTCCAAGACATCAGGACTGCCTTCGTGGCCAGCCCTGGAAGCCAGTGGAGTTAACTTCAGAAGAGAAATTTCATTCTGTTTTTGATCTGGAGAAGAAATTACAGGATCTGTTGGTGTATTTGCTTCTCTTCTTAGCTCACCTTTACAAAAGCTGTACAGCTTTTATTCAGTAAATCCTCAGAGGGTGTGGATGTGCATTCAAACCTCAGCAGGGTCATCAAAAAGCAGCTGACCCTTGCCCACAGTGTGGTGGAATGGGTGGAAATGGTTTAAGACTTAAGAGGTTCCTCATCCTAAAGACAGCAGTCTAAGTCTGGTGTTACAGGGGCTGGGTTGGTGCCCTGAGCGCTGCAGAAATGTGAGGGGATGTCTTGGTTTGAAGGACAGGTGTCTGCTGAGGAAGGCAGGAGCCCCCCTTGGAACAGGGAATGTAAATCCCGTCCCTCCAAATTATTATAATTTTGAAATTACGGGCCTCAGGCAAAGATATGGGAATAGGAATAACAGTTCTTTACTAGGAAAATTAAAATTTAAAAAATGCAGTAGTACAAAAAAACCCACTGACAGAGTCAGAACACATCCTGACACGCTGTTGGTCAGGGTGTTGGAGCAGCCCAATCCAGTCCTCCTGCAGTGCCAGGTGTGGTTCTGTTGGAGCAGAGATGATCCTGTAGAAGCTCCAGTGGTGCTGAGATGGCTCCGGTGTTCCTCTGGCAATCCCGTGCACACAGCCTGTGCTGCTGTTCCCAATGCCAGCTGTGATCCAGCTGGGAATGCCGGGCTCCTCCCCTGGGTGCAGCATCTCCCCATGGATGATGGAATTGTCTCAGCCCTGCAGTGAGCCTGGATGGGCCAGGAACAGCAGAGATCCCTGCAGGGAGGATGGGTCCTGGAAGGGATAAAGAGCACTGCCCCAGATGAGAATAGAATAGAATACCTACCTTTGGTTACATCTTGCACTGCAACCTAAGACAGGGGAGCAGCAGGTTTGAACACAGAAGTCGCTTACAGGAGTGGAGTCGCCGCTGTTGTGTCACCAAGTCCTTTGTCACCGCTGCTGTGTCACCAAGTCCTTTGTCACCGCTGTTCCCCAGCCTGGTGAGACCTGGCCTCTCCAGATGAATGGTCTGGGCAGAGCTCTGCTGAGCTGCACTGCCCAGGCTGGTGTAGCATCAATCTGATGTTGGCTGATTTGGACACTTGGTATCTTTTCCTTCATCACTCACTCCTGCTCCGGGAGATTTGGGTGTGAGGAATGGTAGCGCGTCTCGAAGTGGAATTGCTTTCCACACCTTTGAGCTGTTACACAAGTCCTCTGTCCTCTGTTTGGAAGCTGGATAAAGCAAAGTGCCATTTGCCTTGGTTTAACTCCTCAGCAGCCAAACTGTGCTTCTGTGCCAAAAAAAAAGAGCAGCCTGGCAGGACCCAGGCTCAGGTGACAGGAAAGCAGGTGCTTTTCACAGAGCCTGGTTTTCACACGGCCCTAAATCAGCAAAGAGCAAGACAAGCAAGTTGCACTGACAGTGCAATTGTCAAAATCTCTGTCACTTGCTGCCTTATCTGTCCCAAACCACACTGTATTTTGTGATTTGTTTTAGCTTATTTGTGATTTATTTTTTGGCCTGGCTGGGGCCCAGCTCTGTGTGTCGGTGTCCATGGCCAGCTGCAGGGGGCTCTGGCATTCCCAGGGGACACCCAGGTGACAAGCGCCTGGGACAGTCCCCAGGAGCCCTCCCAGTCCCACGGGTGGTGTCATTGCTGGGGTGGGGCTGTGTGGACAGGCTCGGGGAGGGTTTTTCCCTGATCCCACCTGCCTTAACAAAGCCTTATCCTGCAGGCTGCTTTTTCAGGGAATGTGTGACCAGCACTCTGCTTTCCTCAAAGTTTCGCTCCCCCACAGATCCAGGGCAGCACGAGAGGAGTCCCTGGCCAGCCCTGCTGCTGCGGTGGTTTCACGCAATTCAGAGGAAATCCCGACTCTTTGGACCAGGAAAGGAAAATAGGAGCACATACAATAAATACCCGTGACGGTGCTGGGGGCGCAGAGGGGGCCGTGGCCTCTGGCTCTGCCCCAGCAGGGATTGTTCCCGCTCCCCAAGGACTGGGCAGGCTCCCCACAGCCCCGCCGTGCCCGCTCCTGCTGGATCTCCTCCTGGAGGCACCTCCAAGAGACTGTGGTGGGGATGCTGCAGGGCTGTGACGCTCCAGGTTTGTACCCCAGCCCCTCCCTGGCTGGCATTCCATGGCTGTGGAATGGAATCCCAGCCTGCTGGTCAGCTTGGGGCAGAAGGAAGCGGAGAGAGAGAAGCAAGAAATGTCGGATGTCCCAAGGCCTGACGTGTCCCGGTGCTGCCAGAGGGCCTGGCCGCGTTTCTCCTGTCTGGATGCTCCATTAAAACGTTTGATTTTGCTGCCTGCTTACATCTGAGTGGTTTCGGCCTCCAAAGGGCTCCATTAGAGACACCCCTGGCTGTGTGGGGGTCCCAGGTGGGTTTGTGGAGCAGGGGGGGTGACAACGCTTCCCTGGCAAAGGGAAATGGGTGTTGGGTTCTCCCGTCCGCTCCTTGCCCCTGGGACACGCTGATTTCCAGCGCAGGGGACACCAGCCTGGCAACCTGAGGTGGCAGGGGCTGAGTTCTGCCACCTCCTGCAGGGGGGAGAGGAAATCAGAGCCCGTTCCCAGAGGCTGCCCCGCCACAGCCCCCGCTCACCCCCGGCGCTCATCCCAGTCCCGCACGGACCCACCGGCCGTGAGCGGTGGCAGCAGGGTTATCGGGGGTGGCTGACACTTGGGGAATAACCAGCGCCCCAAAATCCAGAGAGAACAGCCGTGAGGGAGAGAGAAAACCTGCTCAGCACTGGGGTTTGTCCTGACTCTGAAATTCTTCTGGTTTCTCGTAAAAAGGCACATTTGGTGATGGGTGAAGGGGGGTACAGGCCCCACTCCTGCAGCAAACACGAACAAAGGCTGATCCAAACTGCCGTAGAAATGCCAGTTGGGATGTCTGAATGTTTGAATTCCACCCCCCACCCCCAGTTATAACCCCTCCACCATTCCCAGAGGGCAGCAGAAAAAGGGCAGTGCCTTCAGTGCCAGGATTATTTATCCCTGCACCAAACCACATCAGGAGCTGCTGTTAACACCAGGGGCTGTTCACTTGGAGCTGCCAGGTGTGCCAAGAGCCTGAAAACCACCAGAAATGCCGTGATGGGATCCCCGTGTGCCAGTGCAAACAGATGGTTTGGATAAATAACCGTGGCTGGGAGCGTTCCTGCCCAAAGCTCGCGGAGGGGATCCTTCAGGTGGAACTGAGCATGGAGAACCTGCCAGCAAAGCCAGCAGCAGCTCTGCCCAGCTGTGCTTGGGGCGAGGAGGCTCCAGGCTGAGGGGGCTGGAAAAAGCCTTGGCAGAAAAGGCAGAATTAATGACATGGGAACGTTTGTCTGGGTAAAATATACGGAATTTTAAAAAACTGTTCCTCTTGACTTGTGGCTCGTAAGGAATTAAAGCTGCTCTGGAAGATGCCTCATTTCTATTGGGCTGGACTGGAAGGCTGAGGTGGTGCCAGGGACATCACCCCAGGCCGGCTGGGGCCAGGAGCAGAGGGGCTGGGGGCTCCCAGAACCATCCCTGTGATCCAAGGCAGCGTGTGCAGGGGTCCCAGTGCTGCTGCAGGGGACACCTGGGGGCACAGCACGGGTGAAAGCCCCTTGGAGCCTCGTTCCCACCTGGCTGGGGGTCCCCAAGGGGCCACCAGCCCAAGCTGGGCAGTTGTGACAGCACGAATGAGGCAGCAAGAAGCATTTCTAACCACATGGTCCTGGAGGGATGCACACAGAGCTGGCTTCACAGGATCTCTTCAGGGTTTCCAGACCCTGGAAAGCCACCCTGGATATCCAGGGGGCTGGGTCAGCTCCCACCTCTGGGTTCAGCCTTCAGGAGCAGGCAGTGGGTGCTTTGGGTGGCTCCTGAGGTGCTGAGGAGCAGGGTCGGGGTTCGTTCTTGCTGGACACCCACAGATTCCCGGGATTTAATCATGGTTGTGTTGGCTGCTCCCTTTATCCTCCCTTCTCCAGAGTCAGGGTTTTACTCTGCTCTTCCAGGATTTCAGCCTTCCCCGGGAAATAAAGCTCCAGCCCAAGCACCACAAGTGTTGCAGTGCGGATTTGCTGCTCAAAATCCCACCCTCCCCTAAATGCTCTGGGAAGAACGAGGCTGCTCCGGCATCAGCAAGGCTGCTAGGGGAGGAGGGGATCTCAAGTGCACTTTATTGAGCTAAAAATAAGTTCACTCAAGGAAAACAAAATCCACATCCACAGCAAGGATGCGAGAGGATGATGGCAAAGAGATGAGGGCACAGCAAAGCAGGGGAAAGTCCCTTTTCCCAGACTTTGTGCTGAAACCACAGCAGGGGCGAGGTTCTGCTGCTGAGAAAGAAAAAGGTTGTTGGGAAGGAAGTGTGTTAGAAATGATATCCTCAGGAAAGCCTGGGGTGCAGCAGAGCTGACATTAACGAGGCAGAGTCAAAGAAAGGCTCCATCATTTGAGCCTTACCCGTGCTTCTGCTGGGTTCTTACACAATTAAACTCTGAGCTCGGGGCTGCTCCCGCGGCCTGTTCTTAACCGAAGCTGTCCCACTCTCGCCCTGCCAGGCACAGCTAAAATTAGCTGGGCAAGAATTGCACAACCCAGCCACAAATTAGCAGATCCAGAGCGTGATGCTTGACATTGTCCCAAAGTCCTCGGTTCCCACTGAAAAATAAAGCTGGTCTGAAGACCAGGACTTGGCAGGAGAAGGGAGAGCTCAAAATAGACGTGGCTGCCTGCTCTGGGTACGGGGAGTGCTGGCTGAATGGTTGAATTAGCTCGTGGTGATGAAAAGTAAATTCTGAATCCTCTCTCCTCCAGATTTTCATCCTGCCAAATGTTCAGATAGTGCACTTTCAGATGGCTGAACTGCTCCTAAACCCCAAACCGTTGGAAGCTCCACGGTAGGAGCAGTCCCAAGGTTCAGCGCCTGACGTTCCTTCCATCCCCACCCCAGCAGGTTGTTCTCAGGCTGGGAAACCACGGGAACAAACAATCCTTGGTCCAGGATCGCCTTTGCTTTGTGCTCCGCTGCACAGACCCTCAGTGCAGCCCCATTTCAGCCTCAAACTGCTTCCCAAAATCAAAGTGGGCATGGAGATGACCCAGACTGCTGGGATGGTTGAAAAATGTCCAGCAAAAAATACCTGATAGGCAAATTTAGATTTATTTCACTGGGAGCTGCCCCCATTGCCTGGTAGTGCCTGCCCAGCCACCTCTGCTTCCACCAGAAACAAGGGAGGACAAATCCCTTCCCAGCCCTTTTTTACTGAAGCCCATCCTCACTTAAAATGGGAGAAAAAATAAAATGTCCACTTTCAAAATGAGCAACCTGCACTTTTATTTCTCTTTTTCTAAGGGAGTCATTTTTAACCTCTGGCTGTGGGTCAGAGGGAAAGCAGGGGAAGAAGGGTTCTTCTCTTCCAATCCAGCAGAGCCTTTGGCTTAAGAAATCCAGGAAAAGCTGCTGAGAAAGTGATGCCAAACACCAACCATTCCAGGGGAAACCTCTGAAACTGTTCCCGTTGCTGCTTGGATTCCTCCACTGTCCATCTGTGCCCAAAAAAACACCTGGAAAAGTTCTTCAGGGAAGCATCCACGCCAGAGGAGGACCTGTGCTTGAAATCAATGCAAACAATAAACAGCACTGCCAGTGTTTTTGAGAGGAGACAACAACTCCATCTCATTTTTTTGTCCCCATTCTCTGCCTAGCTGTGATCTCTGACAAAACATTGATGAGGGGGCTTCTGACAATAAAACTCATTTATTTTATTGTCATAAATGAACCCAACAGGGAGTTGGGCTGCTCCCTGTGCCTGGGTTCTGACTGCCCCTTAAGTGCTTTTTGTTAATTGAGAGAAAAAAAGATCGGCCCTTTTCTTCTCCAGAGCGCTGGAAATGCAGAAAATTTGTATTTCTGATGCACGCCAAGTTCAGCAGAACAGGGAAGAATTTGATTTTTGCTTTCAGGCAACGTCTGCTGTATCACTATTTCCATTTATTTGTGCAAGTGTCTCCTCTACTTCTGCTTTGTACTGGCAGCTCATAAAAGGCAGATAAGAGAAACTGCTTTTAGTGTCTGCAAACTAATTTGGCCAAATCAATTAACACATTAATGAATTAAAGAGTGTTACCATCTTCACATTTCTTCCCCTTGATAATGCCAAGCAGTGCAATTGGAGGGCCAAGATTTGCACAGTTTGTTATTGCTGGGAGCTTTGAATTATTTTTTTCCTGCATTTCTGTCCCAGGAAATGCCATCAAGCCGTGGCGAGGAGGGAAAGAACCAAGCAGGGTTTGTTCCCCATGTGAAGAACACTTGAAAAAAATCCAGGGAAAAGGCATCCCAGATGGAAATCAATAATCCACAGCCCTTCTGGGCCTTGCTGCTCCCAAAATGTGGGAGCAGGGATGGTGCTGGGGACAGCAGCTGAGGAGCAGGAGGGGAGGAAAGGAGAATATCCCCCAGCACATCACTGCCATGCTGGTGAACCCTCCGCTGGGTCACTCGGAGGGGAGAAGGGAGCTCAGCACAGGGAGGGCTGAGGAATTCCTGACCCAAACCCAGCTCTTCCCCCTGCTCACCTTCCTAATCACAAAGCTGCAGGACACCCAGTGAATTGTATTTCCCTTCACTTCCCACCTGACGCCACAGCCTCTCTCCAGGTGTTCCCCTCTCTGGGGGAGCAGCAAGACAGATTCACACACGGAATTATTCCTCTGTGGTTCTCACAGACCTGGGGGCTTGGGGTCGCCGAGGGAGAGGGGGATTTGCCTGCCCATATTTATTATTTTAAAGAAATAAAAACTCTCCCAGTGCTTGGAAGAGAGTTGTTTCCATCCTGATCAAACACGTCCAGCGGAGCATCCACAAATGCCACTCAGCTGGAAGGAAGACGCAGGGAATCCAGAGGGAATCCACGGTGCAGCATTATTTTCCTTTCAGCGGACACGCACATCGCATCCACCACACAGGGAGAGGGATCATCCTCTCCGTGGCTCTGAGGGACACAATTCCCACAGTCAATGGCTGAGGATAAACAAACACCTTCACAGCAGCACCAGCACACCTTGGTCCATCCCAGGATCAGGATCAGAGTGAGCAGAGGAGTGTCTGAATTCCTTTCTCCATGCAGGCATTCCCTTTTGCCAAGTGCCAGGCTCAGAGGGAGCCAGGAGCTGCTGTGGGAGAGGTGGGAGGTGGAGCAGAAAAATGCGTGGGGTGAGTGGAGCTCAGCGGTGTTTCACTCCCTCAGCTCTGATTAGGGCTCTCCTGGTTTTGGGTGCGCTTCTTTGGAATGGTTTGGGAGCTGGGAATGGGGGAGATGAGACTTCCAGGAGCCGCTTCCTAAAAGCTGCAGGCTTGGAAGAACTGCCACGGGGGAATTGGGATCGAAACATGGGTGTGACATCACAGCTTTCACCCGAAATAACAGGAAGAAAACCAAACCTTCCAGCAGGCTCGAGGCATCGATGCTGCAGCCGTGAGTGAAGCCAGATCCTGCCCCTCACTCCCAGGAGGAAAAGGGGGCAGGAATTCCTTCCCACACACACAGGCACGGTGTGAATGGGAGCAGCAGCGCAAACCCCGGCAGGGTTTGGGGCCCCCAGTCCCGGCAGGCAGCAGGGAGCAGGGGGGAATGTTCCCTCTGGCTGAGCAGGAGCACACGGGCAGCCCCAGAAAGGGAAATGTCATCGTTTGAGCTCAGAATCATCCAGTTAAATACGCAGGAAATATCCAAGAGAGGAAGGCTTTGCTGGGAAGGGCTGGAAGTGACCACAAAGGTTCCAGGTGCACCAGGCACCACACACTGAAGAGATAAAAAGGTGCAGGGGATTCTCTGGGAGGAGGTTGCAGGTTCAGCTCTGAGGTTTTGTCATTTTTTCTCTTTTTTTTTTTTTTGCCTTGCACCTGCATTTTCTGCCTTTGTCTCTCAGGGGCTCCTGGGTTGGATGTTGGCCCAGTTCCCACACAGGGGAGCAAGGGCAGGTCACAGGCCCGGAGACGACATTTGAGCTCCACTCCAAAGTCCTCCAAACAAGATGAACCCTTTGGTCTCACCTTTGGAGAGGTGAAATTTCTCTTTCCAGCCCCAAGCCAGCAACTTGGTTTTGCAGCTTTCACCACAGACCCCTCAAATCCTGCTTTTCAGCAGGTGAAATCTGCCTTTAGAGGAGGAAGGCTCTGCCTGCACAGCCCGGATTCCACAGGCTCCCATTCCAGAATTTCCTCCCTGCAGGATGCCACATCTCTCGTCCAGGCTCTCTGTCCTAAACCAGCGCTGCTGCATCCCAGCTTTTGTTATCTCCCGGTCCCTCAGGGCTCATTAAGGGCTGAATTAGACTGTCCATGGCCCTAATTAATCCTTCAGCTCTCTGGGAGGCAGCCGGGGCTTTTTTAACCAGCGCTCCTTACCCGTGGCATCCACTCCCTGCCGTGACCAGGAGCGTGCAATCCGCCAGGGCTTGGAAAGGGAGCGAGGCAGGAGACAGGCATCTCCCCCCTGCTGCTCTTAATTGTTATTAATTGCAGTGGCCAGGGCTGTGAGGGGACACCGCAGGACACGGCGGAGATGCAGCTTGGGCTCGGTTTGGGAGGCCGATTTCCCAAAGAGCACTGGGAGGGTTGAGCTGGGATTTCTGGAGGACAGGAAAGCTCCACACAAGGGCAGAGCCGTGGGTAGAACCGGGAAGAGGAGGATCAGGACCACCCCATGCTGAGATCTCGCAGGGATGGGGTTTTTGGGGTGTTTGATCCTGATGGGTCCCGCCCAACGCAGCACATTCCGTGATTCTGTGACTTCAAGAAACCACGGAACATCTCTGCCCCGACAGAGAAATGAGGGCAACAGCTCCATCGGGCTGCAGCTTGGGATCCCAAACAGCTGATCCTGGAAGCTGCTCCTTGGCCTTCGGAGTGTGTGGGATAGCTGGGCCAGAGAGATCCTAAAACAGGACATGTCCGTGCTCTCAGCGCGCTCTGACAGCCTCGGAACACGCTGATTTCCTCACAGACACGTGGCAACGCAGAGAATTAGAGAGGGAGAACTGTGCTCGAGCTGGTCAGGGATGCTCCTCAGATCCCGAGGGACTGGGGTAGCTGGGCCTCACCCTGAGCTCGGCCCCAAAGCTGCCACAGGGCTCTGGGAATCCATTCTGCTCGTAAGAAGGGAACAGGCTGGGGGTACCACAACATCTGGGCACAGCAGCAGCAGCTGTGCAGGCTCCCTGCAGGACAGAGCTGAACAGAGCCGCCACGGCAACAGCAGAATTCCCCTCACAACACCGGCTGTGGCCCAGGAGCCGAGCTGAGGGGTCACCTGGGCTGTGGGATCACCTGGGCTGTGGGGTCACCTGAGCTGTGGGATCACCTGGGCTGTGGGATCTCCTGGGCTGTGGGATCTCCTGGGCTGTGGGGTCACCTGAGCTGTGGAGTCTCTCCTGGGCTGTGGGGTCTCTCCTGGGCTGTGGGATCTCCTGGGCTGTGGGATCTCCTGAGATGTGGGGTCACTTGAGCTGTGGGATCTCCTGGGCTGTGGGATCTCCTGAGATGTGGGGTCACTTGAGCTGTGGGATCTCCTGGGCTGTGGGGCCTCTCCTGGGCTGTGGGGTCACCCCTGGGCTGTGGGGTCACCTGGGCTGTGGGGTCACCTGGGCTGTGGGGTCACCTAAGCTGTGGGATCTCCTGGGCTGTGGGGTCACCTGCATGGCAGGAGGCAGGGGCTGGCTCAGCAGCTGAGGGCTGGGAGCTGTGGGATCCCCCTGGGGTCAGTTTGGGTGGCTGTCACCCCTGGCTGTGACACCCCCCGTCCCCCCAGGGCTGAGGGGTCACAGCCAGGCCCGGGCTGCTCTGACTGCGTTGATTTGGCCACAATCCTCTCCCAGCCTGGCCACTGCTGCAGGCAGCGACTCCCAACACACCCCAACCCCACAGCTCAGCTCCTGTGCACAGGGCAATTCCAGGGAAAGGAGGGGCTCGGGATCTCCGGGAGCCACCCTCTGCCCCCAGCCCCCAGCAGCCCCAAGGGAACAAACCTCTGCTGCTTGACAGCTTTTCCAGCTTATCCTTAGGAAAAGTCTTCCCTCTCCTCTGGAGTGACAAAATCAGGAAGTGATCCCATTCCACAAGTGCACCGAAATCCAGCTGTGGGCTCTTATTGCTGCAGTGGGAAACCTGGGCCTGGCTGAGCACTGCCAGAGCTCAGGAACCAGGCAAATACTCCGTATTTCCACCATCAAACTGAGAAAAACCTGCTGCACCTACTGTTTCAGGGGAATAAGGCTGGTCCAGAGTTGCCTTTTGTTTTTTCTTCTTGACACACCACAGGAGAAGCTGAACTGTCAGAAGTGTGGTGCAGCTTTGGCGCTGCTCACCCACCCAAGAGGCTCCTCAGACCCTGCTGGGATTGTGGAGTTCACCAAGAAGTCTCAGCAGGTTTTGTTAATACTGGAAACAAGTAATGAGCAGAGACCTGCAAGTGCAGCCCCACTTTCTACAGCAGCATGGAGAAAAGTTAGGAAATGATCCCAGAGCAGAACTTGGCTTCTCTTGGCGCTATCACCAGGGTGCAGAAAGCCAAAAACGCAGAGGTGCAGACCTTGTCCTGCCAGTGCTGGTACTCCTGCTGCCAGGTGCATTGACAGCGTCCCTGCAGATCTGTCTTCCAAAGAAAACGCCTGCTTTCATTCTCGAAAATAGCCCTGGAGTCGAAGCTTTGTGCCCTGCAGAGGACACGTCTAAGGAGCCCTGGATTCTCCAAGCAGACCAGGAGATCCCTGTCCCGTGGATCCTACGGCAGCTGTCCCGTTTGCCCAGCAATCCCTCTTGCTTCTTCACTCACTCGCAGTGCGCAGCGGCAGGCGGGGACACTGCTAAGGTGTCACCCTGGTTTTCCTGAGTTTTTTAAAGCCTTTTGATTGTTCATAAAATGGAGTCAGACTTTTTAGCTACTGTACAATATTAGGAGCGGTTTCTGCCTTTTCTCACACGTGTAACATAAACAAATCCTTTGTTTTTCATTCCCTGTCCTTTGTTTGCATATTTCTAACCTGAAAACAATTGTAACTGACAGTTAGTCTGGCCATTCGGCTGAGGGGTGAGAACTCCAGGAGCCAATCCACAGCCAGACCCACAAATGGATAAAAAGTAAGAAATAACCAGGCAGAGGGGCTCTGGGCTTGGCTCAGCCTTGTGCTCTCTCAGAGGAACTCTCTGCCCTGCAAATCTCTCGTCTCTGTGTGATTGATTTGCGTGTCCCAATCACACTAAGTAACGCAAATTATCCGTGCCTGTCTCTGGCTCATGAACTCCATGTCTCTCGCAGCAATTCTCCAAGATGAGAAGGGATTTTTGGTGCAGTGCTGGCAGGATTTCGGGAGGCCGGGCCCCACCTGCAGCCCCGGGTGCGAGGCGTCAGCAGGGCCAGGGCAGAATTGGGTTGCAGCTCACGGGGGCAGCCGGGGCTCGCATTACGCAAACAGCTCTGATTAGCACCACAGCCAAGGCCTCCTGCAATCAGGCCAGCTCATGGCTGGAGGCTTCCCACTTGAAATGAAGTTAAAAATAGTTGGCCTTTGTTGTACCGAGAGCTTGGGCAGCGGTGACCTTTTGCGTCTGCGGAGCCGCTCCCGTAACGCGCCCCTTAACATTTAGAGGATGCGCTGGGCCCCGGCCAGCTGCTCCCTCTGCTCTCTCCACTCTGGATCTTTTAGCTTGTGCTGTTTTCCTCAGGACCAGCCCTGCTGGGGAGCGTCGAGGAGTTCAGACAGGTTTGGAGATATCAAACCACGCAGCCACTGGGAAATCCTCCTCTGGCACTTCCAGCACTCGCAGGTCTGGGCACGGCCCCCGTGCTGCCCCTGTGCTGCTCAAGATGAGTTTGGCTCCCATTTTCTTCTTAGAAACTTGACTTTCCACCCTCTGAAATGCAGAATTCCCACACATCCTTGTAATCCCCTGAGGAATAAGCTGAGGACAGATCACTGTGTTGGAAGAACCCACACTCAGTACTAACACAACACCTGTGGGTGTTTTATTTTCTTTTTCTCTTTTAGGGCTGGGATTAAAGCACGGGAGATGCAGTTTTCTCGTGTTTGGACTCAGTTGTTTATTGATTCTTAGCTATAACACAGTCTCACAAGTTATGACTTCCAGCCAACAAAGTAGAAAATGGCTCTGTCTCTAACCCTTTACAAGGTCTTTTAAATGCTAATTATCCAATAATGAGATGCCACCTAAATTATTTTTACTTTTAACCCAATAACTGACCACCCAAGGCCCGCGATGTGGGCCTTTTTACCCAATCAGAAAAAAACACCCCAAATCCTGAAGAAGGTGAAAGAAGAACTTAGTCAACACACTAAATCCTCCATATTGCTTTATATATATTACTGTATCCTAAACCCTTAAACTCTAAGTTTTGCACCCTTTGATATCACACACTTGTATTCCAGCCACGCACCCACAATCCCAGTGCTGTCACTCCATTTTGGAAGCTGTTCCACGGCCCTCAGGTCCATGCAGTGCTTGCTCAGGGGTCAGTGCCTGCTGGAACAGGAAGCCTGAAATTCTCAGCTTCCAGAGTTCCAACAAACACCCATCCCTCAACCTCCCCACTGGGAATTTTCAGGCCCTTAAGGGGTGAGCTGCCATGCAGAGGATATTCCTTTATGCAGGCTGGGAATATTTAAGGTTTGGCCAAAAGGGAGCATTGAAACACATCAGATTTCAGAAGCAAACACCAAATTTTTGCTGGCAGCACCAAAACCGGGTGAGTGATCCGAAGGAGGCAGGCAGGAAAAGCTTCACACTTTGCGGGGAGCCACTGAGGAGTCTGGTGGAGAAAATGGACAGGAAGAATTTGAACCAAAATCTAGTAATCTGGTATTTTTAATGACCACAGGAAGTGAAATTCAAAATACAAAGGCTCAACAGACAGTGCAGACAGTAGCAGATGCCTTAATTTTGTCACTTTAAAATGTGTGCACAGGAAGAATTTCCTCAAAGAAGCCAACAGTGAGAGAAACATTTATGAGAGCAAAATTGCAAGTCGTCTTCAATTTATCCACCAACTTTCCCAGGAGGCTGGATCTTCTCCAAGCAGCTGGGAGCAGCAGAGACCATGACACGTGGTGGCTTCATGCCCCAATCCATGGCTGGAGTTGGTCCTGCTCCGAGCAAGTGAAGCTTCAGAGGCTCCTGCCAACCCGAGAGCCCTCGGTGACCTGGAGAGGCTCTTAGAAACTCCATCTATTTCTATTTTAGAGTGCTGTGCTCGCCCCACATTCCTCTGGCTTTTCCTGCTCTGCCCTAATGGTCACAGCGAGAATTCTGGAACTCTGTTTCCAAGCAGTTTGTCTGCTTCTCCGGCCCTCTGTGGGATGAGGTTCCCATCATCAGAGAGAGATGGAAGGGCTGCATCCCTGTCCTCTGGAGAAATTTGTCTTGGTTTAGGAGGACAGGTGTCTGCCAGGGAAAGATGGAGCTTCCCTTGGGATGGAGAATGTAAACCTCCTCCCTCCGAATTATTATAATTTTGAAATTAAGGGGCTCTCAGGCAAAGATATGGGAATAGGGAGAAGAGTTCTTTGCTAGGAATATCAAAAATACAAATGTAGTAGTACAAAAACAACAACAACAGAAAAAAAGCCACCCCAGCAAACAAACAAACAAACAAACAAAAACAACCCAAAAAAACAAGGAAGCAAACAAACAAAAGAAGAAAGCACAGACAGAGTCAGAACATGACCTGACACGCTGTTGGTCAGGGTGTTGGAGCAGCCCAATCCAGTCCTCCTGCAGTGCCAGGTGTGGTTCTGTTGGAGCAGAGATGATCCTGTAGAAGCTCCAGTGGTGCTGAGATGGCTCCGGTGTTCCTCTGGCAATCCCGTGCACACAGCCTGTGCTGCTGTTCCCAATGCCAGCTGTGATCCAGCTGGGAATGCCGGGCTCCTCCCCTGGGTGCAGCATCTCCCCATGGATGATGGAATTGTCTCAGCCCTGCAGTGAGCCTGGATGGGCCAGGAACAGCAGAGATCCCTGCAGAGAGGATGGGTCCTGGAGGGGATAAAGAGCAGTGACACACCTGGATTAACAGCTGGCCGTGGACAGAACACACCCAGCCCCTCCAGAGCAGAGTTATGAGGAGTGGGTTACAGTGAAAACACCTCCCCAGGAGGTTTCAACAGATGATAATAGAATCCACACTGCTGGTTACACCTTACATTGCAGCCCAAGACAAAGCTGCATCAAAATGCCTGGGAAATGCGGGATGCAGCCCCAGAGGCAGGCTTGGAGCACGGCATCCCTGTCCTTCGGAGTTGCTGTAAGCCAGTGCCTGGGATGAGGGCTGCAGCCCCACAGCCAAGGCCCCTGAGAGAGCGGCTGCATCCCCCTGTCCCACCCAGCCCCAGCAGCACCTCCAGTGTCCCCAGCTGCCCGAGGCAGCTCTCAGCTCTGGGTCTGGGGTGCAAATAAAGGCTTAAGGGAAGGATCTCCCTGAGCAGGGCAGTGGAGAGCTGGGATGGAGACTGAGCCCACGCAGCATCCTGAGCCGCAGGACCTGTGAGTCAAAGGAAGTGGGAATGACTGGGGGAAGCATTATGAGTGGCTGCAAATGAATTAAATTTGCTGGAGACCGTTGAGCTTCCCTGAGCCATCTTATTTGGGATCAAGTGTGCTGCAGAGCAGTTCACACAATTCTTACTGCAGGTCAAAGCCAAGAAATTCTGTGTTATTAGATTATTTTCAAAAATCCCCATCAAGAACAAAAATCCCGTCCTTGAATGTGATTCTGACAACAACAGTGGCGGAAATACATCAAGCATTTAAGATAATTCCTTTCAAAGAAACAAGAGTCACTTCAGTTTCTGAAACCAGCCCAGGAATAATTTTCTGTGGGAGAAAACAGACGCTGATTATTGACGCAGAAAAATTTCCTCAATTACACCTGACACATGTCAGGCATCAGACAGCACAGGATGGGTCTCAAAAGCAGCTCTAGCACAACTTCTCTGAAGAAAGATCTTCAATTTTTTCCACTCTTAAGTACTGAGAAAATATAAAACCGGGCAATGTATCCACTAGAGAAAAGAAGCAGAACATAATACAAGGAAAAGACACTCGATGATGAAAACAGAAGATGTTGAATTAATTCTGTAATGTACTGGTGCTCTTTTCCAGGAATCAGGGACAGCTCAAGAGATACCCATTATTAGGACAAAGGTTAATGCATGGCAAAGTGTTTGCTCACTTTTCCTTCAGCACAACGAACAGTTACAGGTGTGGCTGAAAGGATTTGTGGCCACCGATGCCCTGAACCATAGAAATGGCCAAGTGGCTCCCAAAAGTGCCTGGCACTGCTGGGAGAGGAGCAGTGTGTGATCCCATGGGATCCCTGAGCGTGGGGACTGCAGGGATCTGCCCCCTCCCAGGGCTGGAATCACCCAGGACATCCTCAGCCCTTGGTTTGGGGTCAGCCCGGTGGCACCTGACAGCCCCCTCTGTGCCCCTCTGTTGGGAAAAACCCTCCCAGGAGGTTTCCCACCCCCCTGGGTGACTCTCCAGATGCAATGAGGATGCTCCAATCTTCCCTAATCATCCAAAAAAAGCTTCCAAACCTTGAAAGGAGGACTGTGCCACACGGCTTATGCCAAAGCGGAGAACAACACAGGGATGGCAAGGGCAGTCACACACAAGGAAGCGACGGGTGACAAAATTATGATCACTTGTGTAAGCAGTGAAAAGCCCATGAGGCAAAGGAGGAGAATGATCAGGGGTTGAGTTTGGTTGGTTCTCCACCCCCTGCCATAAAAAATAAAAAATAATAATAATAATAATAATTAAAAAAAAAATAAAAGGGGGTGGGGGAAAGGGTTCAGAACTACACTGGAATGCTGAGCCTTGCCTGAAAACTGGCCCCAGAGAGTTTCTGAGGGAAGCTGAACTAACCTCTGGAAAAGAGAATGCCTGAGCAGCCACAACCCACCCGGCAGGATTTACCCCGTCAGGCTGCACCTGGGGACAGCCCAATTCGAGGGCCAAAGCATGAATTTTGTAAAAGCAGATGGCAGTGCCTGCAAAGAGCCGGCCTGGTGGGTCCCTTCACGTGCAGCACACCCAGCCTGGCAGCAGAGTGAGCGGTGGCCTCAGCACCGAGGTGCCACCCTCTCCTGTCCCTGCAGGGATGTGTTTTTGTAGGAGCAAAGCCGTAGAGCCAGGTTTTGTGGCAGCCCTTCACTCACTGCCCTGTTAGTGAGGAGCTCTGTGGTTTTTTAGTCCATTAGCGTTGTTTTGGAGAGGAGCAAGCAGTGAAACAGCTGGGCTGGGAGAGCTCTGGGTGGACAATACCGCATCAAAACCCAAAAACCACAGGCTCTGCCACGCACCGCCAAACTCCGCTCTCTGTTAAAATGAGCTCTATTAACTATTTCCTTCACCCTTGGCTGCCTTCCAGAACAGCTGATTGTACAAATCAGCCCTGGAAACAATGAACCTCCTGCAACAAACAGAATTGCAGGACTCAAAAACAGAGAGAGGGGGAAAGAGAAAAAAACAGATCTCTTTGCACAAATCCTCTGCAAAGTTCTAGGGCCAGTTTGCCCTACAATTCCTTAAGGGAATATCCCCAAAGGGAAATATGTAACTGTGCTCCTAGCAAACCCCTTCTTTCCACATAAACATCTTTGTTCCATCCACATCCACTCTCAGTTTACAAAGGTTTACTCAGCTTATTCCAATTCCTGCCTTTCCATAGGCATACATTGCCTGTTGCCTTGGGAATCCTTGAGCTCTCAACACGCTTTATTTCCCAGAACAGGGCATGGGGACTTTGTGAAATTCACTCATAGGCTGGTAAACAGATTAATTTTTCTTTTATTTCCAAAGTGACTGATAAACACCCACACTGCTGGAAAAAAATTCTTAATTCTGATCTGAAAATCTTAAACCGCTGCTGGCTGGAAGCAGCTCTTGGAGTTTTTGTCTGCCGTTGGTCATTTTGCAGGATGAAAAGCTGTGCTCCCTCCTGTCCCTCCGTGGAACTCTGTGCTGAGCACCCACCGTGCTGCAAGGTGGTTTCTGATTTACAGCATTTCAATCAGGAGCAGAAACTGGTGGGTTTAAAACCATGATGCTGCATTCTTCCAGGAACACCTGGGTGAAGAAATCTCCTCTTTAATTAATAATATTCTTGGGTCACATGCTGCTTATGTGTGTTTATCCATGGTCCACTCTGCACTTTATTTAGAGCAACAGACTGAATATTTTTTTACCATTATCCGCATTTTTTTAAAAAAATATTTCCCTCTTACGTGGATTAGCATAAAATACAACTCAGAATCACGGCAGATCTTTCCATTTTCATCATGGCCTCACCGTCCCTCTCAGTTTTCTCAGTAAAACAGGAGCAAAGCTGTCCTGAGAGCTGTGGGAGAGGCTGGGCTGTTTTGCTGTGGATGGGGACGGCGGTCCTTGCACTTGGCATCAGCAGAGGTGGCTTCACTCCTCTCGCTGCCCTGCTTTTGCAGGAGGGGTATCCATGGTGACAGCTGCATGGCAATGGCCATTTCGGGTTAGCGCTGCCATCCCCTCCCTCCAAACCTCCCCAGCTTCCCCACCTCCCTTGGATTTGCCGCTTAAGGATAGACAGGGCAGAGGAAATGAAGGGTTTGGGTTTTGTCTCCTTGCCCTCTGCTCCGATGCAGCCCTGAGAAGCAGCACCGTGCTCTGTGCCGCTGCGTTCCTCACCATCACCCGTCCTTTTTCCAAAAGCTTGGAAAACAACGATGGGCCAAGCCCTGGGCTTGCCCCTGTGCTGTGCAGCAGGGCTGGGAGCAGCAGCAGCCGGGTCCAGGTGTGCTGCTGAGCTCCCTGATGTGTCTGCACTGGCTGGGTATCGATCCTCTTCCCTTGGCACACCTCGGCTCGGGAAGGTCTCTGAAAACAGGCCTGGCCAGTGAATCACTCTGATTTTCCTCCTCAGCCTCTAAACACATCCATTAGCCCGAGAGCTGTCGGTTCTGTGCTGAACTCACCTCACTCCATCTTTACTAAAGGAGATTTCTCGGAAAAAAAATTCTCCGGCGCATCACCATGGTTTGGTCTGCAATTTCCAGCGTATAAGCACAATAAAAATAGGTGGTTCGTTATAGAGCACTAGACTTCAATATTTGTTAACGGTTCCATGTCTTTTTCTAGCAGGGATTCCAGAAACTTCCTTGAGCACAGTGAACAGCCTAAAGCCCAGACTGAGCAGCCAGGCAGCCCCTCAAGCTGAACACGCTGTTTTGCAGGGACACCTGCTCAGGTGTTTTTACACAGACACAGCTGAGCCATTTCTGAACAGTTTTTGCATAAACCTGATTTGGTCTACTGGAGGAAAAAAAAAAAAAAGGAGTAAAGAAAGGCAAACAGGGGTGTGACTGGGATATGCAAAGCAATCACACGGAGACGAGAAATTTCGCAGGGAAGAGTTGTTCCTCTGAGAGAGCCAAAGCTGAGAACTAAGGCGGAGAGCCCTCTGCCTGTTTATTTCTTGCTTTTTATACATTTGTGGGTCTGGCTGTAGATTGGCTTCTGGAGTTTTCACCCCTCAGCCGAATGGCCAGACCAGCTGTCAGTTACAATTTGTTTTCAGGTTAGAAATATGCAAACAAAGGACAGGAAATGAAAAACAAAGGATTTGTTTTTGTTACATGTGTGAGAAAAAGTGAAAACTGCACCTAATATTGTACAGTAGCTAAAAGGTCTGACTCCATTTTATGAACAATCAAAAGGCTTTAAAAAACTCAGAAAAACCAGGGTGACACAGGGGGACAGCAAGTGCAGTGTAGCTGAGGAGCTCAGCACAAACCCTCCAGTGGGGTCCTGAGCAAACTGCCCCAGCACAGAGGGGACCACCAGCCTCAAATCTTTTAAGTTTTTAGAAAAATGTGGCAGAGCCCAGACAAAAACACCTACTGCAGGTTAATAAATCCCTCAGCAGAGGATGGATGCAGGTGCCTTCCACCCTGTGCTGCTCAGCAAGCAGAGCCTTGGTCCCTCAAGAGATTGCACAACAATTTGCACGTGCACAGCTCCCTCAGGTGCCTCAGTTCTTTATCTGGACAGGTGGGAGGGATGTGGCCCCCAGAAAAACAACCAGAGCCAGGTGTCCACTCCCAACCAGTGCAGAAAAACAGCCAAAGGTTCTGGGAGCCATTCCTGCAGGAGCCGCGGCATTCCTGCAGCATTCCTGGCCTGTGGCAGTGCAGAGATAACCACCAGCACTGGAGTTCTTCGGATTCCCAGCCTGGATTTGTGTCCACCCCACTGCTCACACACATCCCCCAGTCCACCACTCCACAAGGGGCTCCCCGGAGCCGTTCTGGTGATTCCTTAAGTTTCAGCTTTCCTGTATTCCATGTTCTGTGCTGCCCACGGTGCAGCTCTGAGCTCACACTCAGGGTCACTCAGCTCTGCACACAGCAGGGACACAAAAAAAATCCTGTTCCTGCTGCACACCAAGGACAACTTTCAGCTCAAAAGCACAAACAAGGGTGGCTGGAGGGAGGAACAAGAAGGATGGGACCTCACAGCCTGGAGCTGGAATGGGACAATTCAACCCCGAAGTGCAAATGGACCAAAACTTGTAAAAGTGTCAGACCTCGTGACATTCAGCCATTTTGTGACCATTTTGTGACCATTTTGGGTCTACCTTGGGTGTAGCCCTGGTCAGGCTCTTGTCCTGCCCAAGGTGTTTCCTAAAAGTCTTTCAATAAATATCTGATTTCTTCTCTAGCTCTGTCCAAGCTCTGATCCAGGTCAACACCCACAGCTCCTACAGCAGCTCCCACTGCTCCTTACATCAGCCCCACCCCAGCTCGGTTCCTTCTCCAAGCCTCCCTCAAGTGTGGAATTCAAGCTAAAGTTTGTTTTTCACAGCTCAAAGGAGAATTTCTTTCCCAAAGCAGTGTAGAGCAGTACCCCAGGTGCTGGTTATTTGTTGGCTTTTGGATCAAACGCTGCAATGTTCAGCACCTAAACTGGGTAGCAGGGAGTGAGGGTTTGGAGAAGCCCTCTGGAGGCACACGGCCCCCGACATTTCCAGGCAGTGGGAATGGAGCTGCCATCCCACAAGGAGCCCTGAGTAAGAGCAGGAAACCTCCCGAGCTGCAATATCTCCATTTCAAGTGGAATTTATCCCCCAAAATCTGGCTGATCCAGCACGGAGTTCCAGCTCTTCAGGAGCCACAGAGGGTCTGATCTGGGATCACTGGGATCTTTGTGCCGGGCAGTGTGATCCGTGCTGAAAGAGGAGGAACCGGAGCAAATCTAAGGAAAAATTTAGAGCTGAGCCCAGATAAAATATAGAAGCTCAGGATATATTTGCAGTGATGCAAAAAAAAAGGATTCCAGAGGCTGAAATATGTCTGTTAATTTTTTTTTTTTTTTTTCTTATAGGAAACTTCCTTGAACAAAATGCTGTCTGAGCTTTTTTGAAGGTTTTTTTTGTTTTTTTTTTTACTTCAAACAGGATTCATTTCACGCAGACATGGATGCCTAAAGAAAATATTTTCAATCCAAGCTGGACCTCTAAGCTTGCTCTCCAAAGGCAGAGCAAAGTTCTAAGACGAGAGGCAGTTTCCAACCACCCCCTCCAAATGTCACTTCGGCTTTTTGTATCCTCTGTTTTTAAAATCAGCTCTGGGAGTGTAGTACATCAAATATCTGCCCCGGCAGCCCTGAACGGTGCTGAGGTCAATTAATATTTGTGCACTTTCCTTTTCAGTTCATTTCTGCCCAGTGCTGGAGAGGACGAGGGGTGGAGCAGGAATTAGAGGGCGTTTGAAGTGAAGTCTGAGCTCAGAACTGTGTGCATCTGCATTCAGCCAGAGAATGGAAAGTCGTAATGGGTGACCTGAGCCTCCCCTCAAGATTAGCCACTGCAGCAGAAAACCTAAATATAGAACTGAGCAAGGAAAGACTGAGAATTACTCATAAAACTTATCTGATGAATACCTGGTACCTCCCAGGAGAGGATGGGGGTGTTGCAGAAAGCTGGAAGCTGTTTAGAAGCTGCTCAGAAAACTTTCGTGAGCAGAAATGAGGAAAGAGGCAAAGTCACCGGGTAAATTATTCCAGTGACTGAGATTTCACTGTTTGAATCCCTGCAAAACTGGAGCCAGGTTTTAAGGAAATGTTAATTGTGGCCAATTTTGAAGCTTCGCTTTGCAGCTTGCTAAGAAATTAAATGTCACCGTGTGCCTGAATGTGCTTTCTGAGAAACGAAGCTCTCTTGAAGTCATTTAAATTCCTAATCATACTGAGTTTAAATGTTGTTCCTTGAAGAGAAGGAGTAATTTAGTGAAGCACATCAGAAATGTCCAGCTCACCAATCTTTTATCACATCCATTTTCTATTCCCATGCTGGTTTGAAATGCAGCGACCACACAAGGATGGAGCTGAGACCCTTAGGGCAGTGAGCTCTTTATCCTGGATTTCAGGAGCAGATTTGGCCCCGTCGGGAATCTGCTGGGACAGTCCCATGGGACAAAGCCCTGGAGGGAAGAGGGGCTGGGATGATATCCAGGGATCAGCTTCTCCAGGCTCGGGAGCGGCACATCCCAGCAGAGTGCCCCAGCCACACCCAGAAGGCAAAAGCAGGGATTGGGAAAAGGAAGGAGGATTTGAGGCTGGAACATCCAAGGAAGATGAAGGTCACAAATCCGTGGGGCTGATGAGAGGCATCCCCGGCCCCTGAGGGAGCTGGAGCACTCCCCATCATATCCAAGAATTTGTGGCAGCCCAGTGACATCCCCACTGCCTGGAAAAGGGGAGAAGAGGGGAGAAGAGGGGAGAAAAGGGGACTCCAGACCAGTCAGTGTCATCTGTGCCTGGCAGGAGCACGGAGCAGATCCTCCTGGAAACTCTGCCAAGGTCAGGGCACCTTCCACTGGACTGAGCTGCTCCAAGTCCCACCCATCCTGCTCTGCCACACGTCCAGGGGTGGGCCAAATATGTGTATTCCCCATTAAAATCCCTATTTCATTTAAAACCCTCACTGTAAACTACCCATAAGGTTACTGGGGATATTTCTGTGTCACTCGTTCAGTGTCACATGGCCCATGAGTAAGCTTGATTTGATTAATCAGCTAAGCACTTGAAATTAAAATAAAAAAAAAAAAAAAAAAAGGCAACCCAACATTTTCCCTATTTCTCTCATTTTTTTACATGTTTGTTTAAGTCAGAAAATGAGCCAAAGAAGAATGCTGGGGACCTGCCCCCAGCAACTCATTTTTACACTGCAATTTTTCCTCCCCCTCTGACCTGTGCTCCTCAGGAGGGATCGTTTCCCTGCAGTGCCAGGGGGACATGCCAGCGATCCCACATTTCTCACCCTGGGTGGGGCAGCAATTCTTCCAGCCTGCTGTGCTCCTCTCGAGCTCTGCAGCTGGGACCAGAGCACGGGAAGGTTCTGGGATTTATTCCCCACCTGCTCCAGGTGCTCAGCAAACCTCAGGTTCCCGGCAACGTTTCCAGGATAATTCGAGGGGTTCTGCCCCTGGAGTGGGAATTCTGAGGCACAGCAGGCTTTAATCTCGTGGGGTCTCACGGCTGGCTGTGGGTAGCTGTGCTCTCCATGCACCTCACCCTGCTGCCCGGGTCACTTTTGGGGCACCGCGATGGACTGTCAGTCCCAGCCTCACCCAGGAGAAAGCAGGGGAGGTGCTGAGGAGCACAGGATGAGCCCAAAGCAGTTTGCTGGTGATGTGTGTCCTCCCCAGCAGAGAATTTGTGTGTCAGGTACAGGGGAGTGATCAATCCCTGGCACCGTGACTGATGCCTTAGGATTTTAGATTTTGTATTTTTCGTCTACCTGTAATCCTGCAATTCTTTAGTGTAGAACTCTAAACTCCATATCCAGTGCTAGCTACTGTCTTCACATTTTGGTCAGACACAACAATTCCTCTCCAGGCAATCAAGGACACCTCACTGCCTCAGGCCCGAGAGATGGAAACAAAAGTGAGTTGGGTGGAGCAAACTTGGGGTGAATGACTTCATTACCTGAAGCTGTAATTGGAAGATTGACCCCAATATGCAAATGAACCAAACTGATAAAAGTGTGAAAACCCGTGACCTGCCGTCCATCTTTGGGTGTATCCCTTGGGGGGCTTCGTCTGCCCTGAATCTACCTGGAGGCCCTTCAATAAATAGAACTGCTTTTTATAAATAGAACTTTAATTTCATGTGGCCTCTGTTGTTAGGTAGCCCCAGCAAGGCACCATGGCAGCCCCAGCTCCCGCAGCACAGACCAGGGACTGTCCTGCGAGCGCAGGGAATCACCTGGGATGGAAACCACTCTGGAGCTGGAGAGCTCGGGGTGAGCAATTAGCCCTGAGAATTACTCACTGCTGCTATCTCTGAGTTCCCGCATTACTGTCACCATCGTCTGGGCAGAAGAGCTGGGCGCTCTTCAAACTGGAGAAAATCATTAATGAATGTCACGGAAAGAATTACGAAGCTGCGTCGAGCCCCTGGCGCTGTCTGAGCGTGTTATCGGTGGGAACGGGGCCGTGTTGTCAGTCCTCAGCCCTGGGGATTTGCACTCCCTGCCCCTCAGCGCTGCTGGTGGCTCCGGCCCAGGGAGGAGATGCTGCTGGGGAGGGTGGCGGTGCCAGGGCAGGGTGGGCACGGGCAGCAGGGCGCCAAGGAGCAGTCCCACCTCAGCTGATCACCGCTCTGTTCCTGGTTGAGAGCTCAGGAAACTCTTTCTCAGCTGAGCTCTGTCCCCCCACTCCCTGCCCAGTTACCCCTCCAGTGCCAGCAGCCCGCCCTTCCCACCCTGCTTCCCCGTGTGTTGCTTCTTTATCTCCTTTTCCTGTCAGAGATGGGATTAAACGCTTGAGAGACGGTGTTTTGTGTTCAAAATCAGGTGTTTATTAATTCTTATCTACGTTACAGTCTCACAAGCTGTGACCTCTAGCTAACAAAGTGAAAAATGGCCTCTATTTCTCTCTTTACAAGGCCTTTTAAGGATAAAGAGCCCAATTATGAAATGACACCTAAATTATTTTTACTTTTAACCCAATAACCAACCACCCGTGGCCTGCACCACCGTGGATTTTTCTACAAAACACCACCCAGACCCATGAAGAAGTAGGTGGAAAAGAAGGACTGGCCTACACCCTAAAGCCTCCATCTTGCTTTATATATATTACTGTATTCTAAACCCTTAAACTCTCAGTTTTCCACCCTGTGATATCACACACTTCTATTCAAACCACGCACCCACAATCCCAGTGCTGTCACTCAGTTTTGGGAGCCTTTTCCACGGCCTCATGTTGAATGTATTTTTCTCTTGGGGGTCAGTGCCTGTCAGCACAGAAAGCCCCAAACTGTCAGTGCCCAGGATTCCAGCAGCCGTGGGCTCTGCTCAGTTCATCTGTGAAATATTCCATGCATGTTTTGGGCCAGTCCCCACCCCTTCCTTCCGAGCCCTGCTGGAGCCGTGCTGGCAGCCCTGGAAGGAAACTGGCAGCATCACAATGGAGCTTTATCAGTCCAAACCTGGAAAGATTTCCTTTCAAACGTGACCTGAAGTCAGTTCCCACACCAGGCTTCTCGGGACCTCCCTCTCCTCCTCCAAGTCAACCCCGAGGTGTTTGGGGACTGTCGGCCACCAAAAAGAGACATTTTCCCTAAGAAGGCAAAGCTGAGTGTAAAGAACAAGCCTAACAAAAAAACCCTGCCCAGAGACTTATCCAGCTAGGAAGGAACAGGGGGAATGTTGGGTGGTGAAACAAAGGTCAGCTAGATTTCAATTCACCCCTGGATGTTCACTTCATCCCTAGATCTCCAGTTTATTCCGAGATGCTAAATTCATCCCTAGATCTTCAATTCATCCCTAGATGTTCAATTCATCCCTAGATCTTCAATTCATCCCTAGATCCTAAATTCATCCCTAGATCTTCAATTCATCCTTAGATCTTTAATTCATTCTTAGATCTTCAATTCACTCCTAGATCTGCAATTCATCCCTAGATGTTCAGTTCATCCCTAGATCCTAAATTCATCCCTAGATCCTAAATTCTTCCCTAGATCCTAAATTCATCCCTAGATGTTCAATTCGTCCCTAGATCTTCAATTCATCCGTAGATCTCCAGTTTATTCCTAGATGCTAAATTCATCCCTAGATGTTCAATTCATCCCTATATCTTCAATTCATCCCTAGATCCTAAATTCATCCCTAGATCTTCAATTCATCCCTAGATGTTCAGTTCATCCCTAGATCCTAAATTCATCCCTAGATGTTCAATTCATCCCTAGATCTTCAATTCATCCCTAGATCCTAAATTCATCCCTAGATCTTCAATTCATCCTTTGATCTTTAATTCATTCTTAGATCTTCAATTCACTCCTAGATCTGCAATTCATCCCTAGATGTTCAGTTCATCCCTAGATCCTAAATTCATCCCTAGATCCTAAATTCTTCCCTAGATCCTAAATTCGTCCCTAGATGTTCAATTCATCCCTAGATCCCAAATCCATGCCCAGATCCGCGCACAGTGGGGAGGGCAGCGCTTTGCTGGCAGGTCTTGGCTGTAGCCATCCCCACATCCCCACATGGAATGCCAGGTCCATCCCACAGCCCTGCTGGAACAGGAGCACCAAGGCTGGGGAAAGCCCACACCAGGCCCCTGTTCCTATCCTCACCCCTCCTCTCTCACAACTCAGCTTTAATGCAGTTCTCCCCTCTGAAAGCAGCAATTTACTCCCGGATCGTTCCTCAGATCATTTTCTCTCCCGTTAAATGAAACCCGTGGTCCTTGAGCGCTGAATTCCCTCAGACAAGGCCGGCCCTGGCGGGCAGGGATGCTCTGCTAATAGAGGCGCAGGGGTGGAAATTGCCACACAAGTGGGAACAGTTCTCATCACTTTAATAATCTACGAGCAGCACAGGTGGAGATATTCCCAAACTCTGATTCTATCACGATGGCATCGGTGTCAGGGACGTGGTTTTCCTGAGGCTAGACAGCAGAGAATGGAAGACATTGTGTTTCCTTGACTACCGTTCATCTGCCTTAAAAAAACATAATTTTCCTTTATTAGCTGGTTTCTTTGGTTATTGCAACTAAAATGACACATCCTGAGCCCTGGTAATAACTTGGATGTTGGTGGCCTTCCCCGTCCTCTCTCTTCTCTCCACAGATTTCCTGGTTTCCTCCTCCTCCCCATGCTCTTCTCCCCACCTCTCCCTCCACATTTTGAACCTGAAAATATATATTTTTTTGGTTGTTTGTTCATAAGTAGGAAGGAGAAAATATTTAGCGAACGGGTGATGTGCGGGGACAGATTTTGACTAATTGCCAAATTTCTATAAAAGCAAGGATTGTACTGCAGCTGGGGCTGGGCTGAGGAGAGGTTGAACCCTCCAGGCCTGAGCTCCCTCCCTGAATTGCTGCTCATCGATCATCCCACCCCAAAAAATCCCCTCTGTCTCCTCTGTCACAGCCCTGGGAATAGGAAAAGCATGGAAGGAGCAACGAGCTCTGTCTTGTTGACACATATTGAGCTAATCCAAATTCGATAATTCTGTCCAGATCGGAATGTAAAGATACCATCTATTAGACTCTTTTCTGGCGTCTGAGATGAGCGGTTTTAAACAAACACTGATATTGCCCTTAAATGACCATTATCTGGCACAAGGCAAAGCTCCAGGAGAGCGCAGGGGGCATTTTGGGAGTGAAAAGAGGGAAATTAATCCATTTTGAGGTGCTGGGCAGACCCTGATCCTGTCCTGGCCCAGCCCAGATGTGCTGGCACCGCGGCAAGGACAGCAGGTAAGCTGCCACGAGGGAAAGAATCCTTATTTTTGTCCCTCAGCCCCGCAGGAAGACAATCTGCAGATCCACTGAAAATCATTCTTCAGACAGTCAGGTCCTTCAGTGTCGAAATTCTCAATGTTTTGTCCACTTGGAGAGAGGGAAGCAAACCCTGGGTTTTGTCTGTGCTCTGTTAATGCCGGGCACTCCTCTTCTTTCCTGGCAATCTTGGGAAAATCAGTTTCTGTCTGGAGAGTTGATTCCTGCGGCTGCTATCAGCTCCCGCCATATTCCAGGAGGATCAGAGGAGCTGTCCATGTTTTCCATGGCCATGCTGGCTGTCCCAGCTCTGTGCACCTCGTGGCCCTGCTCAGACAGGGATTGCTCTAGATAACTCCTTGATCCCTCATCTCTGGCTCCAGGGACTCCCACACCCTCTTTATTTCACCTTGGAAAAGGTGCTGGTTTTTACACAATGCCTCCAGACTGACCAGGAGCGATTCCCAGCATGATCTTACACTTGGTGAGGTCTTTAAAAATACAATTATTCATAAACAGCGTGGAAATGGAGGCATTTGTTAAATATTTGTTCCACAAGAGTCCCAGATGAATTTGCCATCGTTCCCTTTCCGGTGAGTGTCTAGATGAGAACATGCTGCTGTTCCTGCTGGATGGAATGTCCTTCCTTGGACTTTCTCAGTTGCAGGATGAGAAATCCCACTTTTGGCTCTGGGTGCCTGGCTAGGAAAGACGGATTTTTCCAAAGGAAGGAAAACCTGTCGTGTCTTTGGGGACCTCATCTCCTCCCTCATTGTGTAAGGATCCACCAAGAGGGCAGGAAAATTGTTATTAATAAAATAATAAAGGATAACAAGACCAGGGTTTTGCTCACGTGAGTGTTACACTTTAAATTTCAGACAAGAGCCTTGAGCAGGCTCTGCTGAGGATTTTGTGCCCTGCCACACAACACAGACAATGAGAGGATGTTCCCCACCAGAAGGAGCAGTGGTGGCACCCAGTCCAGGGCTGCACGGGGATGTGGGGATGCAGTCAGAGCATGGAGGAAGATTTGGGGTCCCCAGGACCAGCAGTGGTGCCTAAATCCTTTGTCCCTCCTTTACACCGCTCAGCTGCCCAGCCCATATCACCCCACTGCTCATATGTGCAAAAAGAAAATTAGATGCAAGAAGAAAAACTGCAGAAACAAACCCAAAGCAAAATTGGGGGCGTGGATTTGCTCATCTTCAGCCTGAGAGTGCTTTTCTGTCAGAGGAGTCTCCTCCAAGGCCTACGTGACACTTTTTATATTGCTGTCAAAAGCACTTCATGCTGATTGCAGTGGCACCGAGATAATCCCACAGGAATCACAGGATGGGGGAATTTTCCTTCATAGACCAAAACCTGATCACTGAGAGCAGCTGTGATGCAGACACAGCTGGATGTAAACAGAAGCAGAAGTCAAGCCCGAGGTGAAGGCCAAATACAGGCAGATTTCGAGCCAAAGGTGAAGGTCACTGAAGGAACTGTCATGGGGTTCTTTTTAATAAGTAACCTTTCCACTCAGGAAATCCTCAGGTATTCTCTGACTGAGCACTGGGGTTGTGAAGGGCATCAGCCTTGAACAGGAAGTAAATAAATGCAGGGGTTTTTTGGTGTTTTTTTTTTTTTCTTATAATTCCAAGATCTTGTAGCAAAATCACACATTTGTTTTCCTCTTTTTAAGCTTCCTGAGAGACTTTGTTGAGGCTTTTTAGAAATGCTGTTCAATTCTGTCTGATCTTCTGTCACTACTGCCACAGAAACTGGGGATAAACCTGGCACACAGTGCTCCAGAACAGCTCCTGCTTCCTGAGCCCCACTCTCTTCTAAAAGCTCCCCTAAATCACCCTTCCAGTGTGTTGTAGAGATAGGCTCAGCTTTGCAATGTTGGTCTTCTTTGGGATCCCTTTAATCGCAATTTTCTGGCTGGCAGCCTCCCTGCCAATGATCACAGAGGAAGGAATGGTCACAGAAGGAGGAAATTCATTCCTGTGGCGAGCACAGAGGCAACAGAGCCAAAAGTTTCAAGCCCTCCTCCAAACTGTGCTATACATGCATTTCCTTTTTGCAGGGCAAACCATTTAACCTCTTTACCTGTTTGTCCTCATCTCCAAAATGAGGAAGGCAGAACTGACCCAGTTCTTATTATGAAGTCCAATGGTTTCAAAGCATTTTGAAGCCATGAAATAAAAGGCCTTGCAGAAGGACGATGCGTTGTTCCCGCTGGAACACATAACAAGAGGTAAAACAGGAAATCAAGGGAGAGCTGAAATCCCTCCTGAAGCTTATAAAAGTTCATGCTCTGCCTTCAGAGAGGAGTCCTGAGCATGCCACGCGTATTTAGGATGAAGAAGTAATGGAGCTGACAAAAGAGCAGCTGCTTGTCTCTCTGCTTGCAGGGGCTTTCACACCTCGGTAGCAGCTCTCGCCGTGGTGATGAACAGACACAGGTCTGGGGCAGGTTTGGCTCCTCTCGTGAAGGCTGCCTCGGGTGAGGACCCGGCTCCAGGTTTTGTTCTGCTTTTTCTTTCTCCTTGTACGGCTGAAATTACTACACCCTAAAGCAGTTCAGGAGGGAAGGGTGGTGATGAGTCTTGAGGTGCAAGGGGTGGAATTCAGCCCTTGGACGCCAGAGCAGAGCTGGCATGAACAACTTTTACAGGGTGCTTGTGCCCAGCCTTGCTGGAAAAGGAACATCTAACGCTCCCCTTCAGCATCTGCCTGCTTTTGTCTCGGAACCAGGCATTGCTGCTGCTGCTAGGAATTCATTTAGGGATGTGTGGGCGCTGTTAAGGTGTCTGGGTATGAGGCCTTGACTTGTGGGTACAAAACACACTTGGAAGGGCTGGTAGGAATTTCTAACTGGAGGAAGCTGGAAGAGCTGGTAGGAGCTGGAGAAAGCCCAGAGAGGCGACCCCGAGATCCAGATTTTAACCTGAGAATGAAATGAAATGAAATGAAATGAAATGAAATGAAATGAAATGAAATGAAATGAAATGCTGTATGATCAAATCAAGACCCTGAAATTCAAGAGCAAGAGCCACACAGATATTCACTGCAAGCCCTAAGAGAGCACAGAGGCTTGGTGGAGCTGCTCTGGAGGCATTTCACAGGGGGAATGGCCAATCCTAAAATATTGAAAAAGATCCCAACCTCTTCTGAATGCCCCAGAGATAACCTGAGCACAATTTCCACATGGACACGAGCCCCACATCTCCCCCTCTGGTCTCTGCAGAGCTGACCTGGTGTTTCTCGGTGCATTTATTTCGGTGGGATTTACATTTTTTAACACAGTTCGTTGTTCTCCTGGTGGGATTTCCAGCGTTAAAGCGTTTATCGATCCTGGGGAAAACAACCGGCCGTGACAGAGGGGAGAAAATTAAATGCAACATTGATGCTGCTCATCTACAATCCTCCTGGAGGAATTGTGTCTGTTTTTCTGTGAGCAGGAGGTGTGCTCTGTATCCGTGTCCTCCATCCAAGCCCAGGATTTCATTCTTCCACAAGATGCTCCCTCCTCTCCCACTTCCCCTCTCCCATTATCAGACAGCATCTTGGGCAGTAAAATGTTTTATAGGATTCTGGTTTTTCTTCGGGGAGAGGAAGGCAGTTGTGACTGTCTCTCCAAGATTAAAAGCTTTTCCTGTGCATCCCTGTATTTAGCTCACTGGAGGCTGTTTTGTTTAGGCTTTGGGTTTTTTTTCCAGGATGTTCTGTCTGCCACCAGGGAATCTTGCACACCATGGATCATGCAGCTTGGGTGCTCTGGAAGCTGACCTGGAGCCACTTGGTTCAGACCAGGGGAGTTGCTTTATCCGTTGCTGGAAGGATGTGGAATATATTTATAATCACTGTGTTCAGCAGCATCTCCACCCTGTTCCCCTCAGTAAACACGGAACACGGGGAGTTCACCAGAGAGGGCCTGCCAAAAAAGCAACCACAGCCAGGAGCGACCTCAAAACAGGCTTTTCATGGGAATTCTGCACAGAGCTGGGGGTCAGGCTCTGGTCTCACCCCTCTGATACAAGTTCTGGGGAGCCTCCAGAGGCAGGGCAGTGTTTGGAGCAGGATGGAGAAGGTGCTGGGGTGAGGGGATTCCAGCAGCAAGGAACAGAGCCCAGGGCGGGCTGCAGCCTTGGAGGACTTTCCTGCACAATCCTAACCCATCTTCAAAATCACTTTGATGGACAACACTTTGGGGCTTTTTTCAGCCCAAATGATTTTTAAATTGCTGAGATGAAGTGAGCCAAATACCTCAGATGATATTCCTGGGCAGCTGGAAATTTGTCCAGCCTAAAAAAAAATTGCCAGAGCCTAATATTTATTTAAAGCCTGGCTTTATAGTGCTCGTTATAGCATTTAAATATTTTCTTTCAGTCTCAGGGAAGCTGCCAGCTCATCTTAGCCAAAGGTGACTCCTGCAGCCTGCAGTGATTGCCTGGTGACATGGAGCCCATTTCTGGGGGACAGAATGAGGAGCACACGGAGCGGGTTCTGCACTGAGCAGCTGCTCAGGGCAGCAAGTGCCAACAGGATCCCGTGCTCCAAAGCCAAAATCAGGCATCCAGGAACAGCAGTGGCTGCATCACCCCCGTGGCTGCTGAGGCCTGGCTGACACACACAGGACACCTCCCCAGGGCTGGGAGCCAGGAGCTTGCCCCAGGAACCCCCACCCAGGGAAAAGGGAAGGGGAGATCCAAGTCCCAGGGTTCTGCAGATGAGCTGGGTAATTCCAGCTCTGCTCACCTGTCTGAGCAGCCTCCTGGTGGTGTGGTGCACCTGGGCCACCGCTGATCCCAGGAACTGATCTGCTGATCAATAAACAGTGCCAGGGATTGGTGACCACGGGCTCCTGGGGCTGCTGGGATCCACCAGCAGACTTTAGGGGAGAGACAGTGCCATGGACAGGAGGAAACAGCTCTCCATGGGGGATCAAACAGCTCTCCATGGGGGATCACACAGCTCTCCATGGGGGATCACACAAACAGCTCTCCATGGGGGATCAAACAGCTCTCCATGGGGGATCACACAGCTCTCCATGGGGGATCACACAGCTCTCCATGGGGGATCAAACAAACAGCTCTCCATGGGGGATCACACAGCTCTCCATGGGGGATCACACAGCTCTCCATGGGGGATCAAACAGCTCTCCATGGGGGATCACACAGCTCTCCATGGGGGATCACACAGCTCTCCATGGGGGATCAAACAGAGCTCTGTGCGGGGTTAAAGGGATCTCCATGGGGGATCAAACAGCTCTCTGTGAGGGATCAAACAGGGTTCTGTGGGGGATTACAGAGATCTCCATGAGGGATCAAACAGCTCTCTATGAGGGGTCAGACAGCTCTCCATGAGGGATCTGACAGATCTTTGTATGGGATTAAAGAGATCTCCATGAGGGATGAAACAGCTCTCCGTGGGGGATTAGAGATCTCCATGAGGGATCAGACAGCTCTCCATGAGTGATTAGAGATCTCCATGAGGGATCAGACAGCTCTCCATGAGTGATTAGAGATCTCCATGAGGGATCAAACAGCTCTCCATGAGTGATTAGAGATCTCCATGAGGGATCAGACAGCTCTCCATGAGGGATTGGAGATCTCCATGAGGGATTGGAGATCTCCATGAGGGATCCGACAGCAGCAGTGGTGAGGTGTGATGAGGGGGATCTCCCAGATCAGGCCATTCCTGACAGCTGCCAATCAACCTGCAGACTCTGCACTAGAACCAGTGCCGAGCTCTTGGATGATTGCTTTGTGATTGTTGTGGATTGTCAGGAAAAGTCACCATGGGGCAGGAAGGGGAGGATGGAGCGCGTAAATGGAAATGAACCATGCAGGGTTTTAAGCTCAATACAGGCCTTGTAAGTACTGTGAGCATTACAGACACACTCCACATCTAGAAACAAACAAGCAAAAAGGATGTGCTACAGAAATATCATGGAAGCATGATACAGAAATACCTAAACCCACTAAATATTAAATAGATGAAGTACATCCCAAGCCTCAAGAGGTGTTCTGCAGTCTTGCAGGCCCAGCCCTAGGCTGGGACAGTCCCGAGGGGTCTCAGCCATCTCCAGACCCTGCACAGAGGACAGGCTCTGGAGAAGCCCCTCTTGTAACCAGGAGACAGAGCACTGTGCACAACAGCCCCAAACCTCCTTGTGACCAAGGCCAGAGAGTCTGTGGCTGCTGTCCCCGCCTGAGGAATTCAGTGTTTATTCCATTTCCTCCCTCCATGTCAGTGATAATATTCTGGTACACCTTGGAAGGAAAAGTAATCCCATTTCCCAGCTCACACGGACACAGGGACATGCAAAAACTGGAATCTACCTTGAAACAAACCCCAAAGCCTGACACCAGCACCTGGCACCTCCACGTGATTCCAAGAGCCAGAGTGACCAACACCTGGAGTCAGCTCAGCTCTCACACGGGTGTGAGCTCCCCACTGAGATCTGGGAGGCTCCAGCTGTGGGAACACAAATCCAGCCCTGGCCTTCCCCTCATGCTGCTGGGAACTCACACTGCCATGCAGAACGTTTTCCAGCTCCTGCCGAAACCAGAGGTGAGATCCCAGTGTGGAAACTGGAGTTCCACCACTCACCAGGGAAAGGAAAGGAAAGGAAAGGAAAGGAAAGGAAAGGAAAGGAAAGGAAAGGAAAGGAAAGGAAAGGAAAGGAAAGGAAAGGAAAGGAAAGGAAAGGAAAGGAAAGGAAAGGAAAGGAAAGGAAAGGAAAGGAAAGGAAAGGAAAGGAAAGGAAAGGAAAGGAAAGGAAAGGAAAGGAAAGGAAAGGAAAGGAAAGGAAAGGTTTTCATTCCCAGCTATCTGTGGAACATTATCCCAAAATCCCATCCCAGTCAGGAGCTTGGCAGGGCTGTTCACAGCAGGGGAGGGCCCAGGGTTGCACAGAACTCCATAAAAACCTGGGAATGTTCTGCCCCAAGGTGTCCATCACTGCACATTTGGCTCAGGGAGCAGATGCACCAACAAAGGCAGAACACTGGGATTGATCCTGATCTCAGCCACTGCAGGAATTCCTTTGTTTCTGTGTCTCCACAAGAATGGCTCTGTGTGTCATTTGAAGAAAATCTGGTTTTATTTATTTCCCATCTTCTCATCCCCGCTCTCCACTTTTATAGATCTGCTGGCATAGGAGCTGGATACTTCAGCAAATGAGGTTAACCTCTGACCATAAATTACTGCTCCCTCAGGAGGAAGTGGCCACGAAAAAGGAAACAGCCACAACTCCAGCGGAGAGCAGCAAAGGCAGAGAGAGCAAGGGCTGTACAAATTACAAAACCACCAGCCCCTGAAACCCATACCAGGGCTGGCCATGCAAATAATAAAGTGTGACATAAACACACGCAAAACTGGACTCAGCCCGGCCAGAGCAATCATTCGGATGCCAAGAAAAATAAGCAGCTTTCCCATTTTCCCTGGAGTTTCCTATATAATGGCTCTTGAGGACAGCACGTGGCCAAAGACCACAGGCAGCTGAGGAGAGAAATGATCTAATCATCTGCAGCATTGCTTTTAGCTGTCATAGCATGCAGGAATAGAGGGCAAGACAGCCCTTGGAAACAGCCAGGATAAAACCTGAGGGGTTTCTCCACTCTGATAAGAGTGAAAAGCCAGTCAGGTGCAATATCAGGTGTCCATCGTGATTTCCATGGCAGAATTGTGAGCTCATCCCCCGGTCTGGGGCTGGGATTTACCTCTGAGGATTTACATGTTCATCTCAGTGTTTAAAAAAATGAGAAAGAGATAAACAACTTCTTTCTCTTTCACTGAACTCTGAGGCACCTCAGAGCACGGAGCTTCAGAGCACAGAGGGACCCTGAAATCGCTGCCACTGGGGTGAAAAGTTGCACAGCTCACTTGTAGAAGGGAAAGGAGAGAGAATGGAATTCCGCAGGGCTGTGGCTGGGATGGAGTTTCTGGGTGAGGGGTTCAGGTCTCTGCTTGGGGCTGTCACCATCAAGCACCCTGCACAAAGTGTGAGCGTGGCTGGAAATGAAACCTGAGCTCAGCATGGGAATTAACAGACCCAGGCACCTGGGAAATTTGTCTCAGAGCCTCTCCCAAATAGCTTCAAGAGTGCTTTCTGCTCCGCTTCTCATTTTCTTGGCTGGTGGGAAGCTCCCCATGGTTCTCCTAGAATATGTTATGGGTTTATGAGGGCTAAAACCTTCTCCACATCAACACACAGGCCAGCTCCACCACTCCTTGTGTTTTTCGTTCCACAGGTGCAGAGGAAGTAATTGCTTCTCTTGTCAGCATCGGGTTAGAAACTCCATTGGAAAAGGGAAAAACAAAAAAATAAAGGTGGGATGGAACAGCTTCAATACCAGCAATGGTTAAGGAAACTGTGAGTTTCCAGACTGAGGATGGGGATGACGTAGATCTTTAAATTCAAGGAGGGTGAAGAGGCAGCAGGAGCTGCACTGAGAGCCTTGAGGAGCAGCAGATGAAACCAGCAGGTGACGTGCTGGAAAGAAGGCGAAGGAGAGGTTCCTGTGTGCACCTTGCTCTGGAAAACCTTGCTGTGGGTGTTAAAAGCATCACGTGCCCTCAAGAGGAGCATGGGGAAGGTCCCTGCAAAGAAATCAGGACCCTCAGGCGTCTTGGTTTGGAAAGACGGGTCTGCTGGGAAAAGCCAGATCTTCCCTTGGGATGGAGAATGTAAAGCCCTCCCTCCAAATTATTATGATTTTGAAATTAAGGGGCTCTCAGGCAAAGATATGGGAATAGGAATAACAGTTCTTTACTAGGAATATCAAAAATGTAGTAGTACAAAAAGAAAAAAGTAAATTATGAAAAAAACCCCACTGACAGAGTCAGAACATGACCTGACACGCTGTTGGTCAGGGTGTTGGAGCAGCCCAATCCAGCCCTCCTGCAGTGCCAGGTGTGGTTCTGTTGGAGCAGAGATGATCCTGTAGAAGCTCCAGTGGTGCTGAGATGGCTCCGGTGTTCCTCTGGCAATCCCGTGCACACAGCCTGTGCTGCTGTTCCCAATGCCAGGTGTGATCCAGCTGGGAATGCCGGGCTCCTCCCCTGGGTGCAGCATCTCCCCATGGATGATGGAATTGTCTCAGCCCTGCAGTGAGCCTGGATGGCCCAGGAACAGCAGAGATCCCTGCAGGGAGGATGGGTCCTGGAAGGGATAAAGAACAGTGACACACCTGGATTAACAGCTGCCCATGGACAGAACACACCCAGCCCCTCCCCCTGGAGTTATGAGATAAAAGCCCCACCTCTTTAACTGGTTTCAACAGATGGGAATTAAATACACCTTGCATTGCAACCCAAGACATCAAGCCAAAAGACAACACCTCTCTGGCAGCTTGTGCTGGACTGGAAAAGACAATTTCCTCACTGCCCTCTGGAAAGCCCCAGTCTGAGCCCCTGGCAGCGGGATGGTGGATGAATCTCTGACAGAATCTACTGTGGATGATCTTACGTTCTGAAATGTTTTTGTGCTGAATGGGGACATTACTGGGAGCTGCCTCTCCCTCACCCATTCCTGTGTTCTGTTCCCAGCTGAGTATTTCCTGCTATCCTCAGATATTCCCAGCCCCTCCAAAAGCATCCACAGGCCAGGTCTTAAACCTGCCTGTCCTCCCTCCTGTGCAAAGAGCAGGAGGAATGTGGGAGGCAAAGGGAAGGTTTGCTGCCTTTCTGCGGGGAGCAGCTCCATCCCTGCAGCCAGGGCTGTGGAGGCACGCAGGGAGCGGGCTGCTCCCGTGCTCCTGGCTCTCCTCCTGATTCCCAGCTGCTAAACTGCATTTAAAAAAGGCAGGAGTGCAACTGAATAACAGGACTTTTCAGTGGGAGCACCCGCTACGGCTGCCAGGGGGATGTGACCCCTGGAAAGGAGACTCACCCAGGGTAGGGAAGTGCTCACACTCACTGTTAAAATGAGATCCATGCCTTCCCTCCTTTTCCAAACCATTCTCCTTACCTTGTTTTTGTGTTTGGTGGGGGTGGAGGAGTGACATCAGCACTGCTCTGAGATTGAAGCAGTAAATAATTCTTTATCACCACAACATTGCGGACCATTGCAAAATCCCTGCAACTGCCGTGCAGGCCAACACTTGTAATGAGCTACTGCCAAACTGGATGGCAAAAAGCAAAAATTAGCAGCTGACCCTGGGATATTTCCCTTGTCATCATTGATTGAAGGAAGAGGACAAAGAAGAGTCAAATCACACGGAACTGAGTGGGTATCAGAGCTCTGAGGATGCCATGAAGTCCCCTTGTCAAAGGGACTTCTAAAATCCAGCCTGGGTTTCCAGGGAGAGGACAAGGGGTCTAAAGGATGCTGTTATTCTGTTAAAGATGATATTATTTTATTATATGATTTTGTCTCAGATCAATGCCACACATTCAATCCTGGGGGAAGTTCAGGAATGACATTTTGGGGCTGGAGCGTGTCCAGGGCAGGGAACAGAGCTGGGGAAGGGGCTGGAGCCCCAGGAGCAGCTGAAGGAGCTGGGAAAGGGCTGAGCCTGGAGAAAAGGAGGCTCAGGGGGGATTTTGTGGCTCTGCACAACTCCTGACAGGAGGGGACAGCCGGGGGGGGTCGGGCTGTGCTCCCAGGGAACAGGGACAGGAGGAGAGGGAATGGCCTCAGCCTGGGCCAGGGGAGCCTCAGGGTGGATTTTTGGGGAAATTCCTTCCTGGAAAGGGCTGTCCAGCCCTGGCACAGCTGCTCAGAGCAGCGGTGGATCCCAGAGCCCATCCCTGGGGGGATTTAAAAGCTGTGTGGCTGTGGCACTTGGGGACATGGGGCACTGGTGGCCTTGGCAGTGCTGGGGAATGTTGGACTCCGTGGTCTCCGAGGGCTTTTCCAACCACAATCATTCAATGGATCTCTGATCCTGTGACTGTTCAGCCACCAAGCTCCAGCGCTTTGAACGAAGAGAAGAACTCTTCTAGGAGAATGCTCAATGTTTTAGCACAGGCTGATAACTTCAGGCCACAATTTGGGTCCACACTCCAGCAGCCCATGAGAGACAGCTCCCCTGTCGCTCAATTTCATGGCACAGAGAGGTACAGCAGAGCAACTTCTGATTGTGCCAATCTGCGCTAATAGAAAGCACAGAAAATGCTTGTTTTTAAAAACTATTTCTATAAAACAGTGTTAGATTTTTCTACAGCACCTGGGTGCTTTCATGCCTATTAAATTTTAATACAGCAGATAAAATTGGCAGAAATTACCTCATGAAATGCTCCTTATTCCATCTCTATATCAGCCTCCACCTGCCAGATCCTGCTACCTTGATGCATTTTGAAGGGTCCCTTACTCCTGAAACAGTTCCGTGAAAGTGATGAGGACTCAGGCACCGAAGCCCTGCAGGGCTGGAGCAATAAATCCAGCAGAGGCGGGGAGCAGAGATGTGCTAAAGTGCACCCCCACAACTGCACACCTCCAATAATTATCTGTCTCCTTGCAAAGGAGACGCGTGGCAGTTTTCAGATCCTGCACCTTGCCTTTTCCGCACGAGTTACCATCGCCTTCGGCAAGGAGAGGGGAGGGATACGGCTCTCGGAAACGAGCAGTCAAATCTTCCTGCAGCCTTGGCGCTGCCGACTGTTGGCTCCAGCAAGGGGAAATGGGAAACTTTCCTGGAGGAAAACTCAAAAGGACAACTGATTTCCTTAGTGCTCAGGGATAATGCCGGGAAGGAAGAGGCAGATCTTGGCCTCGGAACACTCCCCTCCACCTACGGGCGCTGGCAGCAATCCTTGGTGCCTCTTTAGCTAGGGCTGCCTCAAAAGAAGCTGCCAGCTCCATCCTTCTGCAGGCTGAGGGTGTCCCCAGGGAAATCCCACCTGCTCAGTGCCAGCTGATGGACTGCGAGCAAACCGGGAAAGTTTGGTCCCCTAAAAGCCGCTCCTGACCCTGCCGGGATGGGAAATGAGAGCACTGCGGCATAGAGTAAGGGTGACACACTGTGTGGACACAGAGAAGTGCAGGTCCTCCCCTCCTGCACAACTTTTTTTCCGAGGTTTGGTCCTTTTTTTTCTTTCGAAATCTGAGTGAGGCGAACCCAGAGCTGTGCCGGTGATGTCCTTTGGGCCCCTCCTGAGAAAAGGCTGAGGCTGCACTTCCACACAGAGCACTCCCACCTTGGATGAGGCCAGAGCAAGGGGCAATAAATCTGAGGATGTCCCCGGACTCTGGAGAAGAAGAGAAAGTTTTCTGTGACCTACTAATAGCTGCCACAAAGCTCTGAGTAACGAGAGGCATGGAGCACCAGAGCAAACGTGAAAAATCCCTCCAGCAGCCACCGCGGGCTCAGCGCTGCCCAGGAAATGCAGCAAGCCTGGATTGAGGCGTTAAAACTCAGAGGAAAAAAAAGATGAAGCAGCAGTTTCATGGCGTGGTTTCATTCTTAAACCAGGCTGTGAGTGTAACCCTTATCTGAAAAAAAGTACAGGCGACAAAGGTGGGTCTCATCCCTCCCTGCCAAACACAGCAGCAGAGGCTGAGACAAACGCTTGGACAAGGAGAAGACAAGAGAAGGAAGCAGAGATGAGAAGTGCACGAGCCAGTCCTCAGAGCCTGCCTTTCTGATTTTTAAATCCTTGTTTTCCTGCTGAAAGCCCTTTTTATTCCACCTCTGTCATTTAGAGTAGGAAATCCCTGCAGCATTTTCATTCTTGCTGATGGCCAGAAGACAAAGAACCTCTGTACAGAAGAGCTCCGTGGCATTGTTAGGGATACCAAGGCTTTCATAAAATCACTGTTTGTTCTTTAAAGGCTGGGAGATGGCAGGTGCCAGGCCAGCAGAGAACACAGAGTTTGGGGATTTAAAAAAAAGAGGAGCAGCATTTTTATTTTTTTTTTAACCTGTGATCTCCACCCGTGACTGAACATCATGGGCAGGAACAAGCAGGATTCCCAGCCATGGGATACAGGCTTCACTGGCCTGCAGATCCAGTTCAGCTTGGCAGGACCCATTTGGGCTCACCCCAGGGTGCCGTGGGAGGCTGCAGTGACATCCTTCTCCTGTTTAATCCCAAAGCACATTCCCTCCTTGCCGGCAAATCTGGGATCCTGCCAGGCTGAGGCTCCTCGTTCAGGAGAACCTCAGCACCCAGTGGCTGTGTCACAGCTCTTCTGGGAACGTGGGGAAATCCTCAGCCCAGCTGTGCGGACGAGGAACAGGACACGGAGACGCGGTGGCTTTCCCAGGAACGCACAGGTGAGCTCTGGAGGAGGAGCAGTGGGAATCCCAGCGCTGAGTCAGAATGCCCTGGCAGGGAGATGGTTCCTCCCATCCCATGTCTGACATCCCACTGAGTCTGAGGCTGCTGAGGGAGAAACTTGGGGTAGGGAAGGAAATGGGAAGAGCATATCTGAGTTTATTTCCAGGCCAAGCAGCAGAATGCAGCAAGGTCCCGCCAGCCTTTTTCTTGGGAAAGAGCATCCAAGAAATGTGTGCTTTATCTCTGGAATTCTTGGGCAGAGTGTGCTGAAGCCAGGGCCTGAGCGGGGCTGGGGACTCCTGGGGGACAAAGGAGGGCCTGTTGTCTCCAGCTCCACATCAGGCTGCTCCTGAGCGCTATTCCTGGCCTTGCACTGACTCATTCACTGACCTTGCTGAGAAAGGCTCTCACATCCAGCGCTGCCTGCCTGCAAAAGCCACCACAGTCTCCTCAGATTTGCTTCTATTCAGAGCATGGATGCTGAGCAAATGTGAAATATTTCTGCTTTCCTTCAACACCCCACCCCTGGGGTGAGCAGGAGCTGGACAAGGAATGAACACTGCTCTCCTCCTGTAAGCTCTCCTGGCATTTTCCTTCGTCATTTTCCAATTAGCTGTGCCAATGTCTTGTTTTTGCTGTGCCCCGGGGCTGCACCGAGTCCTTGCAGCAAGAGGAAACACCACAGCCTTGAGACAGGTGCCCATTTTCCTGAAGCACTCTCAGTTTATATTCAGAGCTGTTCACAGCTGCTCTGCTCAGTGTGACACCTCCACTCCAGGTGGCGGGGCTGGCCTGGGTGGGACGGGGACAGAGGAGGCTGGAAAAGGTGGTGGAGCCAGGACATCTTTGGGATTTCTGCTTTGAGGCTCCAGCCCGGTGTCTGCAGCTGCTGACCCGTGCAAGGACAACGCTCACAGCTCAGCCTTTCTGTTCCATGTGGGACACAGCCACCTTTGGGAAAAAACTGCATCGTAAACAGATTCCTCCTGGCGCTTTACTAATTCCAGCCTGTCCTGTCAAAGGTGAAAGGATTTTTAGAATCCAGTTCATTCACTGCTAGTTATGTTTCTTCATGTAGGTTCAGAGCCAGAACTCATTAAGGGCAGTGGGAATCTCCCCATTCCCTTCTATTCACTGCCACTGGCTCCAGTTCAAGCTTTTATTCAGTCCCTCTTGGCGTGGACAATGCAGATCAGTGATGGCAGCTCCACTATCAGTGTCTTTGTGCCACCACGTCTCGTTTCTCAAACCTCCAGCACAATGTCCACTTGTCTTCAGCAACTGCTTCCTTTCAGATCTCGAAAATAAAGAAGTCCACGGAAGAAACATTTCTTTTGGCCCTGTGCTGGCGGAGAGCTCATGTGCAGACATTTTAGTTTTGGGAGACAGTGTCCCTTTGATTGTCCCCATCATCTCAGCACACCAGCCTGCTATTTTTGCCTCATGGCTGCACTGAGTCATGGAGCTGGCGCTGGTTTACTTTGGAGCCAGTGTAAACCGGGGATGATCCCGCTGCTCGCTCTGTGGAGACCAGGAGCATTTACTTGTGGAATCTGACAGAGCCGTGGCAGAGGAGTGCTGGGCATGTTCCCGTGGCATCTGCAGTAGGGAGGAGGAACAGTGCCATGATTAATGCCGCTCACACCGCTGCTGGGCTGTGCAGCTCTGCTGGGACTGGGACAGCGGGACTGGGACAGCGGGACTGGGACAGCGGGACTGGGACAGCGGGACTGGGACATTGGGAGTGGGACAGCAGGGCTGGGACATCGGGGCTGGACTGGGACAGGGACATCTGGGGCTGGATGGGGACATCGGGGCTGGACGGGAACATCGGAGCTGGATTGGGACATCGGGGGCTGGACTGGGACATTGGGGCTGGACTGGGACATCGGAGCTGGACTGGGACATCGGGGGCTGGACTGGGACATCGGGGCTGGACTGGGACATCTGGGGCTGGACTGGTATACCTGGGGCTGCATGAGGACTGGGACATCTGGGGGCTGGACTGGGATTGGGACATCTGGGGCTGAACTGGGACATTTGGGGCTGGACTGGGACATCTGGGGCTGGAGTGGGACATCAGGACTGGACTGGGACTGGGACATTGGGGCTGGACTGGGACTGGGACATCAGGGCTGGACTGGAACATCTGGGGCTGGACTGGGACACCGGGGCTGGACTGGGACATTTGAGGCTGAACTGGGACACCGGGGCTGGTCTGGGACATCAGGGCTGGACTGGAACATCTGGGGCTGGACTGGGATATCGGGGCTGGACTGGGACATCAGAGCTGAACTGGCCTGTCCCCACTGGCCTTGCTGGGCAGTGCTGTGGGGAACATCTCACCCTGCTCCAGAGGCTGCTCTGTGGTTCCTGCAGTCACCAAGGGCTGAGGAGACAGCCAGGGAGGCTGATCCAGCTTGGATTAGGCAGCAGGAGCAGGGGCAGCATTTATAACATTTTAAACCCCTTCAGAATAAGCACCGGCACCTGGTCAGAGCTGAGTGATCAACTGGTGCCACCCTGGTGCCAAATTCAAGAGTCCACAGCACAGCACTCTGGCCTCGTGCTGTTGGCTGGATTAACCCCAAAACTTCTGGGACCGACATGGGTGGGGTTGGATTAATGCAAACCACTCGTGGTTCTCCTGCCTTGCCGCTGTCATGGCCTATCTGTGCTTTTCCCGCCTCCACTCCCGTTATTTGAATCAGGGATGGAGCCCTGGGGACGTGAGCAGGAACCTCCAGTGGGAAGGGAATGTCTGCAGAGCACCAGGACACAAAACATGCTTTCTCATTCCCAGTCCGAGCGGTTAGAAAATCCTGCTTTATCCCCACGGAGGGAGAAAGAGTAAGAAGGGAATTAGGATCCAAACTAAAATAAATAAAACGAGCATTCCTGGTCGCTGGCTGAAACCCATTTTTTCTCACACTTTGAAGTTCACACTCTGGCAAAGGAAAACCCTGCTCACGAAATCTGGCCTCTGACTGAGGAAGCTCAGGGCTGGGAGAAGGTCTGCATGAGGGCACTCAAAGGGCTGGAATATTTTCCTTACCTGAAATGCCGTGTGTGGATGAAACCTGGCTCGGGAATTTCTTCCCCATTAGGTGGATATCTTTGTCTTCCCGCCACAGACTCTGGCAGAACAAAGCAGATCAAACCCTGGGCCTGTCTGCTTTTGTCGATGGCTATTTATTTTCCTTACCACTGCTCTTGTTTTGTCCTCTTGGCTCAGCAGTCTGGCTGCTGCTCCAAACCAGTTAATTCTCTGTAAGAGCTGTACGGGCCCAAGGCCTACATTATATTTATAAGCTGTAAGGATCTCCCCAGGCAGACTCAGAAAGAAAGGATTCAACAGCTACAAGGAGATGCTCCAAAACAACCTCAGAGAGGAAACACGAAGAGAAGGAACATCAGCCATTCCCCCATGCTGAATTTTAGAGGAACACTCCAGCTCTTGCAGTCGTGGGAGGGGAGCTGAGTGTTCTTTAGCCTTTAATCTCCCACGTTTCCAGCACGAGGAGGAAATGTCCTGCTTTCCTCCGCTGTCTGAACCCGTGTTTGAGGAGCTTCTCACTCAGGTCGACTGGGGAAGGAGCAGCAGGACAGGCTGGGGCTGGATGGCCACAGATGCTGCAGGGACAAACCAAAAAAAGGGTTCCTCAGAGGGAGGAACCTGTCAGGATGCCAGGCAGGGATGGAGAAAATGCGACACCAGAGGAAAACTCCTCATTCTCGACAGTTTTTATGCACAAATAAAATTTCTTGCAGTGTATCACTTCACCTATACTTTGTTGTTATCAGAAGCGGCTGCCAGACCTCTCCCAGCTTTGACCCTGGGGATTTTTGGGGTTTTTTTTGCTGTTTTCCCTTCTTGCATCAAGCAGAAGGTTGCAGGGAGGCTCTGTCAGTGGCTGTGTGCTTCCTGTCCCTCCCTGTGACGCTGCCACCCCGCAGAGGACAGCGGCACGAGCCCGTGGCCCCGCTGCTCCCACACCTCCCGTGGTCCCGCGGCCTGAGCGCTGCCCTGCGCCTCAACAAAGCTGGGCAGGAAATGTTTTTCCCAGACAGAGAAACATTTTGTTCCCATTCTGTGCTTGAGCCAAATGGGGTTTTCTTGAGACCTTTTTTTTTTTATTTTTTCTTTTTCTAAACAAAGGAATAAGTAAGCAAACACGTCTGCGAGGAGCTGATTGGAACGGCCGGAGCTCAGCCAGTGGACTCGTTGAGGGCTTTGGCGAGATGTGAAAATACAGTTTTCTGACCCAGGTCAGGCTCATGACTCAAAACCAGGCCTTGCACACTCAGGACATCGCCATGTTGCAGGCGAGGCTGGGATGGTGCTTGCTTTCCCTGGAAAGTCCGTCCCTAGCAGGAGTCACTGCAGCCAGAGCCCTCCCACAGAAGGCTTCTGGTTTGATAACGTGCCATTTTCCAGGGAAACATACTTTTATCTGAGAGCTCTCCACCCTGTTTGCCCACAGAGTGACGATGCAAACTGGGATTTCCGTCGCCAGGGGACTGGAGGAGGTGTGTGCAGGGCAGTCAGCCTGCCTGGGCTGGGGAGAGGCACGCCAGCCCTGCAGCTTTCCTGGGACGGAGGCAGTGCTGCTGTCCCTGCCAGGGATGTGGGGCTCTGTGCCCTGGGAACCCGTGGCTTTGCTGCTGTTGATGGCTCAGGGAGCACATCCCGTGCGTGGGCAGCACCTTGCCTGTCCTGGAGGTCAGAAATGCCTCCAAGGCAGCCTGGACATCAATTAAATAATAGCTGAGTTCAGGGTGGGCAGGGTTCTATCACAGAGAGCTGCAGGGCTCCTTGGCAATGTCCTCCCTTCTTCCACCACCTCTTCCAGGGGCTGGAATGTGCAGGACGTGGGACACCGTCCATCCAGGAGGGTGACAGGGATGTGCAGGCATGGCAGTCGGGGGGTGTGCCAGCTCCCTGGCCCTAAAGGCACTGGAACTAAGATCACCAACAGGGTGAGATCCTTTTCCATCCCTTGTTTTGTCCTTCTCTTTCCGTCGGCAAAGCTGAGCTCTGGGAGGCTGGGGGTTCCGGCTCTCCCCAGCTGCTTTGGAGAACAGCTCTGCAGAGCAGGATCTGCCAGGGTTCTGTGTGTGGAGCTGACAGCAAAGGCACCCCCGTGCACCCACCCCAACGCACAGGGCAGAATCACCCAGCTGAAACTGAGGATCGGGGTGAAACTCGTCTCGTCCCTCCGTGGCTGGGGGAGGCACACAGGCACAGAGGGTTTGTGAGGCAGGGCTGAGTCAGGAGAGCCTGACTGGCTCTGCTGGGGCTGAGCACGGACCCAGCCCAGAGCCGGACAACTCCAGAGACATCTCACCTCTAAGGCTAAAAGCAGCACGGGATGCAATTCCAGAGCTGCAATTCCCAGCCGTTGCCTCTGTGCCCCTGCATGGACGAGCACCAGCAGAGGAGTGGGATGAAGGGAAGGGTTTCCAGCTCTGCAGTTGTTCCCTGCCAAGCTGGCAGGAGGGATTAACGTGATCCTCTGCCAGAAAGGATGGGAGATACTACAAAGGGTGTCTGGGGATTTCCTGGGGTCACTCGGGTCCCACAAACTCCCCTGCCTTGGTTCTACAAGGAGCATTTTCCATGTCCTGGAATTCCAGCCAGATTCCTGCCTGGGACACAGACACAGCAACCTTCACTCCCTCAGGTTGGGATTATTTTTATTTGGTTATGGTCGCGCTGCTGCCGCTGCTGGGTGCCTTGCACAGCTGAAAGCCTCATTAGGAAGGGAAATGACCTTTTCCAGCCCTGCCTCTGCTCCCCTGAGCACAGCGAGGCTGATATTTGCTCATATTGGTAAAGAGCTCCTCGGATGGAGTAGCTGTCATGGAAAAATGAGCTGGGTTATTGTGGAGAGGTTCTAGCCCAGTTAGCAAATGGCTTTTCCCATCTGTGTGAGCAGAGCAGGCTGCTGTGCCAGGGAAGTGTGCTTTCCTTTGGAAAAGCTCTAACAGGTAGCTCCAGGCACAGGAACAAATCGTGCCCTTCTTATAACTTTTATTTTGCGTATTATGAGGGAGAAATAAAAATGTTACAAACTCAGGACTGCTTGACCAGGTTCTAATACTGAATTCCTTGTGAAACCAGACACTAGAGGCGTTTAATCTCAATTAAAAGATCAATTACATTTATCAACAGATAAAAGATTATCTGGGGCATTACACAAATACAACACAATTTATTACCAGCTGGTAAGTAACCTCTAATGAATATTTTAAACACTTCCCCATAAATTACGAATAAACTACAGTCCTATCATTATGTTAGAGTTCTGATTCTCCAGTTAAACTCCTCTGGGATCAGTCTTTACTATCATCCATAGTTATTTAGGGTTCCTTTACTGTAATCCATGTCTGGGGAAAGTTGCTTGTTCTAAAAATTAATTTTAGGCATAGAAAATGCATTTGTCATCTTGACAATGATCTGGGCATTTATATGAAGATCATGTTGAGAAAAGCATTCATGATTTAGCTCTGTGCATGAGAAATGAGGCTTCGTGCTCATAATCCGGGGAATATCTGAGGCCTGTGATCAGTTTCTTGTTGAATTTGGGACACTTCCACACCAGGTATCGACCCTGACCCTCTGCAGTGCCCATCTGCCTTTGGATTTGTAACTCTCAGAGCTGGACCTGTTTGCTCCAGTGCATGGCAGTGAAGAACTCTGAGCTGTTACGGGCATTAAGGATTTAGATTTTGGACTAAACTGAGGTGTGAAAAGGCCCTGAGCACAGTTCAGTGTCACCAAATCCCCTCATCTCCATCCAGTAAAAGTCTGATGCACCTGCTGGCTTGGTATTTTTCTTTCGCAAACAAACTGAGCAAGAGGAACCAAAAAAACCCCCAAAACAAACAACAGCAACAAAAAAAAACTCACCAAAAAACCCACCAAAATAAACCAACCCAACCCCATCCCTGAGCCACAGGGACTGGCAGTGCTTTGCTGTAAGGCTCCGTGAGTCCTGTAACACCAGTGTCCCCAGTGGCTCACCTGCTGGGATTATTGGGATTATTTGGGTTACTGGGGTTATTTGGATTACTGGGATTATTGGGAAGGACAATCTGTGGGCGCAGCTGTGGCCCTTCCACCACTCTCTCGTGATCAGTGTTTTCACATTAACAGCCACACATCTGACACGAGCACTGAAATGTCCCAGAGGAGCTCCCTGCTGGTCACCTCGGTGCTGGCTGTGCTCCCACAGGTGTCCCTTACCTGCCCTGGGACACCTCCTGTCCCCACTTTGTGACCTTCACAGCTGAGGCTGTGCTGGCCCAGGGGGGAGCAGGAGCAGCCCTGAGCCAGGGCTGGACTGCGATTTCCAGGCGGGGGGAAAAGGGGGAACATCCGAGTGGCTGGAGCTCCCGCTCCCGCTGAAATCCTGCCTGGCACGGCAAGGACAAAGGCACGGGGACGGGCTGGAAGGCTCCGTGTGTGGGGGGAGCTGTGTGCCCCCCTGGAGGTGATGCCCAGGTGAGAAACCCGTGAGGGATCAGGGTGGCAGCCACGGAATCACCGGGATTCCCTGAAATGTCCCACGCAAACCAGGGACCTTCCCCGTGCCCCAAGAGCGAGGGAGGCACAGCCGCGGCTGCCACAGCAGGGCAGGGCGCTGGAGGTGAGCAGGACACAGGGAGCAGCAGGAAGAGAGCCCAGACTGCCGAACACCGCTGGGCAGGGGGCACAGAGAGTGGCTCTGGCAAGGGACAGCCTGTTCCACAGGTGGTGTCCCCTTCCCGGTGTCCCGAGCCCCGAGAGCCCCGGGCCGGGGGCGGATGCCACCTCTGTGCCCCGGGGTCAGGCGTTGCCACCCGATGCTGCCCAGCTCCGGCTCTGCAGGGACGGGCGGTGCCGGCAAGCAGCGGGAATTCGCTTCTTTGCCCCATCCCAGGCAGCAGCCACAGGAAATCCAGGAGCTCTGTGAAATGACAGGGAGGGAGAGAGTGAAGTCCCCTCGCCTCGGCTGCTGGTGACGTCTCTCCTTCCTCCTTTTTTTTTTTTTTTTTTTTTTTTTTTTTTTTTTTTTTTTTTTTTTTTTCCTGTCCCTATAAAGAATCTCGGGCTCGAATCAAAGTTCCCTGCGAGAGCCAAGGCAGGCGGAGAGCCGGGGGACAGCCCGAGAGCAGAGCCAGGGGCTCCGGCCATGCCCCGGCGCCGCTGCCCGCCCGCTGCCCGCCCCGGGCAGGTGCCCCCGGGCAGGTAGAGCCAGGTGAGCCCCGGACAGCTCCCGGTCCTCCCGTCCTGCTGGGACATCTGTCCTTGCTGCCCATCCCCGCGGCACCTGCAGCTGCCTGGCTCGGCCACCTTCGCCCGAGCTCCGCGCTGCTGCCAGCGCCCGCTCGCCGGGGGGAGGAAACTTCTTGCCAAACTTTTTCTGGTGGTTTTTTTTTTTTCTGTCGTTGTTGTTGTTGCTTGGCTTTTTCACCCCTTGAGTGACTCTGCGCCAGCCAGGAGGGCTGGGGAGGCTTCTGAGGCACCCCCCAGACACCCCAGGGATTGGAGGAGCGCGGGGGGAAAAGAAGGAATAAGGGGATCGCGGGGAAAAACCAAGAACCCCGGGAAGAAGGGAAGGCGAACACCACCCGCAGCCCCGGGATGGAGCAGTGAATGGAAAGAACAATTTAACTGGAACCAACAAGTGGGAACTCCTGCTCGCCTCGTCCTTCCCCTCCCTCCCCGCTCCGGCTTGCCCCGAACTTGTGGCTGCGAAGGGAAAACTTCTCCAGCGGACTCCGCGGGCTCGGGACGCGCACCAGGACCGGCCCCGGGATGCTGCCCCGGCCCAGCGCCCTCCTGGCCGTCTGTGCCCTTCAGGGGCTGCTGCTGCTGCACGGTAAGAGCCGCGCGTCCCCGGGGCTGCCAGGGCAGGACACCCCCGCTGCCGCCGCCACTCGCGCTGCCGTCCCTCGGGGGGGGCCTCCGGGATGGTTTTATTTGGGGCTTTTTTCCACGCTTTTTGTGCGCCTCCTCCGGCCCCGTGAGGTGTCACCCACCTGAGAGCCCCGGTGCCGCCGCTCTGCCCCCAAACGGCTCCATTAAAATTGATCTTTGGAAATAAAAGCCACGGAACCTCCTCGAAAGGCGTCGCACGTAAAGGGCAGGTTTTGGTGGGTGTTTTCCCCCCCCCTCCCCGAGGTTTGGCCGCTCGGTTAGAAATAGCGACTTGCGAGTGTTCACGGGTTTGTGGCTTTTCCCCCCTCCGTGTGGGATGGTTTCTGGTTGTGTTTGATCACTTGGGGCAGAGCTGAGGCTTTGAAAGGAGGAGCTGTCTGGCAGCTCCTGGGCTATCCCGCCGTCCCGGGGCTCACAGACATCACGGGCATTCTCTTTGATATTCCAGTTCTGATTCTTTGATGTTTCAGTTTTTGTCCACGTGGTGCTTCTTCACTGCCTTCCCCTCCTCAGCCCAGGTGCCAGGTTACATCCCCCGCTCTCCAAACCTCATTTTCCTGCGCAGCAAACTCCTCGTGTCCCCCCCCCCAACCCCGGATTTATTCCCAATTTTTGCTGCTATCAGAAAAGCCAAGAGGCAGGTTAATGAGATTTGGGAGAGCTTTTCCATCTGCCGTATGACTTTTCATTATCTCATTAAGCGCGAGGATTTTGCCGGATTACTGAGCCATTCATTCATGACACTGCAAATTGTGTAAGGGAGACGGGCTCTTGTTTATTGGGGAATTCCTTCTGACAGAAAGGACTTTTTCATTCTTTTGGGCGGTGGATGGATGGCACAGCACGAGGCTGTTGTTCTTCAGCACGTTATAATCTTTTCATAGTTAAAGAGGATAGCTTCTGGAAACACCGTGGGGCATCGCTGCCCTTGATTTCCTTGGATTCATTCAGGGGTTTGATGTATTCCTGCTGCAGAAAGGGGCTGACTGGGAGGCACAAGCCCCGGGGAATTTCACACCTTTGCCACAGTTACCTGCGGAATAAATAGCTACGCCTGAGGTCGTGCTCCAAAGGGCTTGTCCGGCTTTTCCAGGAAAAGCTGAAGCAGCAAACCTGGCGAGGAGCCCTTGCAGCAGGAATCCTCAGGGAATGTGTCCTGTGCCAGGTGAGCCAGCAGGGCCCACACCTTGGGCGGCACCTGGAGCAGCCCCGGGAGGATTCCCGAGGTGTGCTGCAGCTGGCTGACACGTGCGGCAGCGCTCTGGGAGCTCCAACCTCTGGACAGCCTGGAAAAGCTCCCCGAAATCCAGTGTGGATTTCAGGGGTAGAAATCAGTGCAGGATTTCGTGGATCAGAGAGGGATGATAATGAGGGATTGGGAGATGGGAGAAAACGTGCCCAAGTGTTGCCGAGGCTCCAGGGTGAAGTGGAGCACAGGGAGTTCAGGGGGAAAAGCCTGGCTGGAGATGCTGCCCACATTTCAGGGCCGCTCGGGTCCTTGCTCACCAGGTTCCTTTACTAATAATTTCAGCCCTGATAACCTTGGAGTTTGGTCCAGATTCCTTTTGCCGTCAGTGCCAGGCACAGAGGAGGCCAAGAGAAGGCAAAGTCTGCGTCCTGTGACAGGGGGAGGAGGGCAGGAACATCCCTGTGCCCGCAGGCAAAGGCTGTGAGGGCCGTGGAGCTGCACCGTGGGTGTGAGGAGCTTGGTTCATCTTTAGGAGGAGATAAAACATCAGCACAGCCTCTGGGTGCCCTCATTGGGCTGGGAGCCAGAGGGACACCCAGAGGAAGGGGACAAGGACTGGGGACAGCACTGGTGTTACTGAGGAGTTAACTCCTCACCACCTTGCCCTCAAAGTTCCTCTCCAGCACCGAGCTCAGTGAAGCTCTGCTCGACCTCCCAAAGCCGGGGTTTATCCCTCAGCCGTAGTTAAACCTTCCCTGGGGTCTCTGCGGCCAAAGCTAGGCAGGGCTGTGCTGAGGAGGCTGACTCTGATTCCAATCCAAACAATCCCAGAGAGAAGGAAAGTCCTGTGAAAGCTGCTCAGTACCAAGGCATCGACTCCTCAGCCACTTTCCCCTCCAGGTTCATCTCCAGCAACGAAACTGATGAAATTCTGGCCACTACATTTACCCAGGTCTCCTTTGGAGAATTCCTGACTTATCTGGTGCTTTCAGCAGCGGGAAGAGACCATACAAACATAATCCCGGTGATTTGCCACCTTGCTCTAAACACATCTCCAAATTTCCTCGTTTAGTTCCATGAGTATCGTTCAATTTCCACCTTCCTTTTTCTCACTGCTCGGCTTTTTCTCAACTCCTCAGAGCACTGGTTGGGGTTTTGCTGCTCAGAAATTACCACTGATGGGGTGATGATGATGATGATGATGATGCCAAGAGCTGGCACAGGTTTTAGGTATGGAGTGGGACGGTTCATAATCAGCCCTGGGGAAAAAACAATCTGCAAAGAAACTCTTACACCTTAAATTGCGCATGAAAAATTCAGTATCTTTTACCGGCTGACATGATCACCAGAAGGTTTTTAATATCTGAGCAATCCGAGTAACTTTTTTGGGTATTGGAATAGACTCAGCCATTTTGGTGGTTTAACACTGGAAATTATTAAAGATTGAAGAATAAAAATTAGGTCCTTGCCAGGTGGCTTTGAAATTAAAGCACGTTTGAAATTGATTTTTTTTGCTGTTGTTTAATTTTGCAATCTCTTCTACAAATTGACTATAGTGGCTGGGCAATGAAGCTTGTTAACACGGGGATTTCAATTAAACCATGTATCAGGAGATAAAAGCTCCAGGAGCTCGGATTCCTCCCGGTTTTCCAGCCAGGAGGGTCACAGAGTCCAGCAGGATGAGTGTGGCTGTGCCAAGGCAGAGGCACTGAGGGGTTGTTTTCCCAAAAAACCGGGTGTCCTAATTGGTGTTATTCCCAAACATTGGCTTCACTGTGGGAAAATGTTATAAAAAGCAGAGGAGCCTTTTTTAGGCTGGGGATGTATGAACCTCCTGCGGCAGCTGCCACGTTCAAAACCAACTGGAAATCTCTTCATACCAACTCAGCCATTTAAGGCAAGGGGGAAAAAAAAAAATGTCAAATATTTCTGAATACTCCCTGAACTTCTAAAAAACAGCATCGTACCCAAAAGGACACTGAGAAAACGAACCAGATGGTTTGTTGAAGGTTTCTGGTGTAAGGACCTGCAGTACAGTCTTTAAACCTCGTAGAAAATATTTATCTGTGAGCATTGCTCTGCTCTGAGTAAGAGCAACAGGACCCCTCCATTTGGGTCATTCCTGCCCTTTCCCACATTCCCTGGATTTCTCATTTGATGAGAAATTATTTGTACAAAGGGATAACTCGATCTGCTGCACTTTGGGTTAATCTCTCGGATGGGGCTGAATACAGAATATTGATCTCGTTATTATGTACACAAGTGAAAGCTTTCCAAGCCCAACAGGAGGTTCCTCAGGCACAGCCAGGGGAAGGTGATCTGAGCTCTTTTTGGAGGTTTGTCTCCCACATCACCAGCGCAGTTTGGAGGAAGGTGAGAACCTGCTCTGTTGAGGGATGGGACACTGTTGGAGTCCAGGGCATTCCTTTGGCTGCCCTGGAGGGTCAGGGACCTGGACAGGGGGGTCTGGGACCCCAGCCCAGAGCTCAGAGAGACACTGGATTTGATCTCAGTCCATAGAAAAAACTTCCTACACTGAGAGAAGGTTTACAGGCCACAAGAATGTGAAAAATAATAGTTTAGTATATCACAAGGTGAAAACACAGTGGGTTTAGGATTTTTGGCATTGGAGTGAATGGGGCAAGATGGAGAATTTGGGGCGTTGTCTCCTTCTTCTTCCTTCTCCTTCCCTCACTCCATTTCTGCAGTGACGTTGGCACAAAGTAGTTAGTGAGGATTGGGTCAGAGTAAAGATGACCTTTTTAGTAATAGTGATAGACATTAGTAATAAATAGTAAATAAAGAATACGTAGCAATTAGTATAAAAAATAAGGACAACCCTAGGAAAGAGGGAGTCGTCAGATGTCCGAGCCACAGCAAACATCTTGCTGGACACTGAGAAAATTGTAAGATAAGAAACAATAAACACGAAGTATGCAACCTTGAAGACTCCGTCTCTTTCATCTGTTTAGCTCAGAGCTTTGCAGAGGGCAAAAAAGACTCTAAAGCCACCTGAATGCTGGGGAATTTAAACTCCTGCAAAAAAAAGCCCCCGACAGGACACATCTGGTGCTTCCAGAGATATTTGCAAGGCGTGATGCAGAAAGGGTCGCTTGGTCACCAGAAACAGAGGAGATGCTCTCAGTTCTCATTGCAGGAGAGTTTTGGGGGCAGCAGCAGCAGCCACCTGCATTGTTTAAAGCCGCAGAGGAGATTTCCAGGAGGCAGCACTGGGCTTCCAAAGCAAGCACCAGGAGGGCCCTGAAGCACAACCCCTCTGAGCCTCACACGCTCGCTTTGGGATTTCCTCTGATCCACCTCTCCTTTTTTCTCCAAACCAGCCTGATGTCACTGGAATGGGAATTAGGAGTGGAAGTGATTAAGGGATATTGGATATCTAAACAACAGCCAGGACTGAAAGGAGCGTGTCCTCAGTGCTTTCCTTCAGAAAGCAGCTCCCAGGACTGACGGGACACTGTCAGGCTCCGAGTGCCCGTCAGGACATTCCTGTCCCTCCTTCCTCACAACCCCCAGGACAGCTGGCTGCCCAAAAAAAGGCTGGACAAAATGTGTGCAACAGAGAACTGAGCTCCCCGTTAGGCACTTCTTCAATTTTCATTTTAAGGGCGCAGAGAAAAGAGTAGAAACTGCCAAAATCTGGAAACGGCGTTGAATGGAAGGGCTTGCTTGAGGCTTGCCCCAGGGAGCAGAGCTTGCAATCATCAGGAGCGAGGCAGGATCAGCACAAATCATGGGAATCAAGGTTTCTGCACGAGGTGCGACCTCAGAGGCTCATCCAGGAGCCCCTTCCTCGAGTGGGGAAGGAGGAAGGATCAGGATCAGCCTGATCTCCTGAGGCTGTGATGAGCAAGACTGACGGGTGCCCGTTCTGGGCAAACTCCTCCCTGCCGAGCCCTGGACACGCTTCCAAAGGCTGTGGGAATGGGAGCAGGGAATTCACACATGGAGGGAGCTGAGCTGCTGCCCTGTGCCATTGTTAACTCCTGTTCTGGACTCTTACTAGCAGTGTAACACAGCTTTGCACTCTGATGGACAGGGAGCAATTGGGAAGTATTTTTTCATGGAGAGTGAGTAAGTCCCTGGACATCTTCATGACTCAGTCCAATACCCTCATCGCCAAGTCCCTGGATTAGTCTGACTTTGCAGCGCATACTTTTTGTCCCCACTACATCCTACATCCCGCTCCTGCTCTCCCCCCTTTTCCTGGATGTCTCCTAAATTCCCCTCAGGGCTCAGGATTCCTTGAATTTTTACATTAGGAGAAGCCAAGAGGAATTTCCCAGCCCTTCCACACCAGGGGTCTGCACAGTCTCTCTTCTCTGTCCCAAAATGAATTTTGCCTTTATAATTCTTCCTGGTGCAGAGATTTCGGAAAAAAAACCAAAGTGAGACTCCTTGAGACCTGCAGTTGAATCTCTTGTTTTCTGGCAGCTCTTCGTGTTCCTTTTGCACTGAACTTTTATGAGAAATAATTTTTGCGAGTCCCCCAGTATCAGGAAAAGCAGGAGGGGTCACAACTCATATTTGGGATGTGTGCGACCAGGGGGTTTTTTTTAGCTCTAAGCAGGAAAGTTTTTGCACCGAGTCTTTGAGCAACAAGGAAAGAACCTGCAGATGGTGGCAGTCTGAAAAAAAACCCCACATTTTCTTTGTGCCCTGCAGGGAATGGCAAAAGCACATGGCCCTCAAAGTTTCAAACTTCAGCCAAAACCCCAACTGCTGCCCAGAATGTAAAGGAAATATATGGACCAGCCTTCTATTTTCAGATCACTTGCCTTTGTCTTCTTCATTTCCACATAGGTTTCCTTAGATCTTCCTGTGTTTCTCTGAGCTGTGGGAACGTGATTGCCAAGGAAGTGGAGAGGGGAGTTTTCAGCCCTGCTGGGATTGTTCTTGATTTGAGGGTCAAGGAAGCCTGACCCTGTCATTACCTGTTCCATTTTTTCACAAAATCCCCACCAATCTAAACCACCTCTGCCAAAACGTTCGCTTCCTTAGAGCCCGCAGCTCAGAAACTGCTCACCTGGAATTCCTCTTCACGGATCCGCCGGGATCAGCTCGCAGGAAAAGCACCGCGGGCTGCTCTGCCCATTCCTCTGCCGAGGAAAATGGGATTGCTCCACACACACACACACAGAGAAACAGCTGAGCTCTGAGGTGTTCATCCTGTTTGCTCTCCATCCAGAGCTCATTAACCGAAATCAGGGCTGGATGCACTCCTTTAGGAGTTAAAGCAATTTCCTCCCGGTCCCCAGAAGCTGCAGTGGGGACAGGAGCTGCACAGAATCTCCTCCTCAGTTCCTCACAGCTGCTGAAAAGGGATCACTTTGGCCCTTTGTAGTAACAGGGAGCACCCTGAAAGCTGCTCCTGAGCCTGGATTTCTCCAGTTTTTGGGCTGGGTAGTGCAGGGATTGGTGTTTCGGATCTTTAATGTGCAGACACCTCCTACAGAGCGTTCCCCAGGAGCTGTAGAATGTGATTTTCCCCTCTGCTTCTCCCCTCACTGATGCAGCTGCCGGGAGCAGCTCCCTCAGGAGCCATCACACACACCCAGTAGCTCTTGGAAGTCCTTGGTGTGGGCAATCCTGATTCCAGGAGCAGGAAGAGGCTTGGAAGAACTTGCCCAGAGCCCTCGGGAGCAGGGAGGAACACGCTGGAAGGAGGGAAGTAAAGCTCTGGGGAGTTTCTGCTGCAAAACTCAATGTGTCTCTGCCTTTCCTTGGAGAAAAATAAATCCCACAGGTGCCCCACTGTGTCACTGGGACATCCCCTCCCCTTGGGAAGGGCACCCACTGCTGCTTCACTCCTCAATTAATGATGATTTACAGGGATAAGGGAAAGGATTTCGGGACCTTCCGCTGCTTTGCTTCCCAACCCACGAGGAGCATCAGGAGAAATAATAATGCAGAGCACAGGTATGGGGAGAAATGCCTCTCCCAGCTCTTTCAGAGGCCAGATCTCTTTTCCTGGCTCTGTTTCTAGGGGGAGATCTCTTTCCCCAGCTCTTTCAGAGACCAGATCTCTTTCCCCAGTTGTTTCTGAGACCAGATCTCTTTCCCTGGCTCTGTTTCTGAGCCAGACCTCTTTCCCCAGCTCTTTCAGAGACCAGATCTCTTACCCCAGCTCTTTCTGAGCCAGATCTCTTTTCCCAGCTCAGTTTCCAAGGCCAGATCTCTTTTCCCAGCTCTGTCTCTGAACCAGATCTCTTTTCCCAGATCTTTCTGAGCCAGATCTCTTTCCCTGGCTCTGTTTCAGAGACCAGATCTCTTTCCCCAACTGTTTCTGAGCCAGATCTCTTTTCCCAGCTCTGTTTCTGAACCAGATCTCTTTTCCCAGCTCTGTTTCTGAGCCAGATCTCTTTTCCCAGCTCAGTTTCCAAGGCCAGATCTCTTTCCCCAGCTCTTTCTGGATGGGGATGAGGCGAGGCCGTGGTGTTTCTGCATGACACAGCAGTGCCGAGCTGGGCTGCTCGGAAGGGGTTTGTTACAATTAAAGGATGATTCAAGTCAATGTAAACAATGATGTCAGCCCGAGGACCTTTAAAACACAATTTAAGCTATTACACGGTGTGAAGCAGAGAGAATCAGGTAACCTTTTGGCCTGCCACATTTTTTCTCTGCAAATGGATCGTGTCTGGGTTATTTTCATGTTTGTGCACTTGGGACGAGCGCTGCCTCTCACTCACACAGGTTTGAGGCTGTGCTTGGCTGAAGACAATAGCTTGTCTTTGAATTGTCCATTGTATGGCTGAGAACATTCATTTTCTTCTGGCTGTTTACACATTTTGTGGCGGAATAGGAGGGGGGAGAAAGGCAGACTGAAAGCTGCTCCTCCACTGCACATTTTATAAAAGCAGAGATCTTACTGATCTGGCTGGAAAGTCTTGATTTGCTTTGCTGTGAGAAAGCAAAATAACCTGCTTCTTTTGCAGTGGTGAGGGAAAGAGGAAACAGAATTACCTGCTTCTTTTCCAGTGAGGAAGGAAAGAGGAAGCAGAATTACCTGCTTCTTTTGCAGTGGTGAGGGAAAGAGGAAGCAGAATTACCTGCTTCTTTTGCAGTGGTGAAGGAAAGAGGAAGCAGAATTACCTGCTTCTTTTGCAGCAGTGGTGAAGGAAAGAGGAAGCAGAATTACCTGCTTCTTTTGCAGCAGTGGTGAAGGAAAGAGGAAGCAGAATTACTTGCTTCTTTTGCAGTGGTGAAGGAAAGAGAAAGCAGAATTACCTGCTTCTTTTGCAGTGGTGAAGGAAAGAGGAAGCAGAATTATCTGCTTCTTTTGCAGTGAGGAAGGAAAGAGGAAGCAGAATTACCTGCTTCTTTTGCAGTGAGGAAGGAAAGAGAAAGCAGAATTACCTGCTTCTTTTCCAGTGAGGAAGAGAAAGCAGAATTACCTGCTTCTTTTCCAGTGAGGAAGAGAAAGCAGAATTACCTGCCTCTTTTGCAGTGGTGAAGGAAAGAGAAAGCAGAATTACCTGCTTCTTCTGCAGTGGTGAGGGAAAGAGGAAGCAGAATTACCTGTTTCTTTTCCAGTGGTGAAGGAAAGAGGAAACAGAATTACCTGCTTCTTTTGCAGTGAGGAAGGAAAGAGGAAGCAGAATTACCTGCTTCTTTTGCAGTGGTGAAGGAAAGCCAGAGCGAGGCTGAGCCTGCAGCAGCCCCCAGTTGTGTGAAGCAGCACAAGAACCCTCCCTGCTACTCCTCACCTTTATTTTGGCTGCACAGATCCTGTTCTGCTCAGTCCTGGGATGCTCCCGTGCTTTAAACAGCTTCCCTTATTCTGGGCAGGTTTCCCGTTGAGTAAGGACAGAGCAAAAGGCTTTGGCTCCGTAGGAATTCCCAGGGAGAGTGATTAATCCCTAAAATCCTGCGTCAGCACGAAGGGAGCAGAGTGTGGCAGGGAGGGACTCCTTGGGGCAGTGCCTGGGAGCTCCCTGCCCTTGGCCCATCTCATTTTGTGCCTCTCCCAGCTCATCCCACCCCGAGGGACTTTTCCAAGGATACTGACACCATGGGTCTGGTGTTACCACGGAGCCACTGAGGGGTCTGTGAGCAGTTTTATCCCCTGATCCATCAGCACGGAGATAAAGCCAGCCTGCAGTGATGGATGTACAGGTTTGGAATGGCTGGGGTGTTTTCACATTTGGAATGTTTTTTCCTGCTTTCCCAACCAGCCAAACAGACCTGAGCTCAGTTCTCTGGGTCAGTTTGGGCAATATCAGCCCTGCTCTGGTGAGAGAAGTGCAGCGTGAAAGGAGAGACCCAGCATGGAGAATTCCTGGCATGGAGGGAATCCCTGGGAAGGGGAATTCGGGAAAACAGGAGGTAGCTGAGCAGGGCTTGTCAAAGGTTTCCCCTTCCAGCTCCAAAGAGTTCCCATCAGGAATTCTGGTGCTGTTTACAAGGCCAATGTCTCCCTGTTATTCCTACAGGATTGTTCTGATCTGTGTTATCTATTCTGATCTCGTATAAATCAGCCATTTTGCTTTTTTAATCGTTGTCCACTTTGTATTTGAAAATAATACTCAGACCCACATGGTGAAATGCCATTTATTAATTAAATTTTATAAGCCATGAAGCCTTCTTTCAGTTACTCAGGTTGCTCTCCCTTGAACTTCGTGCATAACTATGGTGGTTATTTGTTATTAAAAATAAACTACCAGCCTTATTTCCTAATGTTCTGTGTGGTTGTCAGAGCTGGTGCACACTATCAGCCAGGGCAGGCTCCCCAAACAGGCACCACAACATCCCACGGGTCTGCAAGCACGGGCTGATGCTCCCTAGGGAAAGCTTTTCCTTCTCCCATCCCAGGAATATGTGCCCAATTTGTTCTAACCTTCTGCAGGACAGAATTTTTTTGTTTTCTGGTGGGATTCTGGCAGAAGGACAAAAGAAGAGGAAAGGAGTTTTGTCTGGGTATAAATCTCGCTTTTCATTTGCCAAATCTGTCCAGCACTCAGGAGAAATTCAGGGCAGTAGAGATGAAAATTCTGTGCTCAGAGTGAGATTAGTGGAAAAGCTAAAGCTGAGCTGGCTTTGATTTCCATGGAGGATTGTTGGCACAGCCGCTGTTCAAGGCCATTTGCCCTTCCACTGTGCAGTATCTTTGTACTTTAAAATTAATGTAGGCTTTGAAATGCTACCTGGATTTGTGCTCTGGCACTGAGCAGTGCAACTTTGAGCTTCTCCCTCTCTGCCTACCTGTGCCAAGTGTAATCTTTAATCCAGGGCCCAGCCCTGCACAGTCTGTACCAGGGAAGCACCAAAGGCTTTGCCCGGCGACTCTGGGATTGCTGTCACAGGTTCTGGATATTTTGATGCAGTGTAAACTTTCATTTTGCATCCCTGGAATACCAATGATAGATAATACTGATTTATCCGTGATGCCAGCACTGGTGTGGTTCAGGATAAACATTTTACCTGAATCAATCACCAAGATAAAGCCTTGCAGAACCTTTTTTTTTTGGGGGGGGCTGCTGATTCTTTAATTGCCAGGCTGACCAATACATCTGGTGTCACCAGAAGTCTCCTTTGACTCAGAGCTAAGCTAACCAGACTTAAAGAGAGAGAGGAGAGCCCAGAGCAGCCCAATTTGGTAATCTTTCCTGTTACAAATTCTTTTGCTTATCTCAGTTCTGGCCTTGCCATCTGCTGCTAGTGAAAGCGTTTAGTGACGCTTGGGCGTGGTGGGATGTAAGGACAGTATCTCAAACCCTCATCTTCTGCAGTGGAGGTGATAAAGGAATTCTCAGGACAGAGGAACTGAGAGGAATTCTCAGCATCCACAGGGCAAAGGCGTCCCTCATGTTCTTCAGTTTATTGGTTGATGTCCTATAGGGTGCATTGTACTGCCAGCCTCTGAAAGGCTGCCTTGTTGTTTTGGTTCCATATTGTTCTGAGTTAAATGGTAGGAAAAGAGAAATTGCTGCCACCACAACATTCCCTTATAGGTCTATTCATTATTGATCCCCAGAGGAAATGGAGAGTTCCCCTGGACAATGGGCAGATATACAAACGAGCACACATTAACTTGCTGTGCTGGTACAGCTCTGTTGGGCTGCGCTTCCTTTGCACTCTCAGGAGCACGAATTCAGGCATTACTTGGTTTGATGTCCTCCTCTGCCCTGGACTGCTGCCTCGTTAGACATTTGGGGTGACAGGGAGCCTCCCTGAACCACAGAACTGGAGAATCAGAGAACCACAGAGGCACAGAGTCACAGAGTCACAGAGTCACAGAGTCACAGAACCACAGAACCACAGATTTGGAGAATAAGAGAATCACAGACTCACAGAGTCACAGAATCAGAGAATCAGAGAACCACAGAGTCACAGAGTCACAGTCACAGAGTCACAGAATCACAGAACCACAGAACTGGAGAATAAGAGAACCACAGAATCACAGAGTAACAGAGCCACAGAAATCACAGAACCACAGAATCGGAGAATCAGAGAACCGCAGAGTCACAGAGTAACAGAATCAGAGCGTCACAGAACCACAAAGTCACAGAAACAGAGAGTCACAGACTCACAGACTCACAGAGTCACAGAGTCACAAAGTACTAGAATCACAGAAATCACAGAACCACAGAATCAGGGAATCACAGAACCAGAGTCACAGAGTCGCAGAGTCACAGAATCACAGAGTTACAGAGTCACAGTCACAGAATCAGAGTCCGAGAATCACAGAGTCACTGAATCACAGAATCATAGAATTACAGAATCAATCACAGAATCAGTCACAGAATCACAGAGTCACAGAGTCACAGAGTCACAGAGTCACAGAGTCACAGTCACAGAATCAGAGTCAGAGTCACAGAACCAGTCACAGAATGAACCACAGAATCACAGAATCACAGAATCACAGAATCAATCACAGAATCACAGAATCACAGAATCACAGAGTCACAGAATTATAGAATTACAGAATCAATCACAGAACCACAGAATCACAGAATCACAGAATCAATCACAGAATCACAGAATCACAGAATCAATCACAGAATCACAGAATCACAGAATCACAGAATCAATCACAGAATCACAGAATCACAGAGTCACAGAGTCACAGAGTCACAGAATCACGGAGTCACAGAACCAATCACAGAATCAATCACAGAACCACAGAATCACAGAATTTCCTGAGTTGGAAGGGACCCACAAGGATCGTCCACTCCAGCTCCTGTCCCTGCACAGGACACCCCAACAATTCCACCCTGTGCCTGAGAGCTTTGTCCAAACACTTGTTGAAGAGAGAGGCAGAGGCACGCCTTCGGGCAGGTGTGATGGAGCACTGAGGGAGGTTCTGGACTGGGAGCACTGGGAACAGAGGGGACCAGGCCAGGTCTGTGGGGTTTGGCTCTGCTGGCCTGGGGCTGTGCTCCAAACCAGCAGGGAGCTCAGGTGAGGTTTAAGTGACCCAACCTTGTCCCCTGCCCTTTGACAAACACCCCAGGGCAGCTCTGTCCCCCAGGGCAGCTCTGCCTCCAGCTCAGGGGCTGCAGCAGGGTGGGGTGGAGGAACACCCAGAATCCCTGGAAGGAAAAGGCTGATGTGTTCCAGCCCTGCTCCCTGCACTGTCAGCGTGGAGGCTTTGCTCAGGCCCTGCACTGAAGTCTGCAGGTGCCCCCTCAGGTCTCCAGAGCATCCTGGCCTTGCATTCCTCCCTGCAGCACGGGCTTTTCCTGCCTTTGTGCCTCTGCTCTTGTGTAGATCAGGGGGATTGGTCCTTCCCTTCCACCCTGGAGGGATGGAGATCGATGCTTGGAAGAGAAAAAGCAGCTCAGGAGCTGCAGCAGAGTTGCTTCACCTTTCATCCCACCGCCAGAGCAAAACCCAGCAGGAGCCGCAAGGACACGGAGGCATTTCAGGTTGTGAAGCTCAGGACTGGGCACTGTGCTGGGCCTGGCCTGAACTGGCAGAAATCCCTGGCAGGGATGCTCAGGGCTTGCAAGGCTGCGTGTTTTTTCTTCAATTTCTTCTACCGTGGTACCTCCCTCAGGCTCCTGAAGGGTGAAACACCCACGGCACACCCGCAGCCACGCCTGCACCGGTGCAGAGCCGCGCCAGCTGCAGCCACATCCCGGGAAGCCTCTCGCTTTTCATCCTCCTGGCACGGAGGAATTGGCAAAGCTGATTTCCAGCCCTGATCTGATGGGTTGCCCTGCTGAGAGGTTCTTACAGCGAGAGGATTCCGGGCTGAGGGTTTGTCCTCATCTCCCCCACGCTGGAGGTGCCTCTTGGAGAGCAGCTCAATGAGCCTGGAGTGCCACCAGGGCTTGTCAGGAGCTCAGGAGCAGCTTCTCCTCCTCCCTGGAGCCCTCACACACCCCCTTGCTGCTTTCAGCTGTAGAAATAGGGTGATTACTGGCATCAGACTGCTCCAGGGAACACTGGATTATTGAGGCTGAGAATCCAAAGGAGAAATCCCCCCGCCAGGAGCCCACTTGTTCTGCAATCTGCCCCTTTTGGGGAGAAGCAGAGAATTGCAGCTGAGCAGCATCCAGCCAGGGCTCAAAATCCAGCCAGGGCTCAAAATCCAGCCTGAGCTCCTCCTTGCCCCTTGCAGCCTTATTATTATTATTATTATTATTATTATTATTGCCGTTTTGGCACTGTCCCTTCTCAGCCATTGATGTTTCCCTACAACAGCTGCACCTACCCAAACCCACAGCTAAGGCTGAAGTACCAACATCCACACCAAATATCCTCATTTTTGGGCACAGCCCCTCGGATTTGCACTCTCAGAGGGTGGGCACACAAAAGCAAAAGACGAACAACACACAGATACAAACAAAACACCCATCTACAGATCTTCTCAAAGCTCAGGAGCAAAGCTTTAGTGCTTATATTAATATTTGTTGGTATTTTGTCGTGAGGAAGGGTGGGAAGAAAGGGAAAAAAAAAAAAAAAAAGAGACATTGTTCCTCCTTGGAAAGTGTTTTGTTTTTCCCAAGCAGCAGAAGTTTAGGTATTTATTTTAAGAACACATTTCTGTGCCCAGTAGGTATGCAAAATGTTGGGAGGACAGGACAAAGGGAGCCCAGGAGGGGTCAGTGCTGGAGCTGGGCTCTGCAGAGGGTCAGGATTGGGATTAGGGACAGTGCCAGGGTTTATCCAGGAATTCCTCACTCATCCTGGAGCAAAGTTTGTGAAATCAGCCCAGCAAAGCTCCTGAACCCTTGGCACTCCTTCAGCCACTGCTCTGGTTACACATTACCAATGTTCTGCCTCTTTTCGTGTGAAAATGATCAAATTAATGGAGAGTCAGAAAGTGGATCAGTGCATCCAGTGATAGAATTGCAACTGCTTCATCTCCTACCAAGCAATTCCTCTCACTGGAAAGGGAACACCGAAAATGAGTGTTGACTGGAATATTCTAGCCTGGCCTTTGAGAGAAGATGAAAATACATAGGAAAATCAAAACTCCTGGGCATTATCAGCATCCATGGCTGTTATTTTCTTTGTCGCAGTGTGCTGGGTGAGCTGCAGTGCTGAGGGGCAGTATCCCCGTGCTCAGGAGCAGCATATTCCCAAGCATGTTGTCTTTGGCACGGCCAGTATTTTATCTGCCAGAGCCAACGTTAATGAAAAATTCCTGAAAAATTCCACATTTCAACGACACTCTGCTGGGAATAACAATCTCTCGTGACCTCGTTCCAAAGCAGATATCGGGCAGGATGCAGAACAGGGAGGTGTTTCTGATCCTCCTTCTGAATTTGGGGATTTGGGGCTGAGTTTATGGTGCTTGCCTGCCTTTAGGGGTGATCTCAGCACTGCCAGGTTGTGAAATCTCTGTGGGACCTGCACCGGTGACACTGAGTACTCCTTGTGTGGCACAACAGTCCCAGCTCATCAAAACACAGTGAATTTGCAGCAATTTATAGAGAAATGTCTGCACAGGAGGGGTGTCTCCTTCTGGGACAGCGCTGGCATTGTCCCTGCTGGAGTCCCTTTGACACAGGGCAGGAAAATCTGTGATCCATCCCCGCAAACATCGGCCTGGATGGTTTGTCACACCAAATACCTCCTCGTTGCAGCAGACTGGAAAACCAGGGCCAGGCAAATAAAGCTGGGCAGAAAAAGCCCAAGTCCTGAGTAAAGTGGCCTTAAATCACTGCCACCAACTGCAGAGTGACAGAGCAGGGAAATGGGAGGGACTAATTCGCCTTGATTTGCATGAATTGGGTTCTCCCAGGTGAGTTTGCCTCAGGGTTTCTGAGCCAGCCCGTGGTCCCTGCCCTGGCAAAGCGCCCTGTCCAGGCGGGCAGGACGGGCCGGGCAGGGCTGTGGCACTGGGGACATCCTGCCCACTGCTGGCTCAGGACACCCTGCAGCAGAGCCCGGGGCTGCTGGGCCACTCAGTACGGCGGAGAAAGAAATGAGTGAGCTTGTCAAAAAGCAAAGACAACCCCCTGGGTGCAGCCTCTCCACGCCCTGCCCGACCAGGGATCCCTCCTGCTCCGTGCACTCTGCGCACCACAGAGCCGAGGGCAAGGGAAAATCAAGAATTACAACTCCCAGGCCTCCAAAACCGGGGTATTCCACACACATCCACACCTGCCACGAGGCTGGGAGAGCGGTGGGATTCAGCAGTGGGATTCAGCAGTGGGATTTGGCAGTGGGATTCAGCAGTGGGATTTAGCAGTGGGATTTACAAGTGGGATTCAGCAGTGGGATTTGGCAGTGGGATTTGGCAGTGGGATTCAGCAGTGGGATTTAGCAGTGGGATTTACAAGTGGGATTCAGCAGTGGGATTCAGCAGTGGGATTTGGCAGTGGGATTCAGCAGTGGGATTCAGCAGTGGGATTTACAAGTGGGATTCAGCAGTGGGATTCAGCAGTGGGATTCAGCAGTGGGATTTACAAGTGGGATTCAGCAGTGGGATTCAGCAGTGGGATTCGGCAGTGGGATTCAGCAGTGGGATTCAGCAGTGGGATTTAGCAGTGGGGTTCAGCAGTGGGATTCAGCAGTGGGATTCAGCAGTGGGATTCAGCAGTGGGATTTGGCAGTGGGATTCAGCAGTGGGATTTAGCAGTGGGATTCAGCAGTGGGATTCAGCAGTGGGATTCAGCAGTAAGATTCAGCAGTGGGGTTCAGCAGTGGGATTCATCAGTGGGATTTAGCAGTGGGATTCAGCAGCGGGATTTGGCAGTGGGATTCAGCAGTGGGATTCAGCAGTGGTATTCGGCAGTGGGATTTGGCCGTGGGATTCGGCCGTGGGATTGGCAGTGGGATTCAGCAGTGGGATTTGGCAGTGGGATTCAGCAGTGGGATTCAGCAGTGGGATTTACCCCCCTGCAGTCATGTCGGTGGCAGTGTTTGCTATCCCTGCCCACTGTGCCCCAGGGACAGGCACTGGCAGCACACAGATAAGAGCAGCTGCCAATTCCCTGCTGTGCTCCAGCAGCCAGCCGTGGTGAGTGCTCAGCTCTCAGCCCCTGCAAGGTCCCCTCTTGCCAAGATCCCTCTCCTTGGGAGATTTGTTTCAGTGGCAGTGGCTCAGTGAGAGCACAGGGCGCTCCTCCTGTGCAGAAAACATCTGTGCCGTGCTCCGAGCTGCTGCCTCCATCTCAGCTGTGAGGGATGCAAAGGGAGGCACAGGTCCTTGCCAAACACAGACTTGCCCAAATATTTATCTCTGCTAAAAACACTTTAGTTGCTGGACGTAGCCCAAGGCTGGTCCCGATGGCAGACACCAAGCACAATGGGCGTGAGTCAGGGACGGCACATCTGGCACTGCCTGTGTGCTGGGGGAATACAAACAGAGAGCCAGCCAACTCCAGCTGCTGAGATGTTGGTCCTGCAACAAGGCTGCAGCTTCCTAAAGTCACCAGCAGTGCCAGGAGGGTGCCAGGGGTCACCCGGGGCTGCTCTGTGGTCCCCGTTGGCATTTGCGCTCCTTTGTGCATGAGGGGGCTCCAGACTGCAGGATCACCTCTGTTTTTGAGGAGGATTTAAAAGAGCGATGGAAAGAGTGGTGGGGCAAAGCAGGGCCGAGCTGCCAGCGTTCAGAACATTTCGCTGATATTTTATTTCTGGAAGTATCTGATGCAAATGTTCTTTTCCTGGAAAGATTCCTCCCCCCGCCTGCTCCCCCCGCCTCCCTCAGAACGCTGGTGCCAATATTTCTGTTGCAACTTCCTCGCTCCCAGGGGTTTCCTGCTGGATATTTCCCTCCCCTCTGGCCTGGAGCTGGTGGTCCCTGCATTGTTCTGTGGAAGGAGGGAAGGGTCCCAGCACTGCCTGGGATGCTGGCAGCTATCCCTGAGGGATTCCAGCTTGTCCTGCCAGCACAGAGGGGCTCTGGGAGGATGGCTCAGGTATTCCTGGGAGTCTCTGATCTTTCCTCTGGAGGATGGCTCAGATATTCCTGGGAGTCTCTGATCTTTTCTCCAGGAGGATGGCTCAGGTATTCCTGGGAGTCTCTGATGCTCTTTTCCCTGGGAGGATGGCTCAGGTATTCCTGGGAGTCTCTGATCTTTCCTCTGGAGGATGGCTCAGATATTCCTGGGAGTCTCTGATGCTCTTTTCTCCAGGAGGATGGCTCAGGTATTCCTGGGAGTCTCTGATATTTTCTCTGGAGGATGGCTCAGGTATTCCTGGGAGTCTCTGATGCTCTTTTCCCTGGGAGGATGGCTCAGGGATTCCTGGGAGTCTCTGATATTTTCTCTGGGAGGATGGCTCAGGTGCTCCTGGGAGTCTCTGATGCTCTTTTCCAAAGTGTGAGCCTGGCAGGTGCAGGGAATGTCTGGATCCATGTGCAGGGAGACATTTCAGCACACGCTGCATCCCACTCCTTGCCATCCTCCCTGCCCTCAGGATTGTGTCCAGCAGCACCTCTCACCCCATCCCTCTGCTAAATGGATACATTTGGCAAAATCTGCCTTGGAGGCATGGACAGAAACCTTGGAGCTAAGGGTACAAAAACTGCAGTGCCCAAAGGGTCGTTTTCATCACTCAAAAAAAATCTTGCAGAGCAGCCCTGGAGGGAGACTCATTACTCTGGCTTCCCTGATTAGCCCAGGACACCAATTTTAGGCACTGTGAAAACAGTGGAGGTCAAATTTACTATGGAGGGCAAGGACCAGTGACTCAATTTTCCTTATTCTTTATAGTCGCTTTTCACCTTGAAGAACAAAAGGTCCCAAAGTCAGAGAACGTTTGTTCTTGAGCCTTGCCAAAGCCTTTTCTTTTTTTTTAATAAACCATCATTAAAACCTGGGCCCTTTGCCTTGACAAAAGAAAAGAATATATTTGTGTACACTTAAGTGACAGGAAAGAGCCAGTGAGGCAGGCCTGCTCACAGATAAAGGAATTCCGGACATTATTCCTTGTGCTCCGAGGGGTTGTGACATGGGATTTCCTCTCGGAGTGGTAAATAGCGCTGCAGTTGTGCGGCAGGGTGGGGCCAGCCCTGGTTTCTTTAAAACCAGGGGAGATGAAAGCACTTTGGGAGAAGAAAGAGGGGCTGGGTGCATGTGCACAGTGAATCCCTGGGAATGGCTGGGGGGAATCCACCTGCTCCAGGCTTTGCCCCCCAGAATTTCCCAGGGGTTCGAGGTGCTGCTTTGGGAAGAACAGCTCATGGCGCAGCAAAATAGATTTAACTCCAAGGGGTGGCCCCAAATCTCAGCAGATTGCGTTTCCCCCCTGGATCTGCGGGAGAGAGGTGGAATTTGTGGGGAATGGGTTTGTTTTGGGATGGATGGATCCCTCCTGCCTTCTCTGAAAGCCAGACAGCTGCCGCTGTGTGCGGTGGGACACTGACTGCCCACCCTGGGCTGGAACGGGATCAGAGAGGGCAGCGAGGGAGGGATCCCACAGCTGTGAGCTCCCTGAGGAGCCTCACCGGGTTTTGGAACATGAACGAGGCGGTCCAGGACTTTTGTGACTGAAAACCCCTTTCTGTCTTGTGCTGAATCATGCCCAGGAGTGGGGTGAGCACTTCTGTGAGAAAACAGAGGAGCTGAAGTTGCAGCTTTTATCCTGTTCTCTTATCAAATCGAAAACCCTTCAGCTTTGGATTAATTCTTTGCACGGAGGTCTCACCAAAGTGCCCTGAGTTGGGTGAAGACAGAGGGAGAGGAGCATTGATGAGGGAGACAAGGACACTGAGCTGATTTTATATTTGGATTTCCTTTCCCCCCTATTCCTGTGGCTGTCCTGGAGGCTCAGCAGAGCCTGTAGATCCCAAACCTCCCAGCTACACCCAGGCTTGGTGAGAAAGGGAAAGATTTGCACATTACAGTTCTCCAAATCTTCAGGATTCAGGTCTTCAACAACAAACATTCATTTAGGGAACCGGCAGTGGAACAGATAAATCAGCATTTTGCAGGAGTTTGCAAATGGCAGCTTCCTACAAGAGCTTTTCTTTGACTTCTGCTTGAGTGTAGATATTTGAATAATTTTCCCTTTCAACTACAATGGGACATCGTGTCAGTACAGGGATCAAACTGGAAAATCCCACTTGGGAAATGGGGATGTCAATGAGCTTGAGCTGCTGCTTCCAGCTCAAGATCCAGCTTGGATGTGCTGTGAAGGATCTGGTTCCAGTGGTGAAAAAAACACCAGGGAAAGGCTGGAGAGGTTGAAATCGTGGCTGTGTTCAGCCCCACTGCATCTCACTGGCCTAAGAGATTGCGTCAAGGGGGCTGAGGTCCCTGCAGAGCACAAGGAGGGCTCTAATCAAGTCCAGAACTGGGGAATTCCAAGGAAAAATAACAAATTTTCCTTCTTTCTCTGTGCCTCCTCACCAAGCACCCACATTTTTCTGTGGGAGCCTGGGGAAAAGAGAAAGTTGCCTTGTTGTCTGCAGCGATAAACCACCACAGCTCAAATTCCTCCATGGCTGCTCTGAGAAACAACGAAGCCGACGAGAGATGATGAATCATGCAGAGAAATTACTCACTCCCAAAGAGTAAACAGGTTGTGCTCAGCATTGTTAACTCGGGGCTCTCACTGCTGGGGGTGTCTGGGGACAGCAGGGGAAAATCCGTCCTTGCTCAGGGGTAAAACGATGGGAATCAGTCTGGAATTGCACCCAAACATCGGCACTTCTGCCGCGGGGGCGTGGGGCACGCACACCTCAGCATCGCTACGAATCCCTGCTTTTCTGATATCCCGGCACGATCCATCCAATCTCATCACATAAACTGTGCTTTCATGGCCAAAAGCCAAACAAGCAAGGCTGAAAAACGAACAAACAGAACCCTTTTTGGAAAGACGTATAAAAAAGCCGAACAAGTCTAATACTTCAGGTTAGGGACTCGTAGTTTTAAAATAGCTGGAATGGATTAAGGATACCAAAAGTGATCTGCTGTCCTTCCTCCCGTGGGGATGGGAGCACGGGAGAGGCTCTGTTCCATCAGGGGAAATTGTTCTTTAACTTCAGTGCCTTTGTGGGGGAAACATCCCCAAATTTCAGTGCCACTGCAGGGGAAAGTGTCCCCTAATTTCAGTGCCACTGCAGGGGAAAGTGTCCCCTAATTTCAGTGCCACTGCAGGGGGAAGTGTCCCCAAATTTCAGTGTCACTGCAAGGGAAAGTGTCCCCTAATTTCAGTGCCATTGTGGGGGAGACTTCCCTTAGTGTCACTGTCATTGCAGGAGAAACTTTACTTAATTTCAGAGCCACTGCAGGGGAACTCTCTCTTAATTTCAGTGCTACTAACAGGGGAAAGAGTCCCCTAATTTCAGTGTCATTGCAGGGGAAATTTTCCTTAATTTCAGTGTCATTGCAGGGCATCTCTCCCTTAGTGTCAGTGTCATTGCAGGAGAAATTTTCCTTAATTTCAGAGCCATTGCAGGGGAAATTTTCCTTAATTTCAGAGCCATTGCAGGGGAACTCTCCCTTAATTTCAGTGCCAGTGTGGAGGAGACTTTCCTTCATTTCATAGCCATTGCCCCATGTCAGGAACTCTTCCTGCTGCCTGTGCCTGGCCTCAGAGGACTCTTCCCGCTGCACAGATGTTGATACCAGCACAGCTGCACAGATGTTGATATCAGCACAGCAGCTCCTGTGAACGAGCTTTGCAGGACTGGGGCCGGATCTACAGCTCTTTTTCCTCTCCAGCAGCATTTTTCTCCTCCCAAAGCTGCTGCCTTGCTCTGAGGTCTCTCTAGAGCCCAAAAGAAATGCCTCACCATTTTCCTGAGGGCTCCCTTTATTCCGATGGCTCCCGTTTGAGCCGCTGCTACGCCGTTAACGCTGCGCAGTCGTTTCTACCCCGAGACCTTCCAGCCAAGGGTTTTTCAATTTGGCAGCCGAGGTCCCAGCCTGAAAATTCATCCCTGTGTTTTTACTCTCCCCCACGAGCCTGTTTTCAATGGACATAAACATTTTGATAGCTTAAGAGTGCAACGAAACACCGAGCCTCCCTTTCCAGCTGGAAGCCAAGAGCGTTCCTGTGACTCCCAGTGTTTGTTGCTTGTTGTTGGCTGTGCCAGCGGCTGGTCTTGGCATGGCCATGCAGATACGGGCACCTCTGTAACCTCCTGGCACATCCAGAGGAAATTCAAACCCATTTTTGTGTGCTTTTCTGGCAATTCTGTCTGCCTGCAGCGGTGTTCTTCGCCCTCCTGCCCTGCCACGCCTCACAAACACCCCTGTGCTCAGCAAGGGGCACCAGGAACCTGCTGGTTTCCTCAGAGCCACGGTTCACCTCTGCCAGGCCAAAACTCATCTGCAGCACCAGAAATTTTCGTGATTAATCAAGGCAAGAGGGAGCAGAACTCTGAAAGAGGAACCCCAGCACAGGCTGGCTCTTCCTTGATAAGCTGTTTGTTTATTCTGCAGGGTCTCAGATCTGGATTTCATTCCTGGGATCAGTCCTCTGAATTCTTAGTGCAGCAAACCAAGGCTGTATGTGTGGAATCGGGACGGAAGGAATCTTTTTCATTTAATTGCCTGCATGGATTTGCATTATTCTTTCATCTCCCACCTTGGTGCTTTTCTCCTCCTGAATTCAAATGGTGACATTTCTCTTTCTTGGTGACATTCTTCTGTCTTGGCGACATCCAGTTTTCATTTTTGCTTTCATTTGGTGCTCACTGAACTTTCATCATTATCTTTTTTCATCATTTTCATATAGTTCTGTATTCCTTACCAGGGCCTTGGATCCTCTGCAAGAGACAGTCAGGAAAGAGCTTCAAACCCTCCTAATTTAATGACTTTTAGAGTCATATTTGTTGATTTTGCTGACCACCCATCACCCAAATTAATTTTACTGTTCAAAGGGCAACTGCACATTTTGTCTGTGTTTAGGAACTGCAAGAAACTTTGGGATGAAGAGGTGAGATTTTCAGGAAAAGCAAACAGTGGCGTGGTTTCTGCTCTAGAAATCAATATTAAAACCAGAACCAGTTTGGGGTTTTATACGGGGGAAAAAAAAAAAAGTTTTTAATTAGAGAATTACACTGTGGCAAAATCCAGTGTGGAAAGTGGCTGGATTGGAAGCGGTTTTCCAGGAAAGGTTCTCCAGGCAGGATGGTGTTTCCGGTCACATCCCAGCGATGCCATGACCTTGCTGTTGGGGTGGAAGTGTAGGATGCTGGAGACACCACGTCCCTTGGTGGAATCCAGGCTCGGCATCTGTCTCCCACTACCGGGGTCTGCCCTAAATATCCGGCTATTTTTAGACGGGTCTTTTTCTGTCGCTGCTTTCCATAATAAGAAAAACCTTTGAAGGATTTGTGTTTTCATCCCTGCGCACAAGAGGAATTAAAATAAATAAATAGGCCTTAAATATTTAGACATGAAGAGAGAAGAATTTCCTGCCCAGCTTTGGCCGAGCGGCGTAGGTGGCTTTAATGTGACCCGGGGCTGCTCCCGGTACCTGGCAATGTTTGCTTTTCTTGGAAGCAGCTGCAGCGAAGCACCTTTAAAATCAGGATCCCACAAAGCAAATCTGCTGTTTCCAGGTCACTGTGAGACCCCCTTCCCTGTGCCACAGTTTTTCCAGGTGAGGAATTGATGTGCTGCAACTCAACCCACCTGACAGAGAGGGAATGGCTCCAGGCACGGCAGAGGGGTCCTGGGATCCGCCCAGAAGGCAGGATCTGGCACTAAAAACACAGCCTGGCTCTGGGCATTACACCTGGATTATCACCCCTTCTTGGGGCACCAAAAGACACCAAAAACTGCCTTAGCTCCAAAGCTTCCTGGGCCGAGCGAGCTCGTCTGGGATCTGCCGGGGACAGGAGAAGGGATTTTTGTCAACAGGCTGCCCTGCTATGCAGACTCGATAAATATGTGCAGTGCTAATTCGAAGCAGATCCCTGCTTTGCCACGAGCAGAATTCCACCAAAGCCTGCCATCAAAAACATTATGTCACAGCTGTGGAGAAGGCTCGCAAACAGGGGAGAAGTTGGGGTCACGTCAGGGTAAGAGCGCGGTGGAGGCTGAGGAAGCGACTGGAGCCCTGCTCCACGGCCTGATGGAGTTTGTCATTAAGGAGGATTTCACCAAGTGATTTGCAGCCAATTCCCCGGGCCAGATTGGTACTTTCCAGCTTAATGCAAACCAGTGAGGAAACCAGACCCGGTGAGGCCGAGCTGCCCAGGGAGGCTGCAGGCACGGGGTAAAAAAACTTCCCCAGGGGCTGGGGAAATGTAACTGGAACCGGGCTTGGGTTTAAGGAGATGGTTAGGTTCCCTCTCCCCATCGCAGCAAACAGCTTTTATCTTGTCTCCCAAAATAGCAACCTGCTCTCCTTCAAAACAAACCAGGAAAAGAAGGGAAAGCCTCCTGAGACAGGCACACAAAGCCGGCAGAAGTGGAACACGGAGCTGATCGAAAACAGATTCCGGCGTCAAGCCCAAAGTCAGCTTCAGCCTATTGCTTCTTAATGGGCAGAGCTCAGCAACTAAGAAAACAAAGTAATTACCCACCGAGCAGAAATTACTGACACTGAGCATTCACATGTTCCTGACACGTCCAGCCCCTGTATTTGTTCGAATCCATCTCTGTTTAGTGTGGCACATCAATCGACTTGACCTCAGGAGGCTCTGGCTCGTTTGCTTCTGGATTTATAGCTCGAGGGAAAACGGTCCAACAATGCTAACAGGGGTGGGCTTTTGTTCTGCTTCACCCTGGCCGTCCACCTTCGCCGCTCTGATTTCAGCTCCGTCCCTCTCGTGGCCTTCCCTTGGCCCGCTCCTCCTGCAGGTCAGTGATTCATCACACAGGAGGACACAGATGTTCTTTACAAAGAGGCCTTTCCATGCAGGCTCATTTCTTTTTCTTAGAAAAGAGGGCTGGGGATGAGGAAAGAGGTGGAGAGGAGGAATAAAGGCCTGAGAGTGGGGACTGCCCAGTTCCCACCAGAGTTTGGCGGTGCTGCCTATGGGACACAGCAGCATCTCCAGGGAGCAGAGATCACTGCTGGCCTCAAGGCTCCAAGAAGGAAACTTCGGGGAATCTGGCCTGAGGAAAGCTGGGGTCTCTCTGAGCAGCTCTCCTGTAATTATTTGGTGTTCCCTGGGCAGTCATCTTCCTTGATGGCAAGTCAGATTTAGCCCTGGAGCAGAGTCAGAGGTTGCTTTGCAATCCACCCTCTTGTCATTCGGCAGAACCTCACCCAAATTCCTCCACCAGCTCTTGCCTTCCTTGGAAAACGTCGCCAGTCCGCTGAGGTCTGGTTTGGGGACACTTCAAAGTCCGCAGCTGAGATATCCATGCTGCCTTTGGGGGAGCACCAAAGACGTTTGGAAAGGGAAGGGTGCTGTACCTCGAGGCAGGCCCTGCTTGGCCACTCGGCAGGACATCTGATAATTCCCAAATGCAGCAGCTGGAGCTCTCAGAGATTCTCCCATGTGGAGCAAATGTCTTCTGAAGGACATCTCCCAGCACTTTGTCTCCTCTAATTGTAAATATTCCTAAAGACAGGGCTGGCATCCCTGCTTCCTTTGGGAGGTGAATTACACAGGCTGATGGAACAACCTAGGGAAGGTTTTCTTCCCTCTCCCCGGACTCTTGCCGACAGGAAGAGCAGATAAATCATTGCCCTTGGTATCAGACCTGCTGTGATTCCAGCCTCTCCTGATAACCACTCCATTCCCAACAGTTTTACCACTGTAGCACTTAAAGGCCCACTTATGATCCATTCCTGACAATTCCCATCTCTTGGGCTTAAATTTTATTTTTCCAGGTCTTATAAAGCTCATTCTGTGCAGGGTTTGAGGATAAGGTACAGGTGGTTACAGCGGCTTCCAACGCTCTCATGTGCAAGTGGATGAAGGAGCAAGAAGAAAATCTGGGAATCATGGATTCAGTCTGCAGATAGCGGAGGAGGGACATGAGTGAGCATCCTCCTGATCTGATACATCCAGGCAGAGGCTGAGTGCTGGCAGGAAGGACCAAAAAATGCTTTCAAAGAAACACACATTTTACTGAACCACGGTGTCAGGGGTTTTGTAACTTCTTCTCTTTTCTTGTCTGGCCATTTTAATGTCTCTCCAGGGGACCCATGTTGCAGTTTTCCAAAGCCTTGGTCTTAGGATGAATTACCATCATATTTTATTGTCAAAGGAGAAGCTGACACACAGGACAATGATTTAGTTGACCGGGTATTCAGAAATACCGTTTCACTTGCTGCTCTTGCCTCATGTTACATGGAGAATTGCTCTGGAAATGAATGTCCTGAGGACTGACATCGCCAGGCCAGGTGAAGTTCAAAGTTAGCCCCCCTCAAGTGGGATTTCACTCGGAGTTCCTGCTGGGCAGTGCTTTAATTTGTGTGCTGTGCCCAGTGACACTTCATTTACCAACCTCTTCAGCCCCACAAGAGTTTGTTTGCATCTGTTTGCTGTGTTACTTTCCAGCCCCGAAGCTGTGGCTCCAAACCGAGTCTGGCTGCCCTGGATTACTGTTGGAAGTTGTTTCCTGATTAAAGATGTCGGGGACTAGGTCAGGTCTTTACAACCAGGACGGATTTTCCACTCGTGTGAGACCAACTATTGTATTGAACTCTGGCAAAAGTTTTGGCTCCCGACTGACAGCAGCTTGCGTGGAAACCTCAGGGAAATCCCTCCTTAAATTTTTCTGGTGCCAGTTTCAATCCTGACCTCTGCTGGCAGCCGGGCTCAGTTAGGAGCTGGTGCCTGCCCGGGTGATTGCATTGCCCCTAAAGGCTGAAATCAGGCAGATTCTCCTCTACAGAGAGATAAAACCTGCCTCAGATCTCCCCGTGTCCTGCCTGGCCCACCCGCAGGTCACTCCTGGTGCACCTTGTGCCTTCCTTGGGAAGTGCCACCACAGACATTTCCAGTCTGCCAATACCTGGGCAGCGGTGTGATTAATAAGGAAAAAAAATTAATATTAACTTATCACAGCCACTCAGAAAAGGAAAAGGTTGTTTTTTCTTAAATCCGATTTCTTGTCAGTTCAGAAAGAAATTATGAAGAAGGTATTAAAGGGTGTAGAAAACCTGTTGAAAACTTCTCTACTACTGCTCTAACTTTAAAAAAGTCCATTCTCCTCAACAAAACGTCCACCCTGGAGTGCAGGCATCTTACCAAAGCGTAGGCAAGCCCTCTATTCCAGGTTAAAAAGTCCAGTGCAGAGAGTAAAACTGGGTAGGACCAGGAGGGAAATCACTGGTGAATCAATCGAGATTTACTGCTTGTTTTCACATGGGAGGGCCTGGCTCATCTCAGGATGCATTTCAGGAGTGACTGATCCTCTCTGTGCACACGAGTAGGCTGGGGAATAGTTCTTGGAACTGAGTCAGCCCAGCAATTGCTTTCATTATTTGCAGCTGTACAAAACAAATAAGTTTGAGAGAAATTTTGAGAGGTGCCAAATGCAATCCCATTGATGTGTGAGCGAGCACAGCGGTTAGTGCTGCACACATGGAGCCCGTGAATTACTGCTGCTGACTCCTCAGCCTCACCTGTCACCTTTGATAAATGAGCAGATCTGATGATTCTCCTCAAAATAATACAGTAATTAAACTAAAAGTGCTTTAAAGCCTTCCTTCCTTAGCATCCACGGCTTTGTAACTACTCACCACATACAAATTACCTGCAGGGAGGGATTCTGGTTAGATTAAAGGCAGCCCAGTGCAGGGTTTGGACAAGCTGGAGCCACGGCTTGGTCCAGGTTTGGTGTCTGTAGCTGTGAGGAGCCGTTGGGCTGACGAGCCATAAAAATCTCCAGCTCACATAAACCACCGGGGGGACAGTTCCGAGTTGGCACGGGGACACAGGGAAGGCTGGAAAGAGCCCAGAGGAGGCAGAGATGGATCACAGCATGGCCTGAAATGGAAGGGACCCTCAGGGATCATCCAGCCCAGCCCTGGTCCTGCACAGACACCCCAACAACCCCACCCTGACTGACCAAACCCTCCTGGAGCTCCAGCAGCCTCGGGGCCGTGCCCATTCCCTGAGAGCCTGGGCAGTGCCAGCACCCTCTGGGGAAGAACCTTTCCCAAAATCCACCCTAACCCTGCCCTGGCACAGCTCCAGCCCTTCCCTGGGTGCTGTCCCTGACAGTGAGCAGAAGCTGGTGCTGTCCTGTCACAAGGAGCAGAAGTTGGTGCTGTCCTGTCACAGGGAGCAGAAGTTGGTGCTGTCCTGTCACAGGGAGCAGAAGCTGGTGCTGTCCTGTCACAAGGAGCAGAAATTGGTGCTGTCCTTCCACTCCCCTCCTGAGCAAGCCTTCCACCTCCTTGTTTTCCTGCCCAGTGCTCTGGAGAAAGGGAAGAAACCCTGGCTGGGTTCACTTCCAGAGAAATGCTGGATTAGCTCTGGAGTGCAGGAAGTGCTCCCTGAGTCCCCTGGGAGGAGGTGAAGGGCTGGGACGGGCAGTGGCAGCACAGGGTGGCCCAAAGCCACCACAGAGCGGTGTCCAGCTCTGGCCAGGGCTGCTCCCAGGGATGGGTCACCCTGCAGCCCCCTGGGTGCCCCCATTCCTCCTGACTCCCAGCTTTGCCTGAGGAATGTGCCCTGTCCTGAGGATGGCCAGTGAGGAGGAAGGAAAGCTATGTCTGGAGCGCTGATGAAGTAATCCTGTCTGGGAATCTTTGGAAACACTCGTATCTGCAGCCCTCCAGCTTTTCTCAGGAGACCACGCTGGGGGGAGAGGCAAACACAGCTTCATACCTCACATTTTTGGACATTTTTTTTTTTTCTCTCCCCCTAGAGTCTTTAGGGTTCCTTTTATGTGCATCTTGTTCCCACTGGGTCTGCATATTTCCTAATCATGGACATGTGCCAGCTCTTCTCTTTCCCAGAGGAATTGCCATCATTTGGATCAAGAAATAACAACATTCCCAGCCTTTTTTTTTTTTTTTTTTTCCATCAACATGAGATTACGGCATTTCCTAAATACTTCAAATTGTGCTCGAGTGCCTGGCAGACGATTGCAGATATTGCCACCTCCTTTCCCAGATTTCCTCTTCATTCTCCATGTAGATCCGGGTTCCTGGCCTGTCAGCCTGTCCCAAAGCAAGGACATGTCCCCTCAGTCCCCAGCAGCACGGGCTGGTGACATCCCTGGCACTCCCTGGGACTCTCTGTGGTGACAGAGGGAAAACAATGGCTCTGATTAATGAGCTGCTGCTGCCCAAGACCAAACAGTTTTGACCTGGAGCTGCTTTCTGTGACCCCTTCCCGTAAATCTGCGGCTGATCCAGGATCCAGAGCGCAGCCAGCCAGGAGAGGCCGTGGCATTGCAATTCCCGGGGCTGCCTTGGAGCAGGTGAGCCCCAGAGGTGATGTTTGGGTTGCAGAAGAGCCAAGGAGAGGTCACAGGGTTTGTGTGTCAGCACCCAGAGCAATCAGGTGCCCTTGCTGAGGGGTTTTTGCTGATTGCAGGAGGAAACCAGGGTGAGCCTGTGCCCCCCCAGCAGGAAATGCTGATGCATCTGCAGCTGAGGAAAAGCCTCCTAGGAACAAATCCCAAAAGCTGGGCCAAAGCCTTATCTTATCTCCAAACACTTTCTCCACTTTGCAGTTGTTTTTACTGCGCTGTTGTTGACGTCTCCCCGCCCCAGACTAACGATTTAATTTTTCGCTGTTGTCACTTGGGATCATTTACACCCCAACTGCTGCCCCTGGCTGAGGCACACACCGCTTCCACTTGCAGCAGGCAGAGAGCAGAGGGTGGGAGCTGCTCCCCTCTCTCATGACTCAGCTGAGCAAACCCTGCCTTCCCTGGCTGGGAGAATCCATGGAAACGGGAATCCTCTTGCTTTGCCAGAGGTACTCTTGGGTTGACGCTCGCATTTGGATATCCTGGAGGAATCTTTGCCGTCTCTCCCGATGAGTTTGTGATTGCTAATTTAATTTTGGATGAACTTCTTCGGCTTCTGTAGGAAGGGAAGCTCTGGCTCTGGCCTGGAGGTTCTCAGCTCTGTGCCCACCCACTGCAGAGCCATCCTGGGGGATTCCTGGTTATTTTGAGGTGGAAAACCACAGGAAGAGAGGCTTCTACTAACCATTCCCCCCAAACAAACAAATGGAATAGAAAATATTTAAAAGGTGACGAACTGTTTTCCTTAAAAATCGTTCAGCTGGAATAGCAGGCAAGGGAGAGAGTCCTGGCCAGAGGCTGGGAGAGACTGAACCCCTTCTCACCTCCTGGTCTAGGAAAAGTGGTTTGGCACAGAGGAGATGCACACAGGAGAAGACGAAGGGTTTAAATCTTCACAGACAAATTACTGTCCTCAACAGACACATGGAGAATTGAGAGAGCAAACAACCTGACCAAAAGCAGCTCCCTGAGCCCAGGAAATGGGAGAGAGGCACTCAGAGCTCATCAGGTCTAGAGGGGAAGCTTTCCCCAAGCAACTGTGACCCACACACTCCCCACCTGCAGCCCCTCAGGGGGGCCTTGGCCCTCTGTCCCCATCAGTGCCCCGATGCAGAACTCACCAGCCAGCAGAAAAGACAAAAATGCAGAGTTTCTTCTCTGACTTACAGCCACGACCTTCCCCTCTGCTAGGAAAGTTAATGGTAGCAATAACATTTCATTTAGGAGACCTTGCATTGCATTTCATTAATGTCTAGGAGAATCAAAAATCCTGTGTCCGAACTCACAACAAAAAGAGGGGTGGGGATGGCTCTCTTTAGCTATTTGCTGTCTGTCTTTTTAAACCTTTAAAAAGAATAGAAAATCACTTGGGTGTAACAAGTGAAAGCTGATTCCAGGAGCTGAAGACTTAATAAAAACACCAAATATTGCAAGGCTTGTGATCCAAGCTGGCAGTGCTGTGGTGCCTTCTCTTTTCGTGGGGGTAACCTTGAAATAAATCCTGAGATGATTACAGGCCATTGGTTTAAACACGCATGGCTTTTCAGTGAATCCCTGAGCTCTCCAATTCCAGCAAAAATAGATTTCCTGGGGGATGGAAGCACGAAAATGCCCTTTGAAAGGGGCACCTGCTCATTTTGAGGTGTGCTCACGTGGTGCTGGTGATGAGGGGAGAGCATTGCCATTTACTGGTGTCATTTCTGCTGCAGGGACAGAGCTGGATTTTACATTTTGGAGAGTCTGCCTGGCCCAGGCTTTCCTGGGAGGAGGGGAGGGGACAGCTCTGCCTCTGCACAGCCCAGTCACTGGTGGTCACCTCTCACTGCTGGCCAGGGCAGGGTGTGGTGTCCCACAGCTCCCGGTCATTCCAGAGGGTTCCTGGAGCTTCTGGTGGAGGCTCTGCCAGGCAAGCACGGCTCACAGGAGCATCCTCAGCAAGGACAGAACCGATTTTAAGCGCTGTGAATCCGTCACCCTCCTTCTCTGAGCCCAATCAGCTCCAAACTGTGATCTCCAGTCCCTCCCAATCGGCCCAGCTCTCTGCACAGGGGCGAGTTTACACACACAAATAGTCCCTGGAGTTCACCCGCCTGCAAAAAGCTGTTTGTGCACCCGAGCCTTCGTGCAACCCCTGCTCTAAGCTGCCTGGTTTCGCTGCCAGCACAGCACTCCCTGCCCTGCTCTGCTCTGCCCAGCAAGCACCTCCTGTCACCTGAGGCACAGGCTGTGTGGGCTCCGTTCCCCAGCTCTCCCGGAGCCAGGAGGGATCCCTGCATCCTTCCTCGGGGATCACACTGCCTGAGCTGTCACTGAGCCACACCCGGGCTCACAACCATCCGCGGGGCTCTGCCAGGGAGAGCTGCAGTGCCCAGAGGGTGCCTGGAGGAAGGCTGTTACAGCAAGGAACAGAGATTAAAAATCCTTTCTATCCACGCTCGCTGCTGGCCCAGCATGGAGCATCAGGCGGTGCGTGGGAGGGATCTCCCTGTGCCAAGCGAGATGGAGCTGGAAACCATCTGACAGAGAGGTGAGGGAGGTCACCCATTACCCTCTGCCGGGGGAGCCTCCCGTGTTTAATGCTGGCCGTGCTGCAAAATCAGATTATCCCAGGAAAAGCAGTTTTCAATATATTTTTCTCCCCTGGATAATGTATCGTTCAACCTTTCGCATTTCGCTCCCGCGGATTTGTGGCCGTGCTGCGTTTGCGGTTTTCACCGCCGAGAGCAGAATGCTAAAGCCTGAACTGGAGGTGGGAATGAACTGCCAGAGGCAGAAACGGTGCGGGGAGGCTCTGGGCAGAGGCTCTGGCCTCACCTGGAGCTCTTTCCAGGGGCATCTTTAGGCTGGAGGTGCTGCTCTTGTCTTGCTGGAGACAAACTTGTGTTGGCAGCAACCGAGGCAGGGCAGGGGTGTGAGGAGCCTGAGCAGAGGTGTCCTGGTGCTGTAGGACACGAAAGAAAGACAAAAGGCTCCAGGTATTTCAGAAGGCAAAGAGTATAGAAGGCTTTGTTTTGTTGTCTAATTTTTACCACCTTTGATGAGGTGTTCCGATACAGATTTAACATGATTGGTGAATAGGAACAGCACCTCTCTAATCCCATTGGTGAAACAAGAGCAACAGCAAAACCCCACCTGGAGAAAGATTGTTTTGGGAAAGGATAGCTGTTTTGCCAAGATTGTTTTGAGAAGAGGCTTTCTCGAGAGCTTTTCCCTTGGGAAACAGTTAGCACTGCTGGCAGGCTAAAATCCCTTCAGACTTAGAGATGCCAGGCCCACAGTGTCCCTTGCCAGGAGGGGTCTGGGCAGAGGTGTCCCTTGCCAGGAGGATCCTGGGCAGAGGTGTCCCTTGCCAGGAGGATCCCGGGCAGAGGTGTCCCTTGCCAGGAGGGGTCTGGGCAGAGGTGTCCCTTGCCAGGAGGATCCTGGGCAGAGGTGTCCCTTGCCAGGAGGATCCTGGGCAGAGGTGTCCCTTGCCAGGAGGGGTCTGGGCAGAGGTGTCCCTTGCCAGGAGGATCCTGAGCAGAGGTGTCCCTTGCCAGGAGGGGTCTGGGCAGAGGTGTCCCTTGCCAGGAGGGGTCTGGGCAGAGGTGTCCCTTGCCAGGAGGGGTCTGAGCAGAGGTGTCCCTTGCCAGGAGGATCCTGGGCAGAGGTGTCCCTTGCCAGGAGGATCCTGGGCAGAGGTGTCCCTTGCCAGGAGGGGTCTGGGCAGAGGTGTCCCTTGCCAGGAGGGGTCTGAGCAGAGGTGTCCCTTGCCAGGAGGGGTCTGGGCAGAGGTGTCCCTTGCCAGGAGGGGTCTGGGCAGAGGTGTCTCTTGCCAGGAGGGGTCTGGGCAGAGGTGTCCCTTGCCAGGAGGGGTCTGGGCAGAGGTGTCCCTTGCCAGGAGGATCCTGGGCAGAGGTGTCCCTTGCCAGGAGGGGTCTGAGCAGAGGTGTCCCTTGCCAGGAGGATCCTGGGCAGAGGTGTCCCTTGCCAGGAGGGGTCTGAGCAGAGGTGTCCCTTGCCAGGAGGATCCTGGGCAGAGGTGTCCCTTGCCAGGAGGGGTCTGGGCAGAGGTGTCCCTTGCCAGGAGGGGTCTGGGCAGAGGTGTCCCTTGCCAGGAGGATCCTGGGCAGAGGTGTCCCTTGCCAGGAGCATCCTGTCCCTCCCCCGTGGCTCACAGAGGGGGTGTGGTGCTGACAATGAGCTCTCTGCCAGACCTGCAGGATCGGCACTCCAGCACCTCATCCCAAACCGTGCCAGGGGATCTAGGGAAGGATGCTGCACCATGCAGGGAGAGCTCCACAGGGGATGCCAGGGACAGCTGTGGCACCCAGGACTTTTCTTGTGGCTCTCACAAGGAGTTCTGCCGTGGTCATGACACACTGATGGCTGCTTGCTTTTAATTTTATGTCCCTCGCAGCCTTAGAGCAGGACCAACATTATTTAACAGGGAGGAGAGGAGGATGTTCCCTTAGGCCTGGGCACTGGAATTTGAGCAGTGCAGAGCTCTTCAGCTTCAGCAGGAGCCAGCCCTGCAGCTGTCCCACCCCACCCCACCCTGGGCAGGCTGTGGGTGCTGGGTTTAGGGACAAAGCCTGGGGAGCAGGGTGTGGAAAAGAGGGGTGCACTGCCAGGAACGTGCCTGATTCTCCCTTGCAGCATCCTAACACCTTCGTAAAGGCATGAATCTCCTCAAACACAGACGACAAATAGAAGGTGGAGCAGATTTCTCCTCATCCAACAGGCCCCGGCGCTGTCCCCAGCTTTGCCTCCAAAAAGTCAAGTCCAGCTCTGAAGGGAGCAGGGGAGGTTATGGAAACTGTGAGGTCTGACCCTGCCAGTTTGGCACTAGGTGTCCTGCCCTAGCACAGCCCGACCTTGCCCCCATGACTCTCTTTGTTTTGCCCCCAAAATGTTCCTTTCCCAGCCCACTCAGCTGTGGCGTGGCAGAAGGGGCACAGCACGTGTTTGTCTAAACCCTGTGTCATCTGCCAGCAGAGACCAGATGTGTGTGGCGCAGGAATTCTCCTCCTGTCCTCTGTGGGGTAGAAAAGCGCTGAAACTCCGCTTTGCTTATTCTGTTCTTCGGCTCCCCAAGCCAAAATAAACTCTGGGCAAGAAGTAACTCAGAAGCAAAACCAGAATAATTGAAAAATACTTTTCTTTCTTTCAGCAAGAGTGGTGTCAAATGTTGTAAAAGCCCAGAGTCTCTGCAGTCAGAACAGAGCCCAGGCCCTGTGACGGTGCCACACTTGCTCATGAGAGCCACAATCCAGAGTCACAAGCACAGCTCAAGGCACCAGCTGAGCCCCCCGTAAGCCTAAGAACAACTCAAGGCACAAGGAGAGTGAAATAATCTCGTTTCAAACCCCAGGATTTTCAAAGTCCTGGGTGAAGTCACAGCATCAAGAGCCCAGAGCAGATCCTGGGAGGAGCAGTGTCCTGGGAGAGCTGCAGGGTCACAAACCCCCCTCAGCTGGCAAATCCATGACATTTGACAAATTGCTGGCTGTATCCTGGAGCATTTCTGCAAAGCTCAGCACCGTCGGTCTGAGGGGGCTGTGAAATACCTCAGCACCACGACAGACCCTGTGCCAAGGCTCAGCCCATTCCTGGTGGGAGCTGGCCCTGCCTGGAAACCCGAGGGGACTTGGAGCCAAGAGCTGGCCTGGCAGTGCCTCCTCCTGCAGTCTGGGGCTTCTTCTGTTGGTTCTCAGCTCAGTGTGATGCTGCTCCCTGCGTGTGCCATCCTGAGGGTGCTGAGGAATCGCAGCGCTTCCCAAATAAATGGGAGCTGTGGGGCCCCCAGCCGCTCTGCTTCCCCGGCATTCCACGGAATGGCAGCTTGGAGGTGCTAAATAACGTCACACAGAGCCTCTGGAGGGAGTTTGGGGTGGCCAGACTCCAACTCCTTGCTGTGCCAAGGACCTTGGAGGTGGAGCAGCAGTGCCAGAGCAGGGGAGTGGGCTGGATGTGTCCCTGGTGGCCAGCACTGGCTCACAGGCTCAGCCAGAGCCTGAGCAGGGCTCAGGGGCTCCAAGGGCGGTCCAGCAGTGGTGCCCGGCCAGGATCCCCTCTGGAAGGGCTCTGTGGTGCCATGAGATTACCTGGCCTCTGCTGACTTCCCGAGGGAGCTCCAAGAGCTCCTGGAAGAAGCCAGAGACCCCAAGGTGGGAGTGAGTCGCTCCCCACACTGATGCCAGGCAAAGGGCAATTTACTGACTTCAAGCAGCGCAGAGATGAGAGCAGAGAGGCGGGGGCAGGAAAATCTCTGCCTCATGCAGTTGAAAAGTTAAAGCCTCGTGCTTCTCTTTCTGCCAGATACCTTATCTCCCTGTCTGCTGCAAATAAAGCCCGTGCTGGGAGCCCAGAGAGGATTTCTGGCTTATCGAGTTCGAGGCACAGGAGAAGAGAGAAATTTGAAGAGCAGGAGGGGAAAGAAAACACGGCTTTAATGTCAGAGCTTTGGAAGTGGAGATCCTTATCGGAGCCTGGCTTCTCCTCTCCTTGATTATGTTACTTTGAATTTGGACAAAGCAACCAGCCCGGCCGACCTCCACTTCTGGTTCTTCTCAGTTTCACTTTCTGAACATTGTCTCATTGTAGATGAGCGCTCGGATTGTCCCTGGGGACAGCTCCACGGGCAGGAGACATTTCCTGGGCCAGGAGATGATGAGAGAGACCTTTGTCACTGCTGTCATTAACGGCCCTGGTCATCAGAGACCTGAGAAAATCACAGATTCCCCTGGGAGCATTACCCCAACCCCAGTGCCCACCGAGCTGGGGGTCCAGCTCACATGCAGGATTTGGGAATGGTCATTTGGGAAACACCAGGTTTTCACTTTGCCTTTAATATCACAAGTGCTTCACAGAGCTGCTCCCCAGAATTACTGTTTTCTCTCCTGTTAATTAAAATGTAACGTGCGAGCTCACCCATCAAATTATTTCCCAAGGACCTGACTCCTTCCACTTTTATATGTGTGCAAAATCCTTTTGACACAAATCTGTCCTCCTAAATCTGCAATAATTCACTAATAAAGCTGGCTCAGAACGCTGCTGGCACAAATGCAGGTCCTCGGTGTCAGGAAAGAGAGAGAGGAATAAAGGAAACAAAAACAAACTGAGGGCATCTCCCGACCACGGAGGATAAATGCAGCTTTGTGTGGGCCCTCAAATTAGGAACTATTTACAAAACAAAGAGTTTGCCTCGAGTGCATTGTGCTGCTCTGGTGCCCTTCTAAACTAATGATGGGTTCTTCTTCTTTTTTTGGGTCAGGTCTCGCTGAGGAAGGGCTCCTTCAAAAACCAAGGCTGAGCATTTCCAAGGACCAAATCATCATCTCACCAGGAGACACCCTAAAGATAAAATGCTGGTAAGGATTGCTCCAAAACAGACAAACGAACAAAACAAAAAAAAAAGCTGGATTTCTGTCCTTGTGTTGATGGGTTTGGCCCAGCAGAGCTCCAGGACAGAGCAGAGCCTGATGCTCAGCCAGCTGGGAGCTGGGAGCTGTGACAGAGCAGGGAGGAGAGTCTGGGGTCAGCTCGGCCAAATTCTTTGTGCTGTGTTGTTCAGGGCCCCAGGAAAAGCCCTGAGTCAGCGCAGGGGAGCGCTGCTGGGAGCGGGACATGCCGTGCTTGAGGGGCACGGCTGGAAATCCTCTCTGAAATGGGCAGATTCAGCTCCTCTGCAGCCAAAGTCACTCCTTTGCTCCCAGTCCTTGAGGAAATGACCAACAAGTTCACCAGGAATTGCCACCCAGCCCATCACCGACACCTAAACAAGCAGCAATCTGTGAGTGCATTCAAAGCCCCAGCCTGTTCAAACATAGCACGGTGTTTAAATCAAATTTAACCAGGACTTGTGAAAACCCAAAGTGCTGCTGCTGCTGCTGCTGTAAATCACGGTGCTGGCACGACGCGTGCCACCAGCCGGGCAAGGACCAGCAGGACTCTGGTGATGGCAGGGAGAGGATGCTCTGGGAGCGGGGATTCAGCTGACACACGAGGAAGGATCAAATCCAGGGCACTCTGCTGTGCCAGGACACGCAGCAGCTGCTGGGCCCCACAAAAGGCTGAGATGGATGGAGGTGTTACTCGTTCTGGTTGGGGTTTTTACACTTCACTACTGCCAGAGGTTGCTTCTCAGGTTTTTCTCTGAGAGTGTTGTAGGAAAAAAGGCTCAAGGTAACACAAACTCTCACAATTTCTCTCCCTCTCACACACACACGCTTTGATTTTACATCTTCTTGCGAGGTTCCCTTAGCTGGAGCCACCACCTGGATGGTTTCCTGCAACAGAAGTTACTGAAAACAGTAAAAAAGCAGTGGGGAGGTGAATCTAAGCTTTAGGTTACACTGACACGTCCCCTCTGATTTTTGTCCCAGACTATTTAATTCTTTGTTATAGTGAAAGGCGAATGGGCTCAGACTGTGTAAATTTGGGAAGTCTTGCGTTTCTTTCCGAATCCCTCCAGCTTGCCATGTGGCTTACGAGGTCAGAACAACCTTCCAGTGGTATTTTTAGCTTGGCAAACAGCAAACAGGATGGCAATAAAGTCTGAGCAGTCCTTCAACATCTCAATGGTGCTGTCCATAAAACCTGCGAGGACTCAAAGTCCCTGGGTGCCCCAGACCAATGAAATCAACATTTCCCAGCAGTTCTCCATCCCCCAGCTTGTTAATCTGGAGGAGCACCCTACTTTTCTCGTATCACCAGATGAATAAATAATCGAAGGAGCCACGAGCACTTCAGTCCCACGTTGCTTTGTGGATGCAAAGCAAGAAATCCCCATGACAGGTCTGAGAAACACAAAAGGATGTGAGCAGGAGATGTGACATGGGACCAGGGCCTGGAGCAGTTCAGCTCCTTGGCTCAGGTGGTCCAAAACCTGGGAAGAGAAGGGAAGTGTGGTTTCTGAACGCAGGATTCCCTGGACCAGCCCCTCTGAGGATGTCTGCCCTCCTGCCTCCTCTGCCACACTCGTGGCTTAGCTCCTGGCCCAGGGGAGCTCTGGAATTCCTTGTGCTTCCAGGGGCATTTGGGCTGTGTAAATGTCCATCCTCCCTTCAGCTCCAGGCTTCTGAGGTTCTTGGCCAAGATTTCCTGGTTTGTGCTAGTGGGGCCAAAGCTGCTGCTGCCAGTCCCTCTGGCAGATGAGGAAAAATCCCAAAGCAACGCCCAAAGGCTTCACCTTCCACCAGGATAATGTCTGTAAGGGGGAAAAGGTTGACGGAAGCACAGGTGTGAAAGCCCAGAGGTGTCCTGCAGAGCCACCAGAGCAGAGCTGGATGCACAGAGGGCGCGTGGGTGATGAGAGGCAGGGACACGGTGACGTGCTGGGAGCTGTGTCTCCGTGTGAACTGGCTCTGTTCCCTGTTCCAGGCCAGCACTCCCAGTCCTGGAGTCACCAGTGACGCTGGCAGGGTGTGGACAGAGCTCTGGGCGCTCGGAAGGACAAGGGGAAGCTGCTCTGACGTGGGTGGGGCTGTCCGAGCCACCAGAGCATCCAAGAACGAGGGCGAGGCTGCTCAGCAGAGAGGATATTCCCACTTTTCCCAGTGCTCTCCTTCAGCCTTGTGCTGGGAATAACCTCAAGAGCCCAGCTCCGTGTCCGCCTCCTCTCCAGGAAGGCGACAGAGGGACGGGCGGGAGCGAGGGCCAAGAGGATGTTTGTGGAACTGTCACTGGGAGCCCTGGAAGAATGATCTGACTGCACCTACGGCACCCCTGCAGGCCACTGGAGCTCTGGAGCTCCTGGCTCGCCGGGAATTTCACACAGACACTCACTCTGGGCATTGCCAGACTCCTGGCTCTGGGGGTCAGGACTGGATTTCTCCCTGGCAGCACCGAGCTGGGGAAGCCCAGGTGTTCTGACCCCTTCTCCATCCCAGCAGTGGGAATTCTCTGAGGGAGAAGGGAGAGCCAGCCCCCTGTTCTCAGAGGAGAACACACAACTCCCTCTCTCCAACACCAACTTCTCCCCCAGGAAAATCCACAGGAGATTATCCCCCAACCCACCAGTTTCCACACAGAAATCCAGTTTACTACAAAAAACACCATCACCTTCATCTGCTGGGCTGTGTGGCAGCTGCGGCCCATCCCCAGAGCTCTCAGAGGGAGCTCCAGGAGCTCCTGCTGCCACGGCCTGAAGCTCCCAGCACATCCAGCTGTGACTGAGATCAGCTGCGAGCTCTGGGTCCTGCAGCAGGTGACCCCCAGGCCCGGCTTCTTGTCCTGAACTCCATGGAATGGCATTGTTCACCAGCTGTGCCTGGAGATCCAGCAGCAGAGGGATCAGGTGGGGGGAATGTGCATCCTCTGCTCTCCTGGATTGATGTTCTGGCTGCTGTCATGAGGGGAATTGGAAAAAAATGTGTCCTGAGCAGATATTCCCAGATTTGTAATCTGATTACTTGCAGGCCCCTCACAAAAATCAAGACTGAGTCACTGCTGATTAAGCAAGAAAGGTGATGCAAAATTACATAAATATCTTCTGCTCTCCATGCAGCCTCACTGCAAGAAAATATGCATTCATTCAGCCGTTAAAATATGCAAAATCCTCCGCCTGGAACAAACATATAATTTTATCTGATGCTTTTTAATGTTTGAAGTGGCTAAAATACAGTGTTATAAAAACAAACTTGTGTTCAGGCAGTGTGTTAGAAGAGAAATTAAACTTTTCTCCAGGAGCTTGCTGCAGCTCCCACAGGGTATTTCAGGAACGTCTGGGGAAGAGTGTGGGGTGATGCAGCTCATTTTCTAATGGGTGGAACTGCAAACACTCAGCGACATTTACAATTTATTTGGGAATGACATGGGTAGGAGACTGGGAACTGTTGGAATTCTGGAAACTTGAATTTTGGGATTACATAGTAATGTATGTGAGTCAGGATGGAGGATTCTGGGTGTTGTCCAAGTCCTTCTTCACCTTCTACTTCCTTCTTCACCTTCTACTTCCTTCTTCTCCATAGGTTTGGGTGGTTTTCTGTAATCAGGTGAAAAAGGTCCGCATTGCAAGCCTTGGGTGGACATTATTGGGTCACAAATATAAATAATACAGGTGTCACCTCGTTATTGGGCAATTAGCACTTAAATAACCTTGGAAAGAGTCAGAAACGCCCCATTTTACCTTCATTTCTCTAACTTATGAGACTGAGTGAGCCTGTAAATAGACAAGAAATAATGACCAAGTCCAGACTCGAAATCTACGTTTCCTATGTTTTTCATCCTGACCTTGGCGGAGAAAAAGAAACCAGAACCGTCACAGGGAACGACTGGCCGGGAAGGAGCCCCACTTTTGCCTGACCCCTGTGTAACTCGGGTGTGTTGTGCCCGCAGGGGAGCCCCGTCCGTGAGCTGGCAGCCGAGGGACGACAACCCGCGGGTGCACGTGAGCGGCTGCCGCGACGGCCCCGGGCCGAGCTGCAGCCAGCTCGTGCTCAGGAGAGCCACGGCCAACGACACCGGCTACCTCAGCTGCGCCCTCAACAGCACCGAGCAGCAGGGGCCCGCCGCCAGGATCTACGTCTTCGTGCGAGGTGAGAATTGCGCTCGTCCCGTGGCGTTGGGCGGCGGGAGCCGCGCCAGGCAGAGCCAGCGGGGCAGAGGCTCCCGCCTCTCGGCCGGCCCAGGAGGGAGCAGCAGCTCTGGCTCTCTGGAAAGAGCAAATATACCCGGTGTAATAAATATGATCGGCCAAATTCAATAAATCAAAATTTTGGAATTTTATGGAGAGACAAAATGACAGTCTCCGAGAGCCACAATTAAAAGGACAGCGTCGAGCCCGGGATCGGCGCTGGGTGAACGCGGCAACACACTCAGCCAGTGTGTCACCCCCCAAGTTCACATTTCTGGCTTGGAGCAGTCTCTTTTTATACACTGGATTGCTGAGAGAAACTGGGGACTCCGAGGTTCCCTCTTCCGAGGCAGCCTCATTAGACATTCATGTTCCAGTTCTGGGGCTCTGAATAGAGTTGCTCGAGAGGACAATGCCTTTAATCGTTGTGTCCAGGTGTGGTGTGGAGATGTTAATTTTGGGAGGAGACGGATGAGATATCGATCTGATGTAACCATTCGGTTCTCTGGGCTTCCATCTCCCTTTTCCATTTTCTTTGTTCTCCCTTTAATGATTCCCGGCAGAGGTATCCCCGTGTCCCTTTTTTGGGTAATTCCTGTCATAGTTTTCTTGTGTCCCTCCTGTGTCTTTTCTGGCAAAAGAAACTCCTGCACCCCTCTCTGTGCAGCTTTCGTCTTAGTTAACTCTTGGTATACTGGATTAGAAACAAAACTTATATTTCTAGGGGTTGAATTACATCTTACATCCTTTTAACACAAATTAACTTTAGGACATATATCACACCCGGGTTTTCATGGCAGGTGCATTTTCACGCCGGCTGAATTCTCAGGGACGCGGATGTGAGAACCAGAGGTTACCCATCCTGTTTAGTTCCAGGATTGGGAAGCTGGATTGTCCCATCACTTTAGCGTCCCAAGTAACACCAGACCTCCTTGCAGAAGCACCGACTTCCTTAAGCATCCTTTCCTTTTAGACTAAATCCTTCAGTCCTAAAGGGTTTTGCTGTCACAGTGCTTTTCCAAAGATTCGTCCTGAATGTCCAAGCCTCCTCTCTTTCCCTTCCTCCCCAGGCATGGAAATCCCAACAGCATTCTTTGTAATTCCTCCCCTCCTACACATTTGTCCTTACATCCGTGAGACATTCCTAGCAGAGCTGGGTGACTGCATTGGACGTATTTTCCTGTAAAAAGTGTCCCGTTGCTCATTTTTGTTCCCTTTGAGCTGCCTCTCCCCCACATGCCAGAATCATTGAGTTCAGACCCAGGAATAAATGGAAGCGGGAACTTCAGAGGAGCGTGGTCCTCTGTGGTTAAGTGAACCCAACCTATTCAACAACCATTCCGATAATGGGAATTTTTGTTAGAATATTCCCCCAAAATGCTGGGGTTTTTTTCAAATCTGCTTGACAAATGCATCACTAAACACTGAATCATCTTGGATCTTCTTAGCTGAGATTGTGACTCCTCAGAGGGAGGAGCTGACTTTCAGTGCCTTGGATAGGAGATGACATGAACTCCTCTGGGGCTGGATAGGCTCAGCCTTCGCATCCCCGCAGACACTCGTGTGGAGGAATTAATTTCATTTCCCTGGTAAAAGGTAAAATGTGGTTCTTTGAATCCTCTTACACAAATGCTGCAGAGGCAGTGAGTTTGTCTGATGGTATGCGAAGAGAGCTGCAAACCTCCACCTCCAGAAAACACAAACCTTTGCTGTCAGCTCCGACTCAGGGTCTCAGGGTGTTGCCAGTGGTGGTGAACCAACACAAGGAGTGATCTCCATCTCCCAGGGGACTCTGATATGCCCCACACAGCAAAATTCAGCTTTTGCACCTCCAGGTGAACACGCCTGCTCGATTCATGTGGGTGACACTTTCCTGCCTGTTGAGAACAGTCCCTTCTTACCCTCATCCTGCTTTCCCAGCAAGTTTTCCTCTAATTGGAAAGTGGCCTTTTGGCATTACTTCTTAGTTCCCAAAGTATTTTTATTTTTTTTTCTCCCTTTCTATTTCCTTTCTCTGTTTTTTTCTTGGTGCTCTGGTTGCTTTATCCACCCTGGTTCTTGTGCTGAGCTGTTTCCTTTTCCCATTACACCCAGCTCAGATGCCCCAGGTCCAACATTGTTAACCCAGCCTGTCCCACGCTGCAGGAAACTCAATTCTCTGTCCGGATCCAGTGCCCTGGCTGCCTAGCCAGCCCCTCATTACTCTGTGGCAGGAGCACGTGCAGGAAACGTTGTGGATCTTTTGGGACTGCCTGAGCACTTTCCTGAAGAAAATATCCCAAGTTATGAAATGCCCCGCGGGGGATGCTCTTGGAACAGAGCTGATCTTAAAAAAAAAAAAATAGGCAGGATGTCCTTCTGCTTGCCAAGGTTCTCCTGACAAACAGCAAAAATCACCCTCTCAGGTGCACTTTAATTGTGTGCCACGTCCTCCACGCTCTAAAAGCTCTTACTCAGACTCCTGTGCTTGAAAAGCCATGGAAGGAAAAGTGGGTGGAAACTCCTCCGGCTTGTCCCGTGCACCCCGAAGCAGGGCTCTGCCCCAGCAGCTCAGTGCAGGAGCTGCAGGTTCCTGCTGGGATCTGGCCTGCCAGGCTGAGGAAGCTGCTGGGCCCTGTCAAATGGAGCTATTTATACCCCAGCATGGATCTGTCCTCAGGGCACACTCTTCCTGCCGTGCGGTTCCTGTGGATATTTGTTGGAAGCCAGCAGGCTGTCCTGGGGACCAGGAAACTGCTCCGAACTTAAACAAGGAGTTCAGAGCACACCTATGGCTTTCTCCAATGTTTAAGCATGCCTTTTAAAGGAAATGGCTGTGACAGTGTCTGGGCAGTGCTGAGAAACCCACCAGCTGTCTCCAGGTGAGGGAACTCGGATCGCTGGCAGTGCCAGACTGGGGTGAGGCCCGAAGCTCATCTCTGTGGATGTTTTGTGCACACAGCAAGCTCTCAGCGGGGTGTTTGTCAGGCTGAGCCAGGTGGAGGTAGAAAACGTAGAGCTAGCCCCCGAAGGCTGGAGATTCCTCTGAGGTTACAAGCCATTATTGCCAAAAAAGGAAAGGGAATGGTATTTTTCCCTTCATTCCTGGCCGGCTGCTTGACACCGAAATGAGAACATGATTGTATGGGAAGCCCGGTTATTGGCCATTATTTCCTGTGCTGGCTCCTGTTTTTCCAGCCTCCCTGGAGGCGTCTGTGAGCTCTGGCAGGACCTGGCACTCACAGCTCTCCCTGTGGGGTGGTGGAGCCGTGACCCTGCACATCCCTGGGGGCAGAGGGGCAGTTGTCACCCCTCAGCTCTGCTCAGGCACTGGGGGAGGCACAGCTCAGGAGCTTCATCCTGAATTAACTGTTCCCAAGGCCCTTTCTGCTGCAGCTGCAAGCCCCAAGGATCATCATTAAAAAGGACGACAATCCCTTCTCCTGTTGCCCATCCACGTGCTGGGGCCCAAGGCTGGAACAGAAATAGTTGGGAGTTCTTCATGGTGTTCATTCCATCTCAGCTCTGAGGGATAATCTCTGCAGGGAAAGGCAGGGCCTGGTCCCACGTTGGAGTGGCAGCTCCGTGGAAAATGCTGCCACAGCCACCCACACACAGCCTCTGCTTCCCTCTGCCTTCTGCAGTTACCCCTCCTAACCAAGGGACAACTCCCTGCAAGGAATATCCTAATTTATTGCAGCCTTTGGGATCCCTGTGCCAAGGGACAGGGCAGGCTGTGTGAAAATACAGGCAGTGCTCTTGACAGCGGTCCTCTCAGTGTGTTATCCACTTTATTCTTGTTTTGAATCCAAAACACAGCGCTGTTCCAGCTAAAGAAAACTGTAACCCAGACAAGACCAGGTCAGCATCCACCCCTTATTCCATATCTTTTCCATCATGCCAGGTCCCACGTCCCACATTTCCCAAAACCCCGTTGCCTTTCCTGCCTCACGCATACACACAGATATCATTCCCAGCACACATAAAATTGAATATGGCTTAGGGAAGAAGGGAAAGAAGGACAAATCAAGCAAAGATTCATTCCACCTTCCCAAAGGGCTACCCCAGGCTCCAGTCTAGACGGGAGTCAGGACTTGCAGCTCCCAGCTATTTGAAATACTGTCAGTGTCAGCAGAGTCAAAATCCTGGGGCCGTCAGCTGGAAGAGCTCCTGGCTCAAATCCTGCCTCAGCTCCAGGTTGCCCCAGCAGCCCCTGTGTCACAGTCAAGGATCTGCTGCACATTTTGTACCCCTGAGTCAGTGATGAGAGCAAGGAGCGAGCCTGCCCGCTCCTGCTGCCTCCACCTTGTGTGGCTTTGGCGCTGAGGTCACTGGAGCCGGGCACATCCTGCCAAAAAGTGTTTGGAAAAGTTCCTCCAGGTTTCCTAGCTGGGATTCCTGCCCACCCCCAGTGGCATTTGCTTTGCCACAGCTGTAGGGCTAAAACAGGAACTCCTCATTGCCTGGGGCCAGCAACATCCTTCAGCGTCTTTTATGCAAAGGAGGGCTGGTTTTCTATTTCTTGAAATAATTATGGCCACGATAGAGCTGCTTCTCAAATCACTGCTTCAGAAACACCAGCCCCACCTCCTCTGAGTGCAACAGGCACAAAATGCAGTGTGCGAGCCCAGGGCTGGCTGCCCACCTGGGGCTGAGCAGAACGGGGTGCATTCCCCTGCTTGTTCCAGTGGGGCTCACCTCGAACACACAGACATCTGAACAATTAAACAGTGAATATTTTAACAGTGTGTCCCCACCCAGAGCCATCAGCTGCTGGTGTTTCACCACCTCAGTGTTAGTGTGAGTGAGGAACAGGCCTGAGGGAACCATTCGCTTCCACCTGCTTGTTTCTTAGCACTGGTGTTCACAGGAGCACAGGAAATCCAGAAGATGCCCCCACAGAAAATTCGAGTTCTGGCTCCTTTTAAAGCTCATGTAGGCACCATGAAGGCACCAGCCCTAGGGCTGTCCTGCCAGGAGTCCAGAGCACGAGGACAGCAAATCAAATTTGAAGCAAGACAGACATTTTTATGGGAGCATAAGTCCTGCTGAGGCCATCCCTGAGGGAAAAGAGGGATGCATCCAAGCACAACTTGTCCTGCTGGAACATCTCCCTGCTGGTCAGCTCCAGGGAAGGGCAGAGTGAGGAGGGGTGGTCCAAGTGCTGCACCAATGGAGTTCACATCAGCCACAGCCCAGGATGAGCAGCCTTATCCCTTTCCCACCACAAGGAATCTAAAGAGGCTGGAAGTGCATGGAAACGCCCCTCAGATGAGATCATATTTTGGTTCTGATGTTCTTTGAAGCTGCTGCCTCCTTAATCCTCTTGACAGTTCGCAGAGATAATCTAAAAGTGAGGAGCAGAGCCGCGGGGCCGGGGTGACAGCTTTGGGCTTTGGCTCGCTTTTCCCAAGATATCACCAGTGGGAACGGAGCAGGAGCTGGATTTCTTCTTTTGAGGCTGCAGACCTGCTGCCAGACCTGGGCCAGCTGAGCTGTGTGCCCCGCAGATGAAGCGCCTGTCCCTGTCCCACAGCAGTGCGGGCAGGGTGGGCTGCACATCCCAGCTCCGTGTCACCGCACAGCCCGGCCCTGGGCAGCACCCCCGAGGATTGAGGGCTGCACCCAAGGGGAGAGCAAGATGCTGTTAGCTCTGATCAAGGCATCCAGAATCTTCAAATCACATCCTGAGGGGTCTCACTTTAAAGCAGAGGAGACTTCTAGGATGCGGTGGGGGAGCAGCAGAAGTTCCTGGCGCTGGCAGTGGCAGCTCCCGAGAGCCCAGCAGGAAGAGAGGATCGCTCCTCACGGATCAGGAATTTCCAAATGAGAGCCCAAAGGCCAGAACCACACACACACTTCCCCCACGGCCTCCTTCCTGGTTTGTCTCCACTCAGTAGCTGCCAATTGCTGAGCCTGCCCCAAGGTGGGAGACCTGCTCTTGATGGGACTGCACATAAAGCTGGGGAATATTTTCTACAAAGCCAAACCTGCCTAAAATCTGGTGGAAGGGGGTCAAAATTTATAAATTCTTCTGCTGCTTGAAACATAATTTCAGGCAAAGCATGGAGGCTTCTTCTTCTTCTTCTTCTGTAATGTTCTGTTGGGATTTTTTAAAAATAAATCTTTCCATTTTGCCTTTATTTGCTTGGCAGCGAGAAGCATTTTGCTTCTACAATTTTTGAAGTTAACACTTTTTAGAGTAATATTTTTTTCCTCCACAAATATTCCTGTGTTTCTAACAGTAATCTCCGGGGGAAGAATGCATTTCATTCGACCAAAACAGAATGCTTCATGTTGACTCAGAATGGCTTCTGGGGGTTCTGCAGTCACTTTTGTTTTGCCTAAAGAGAAAATATTCTGCTTTCTGTTTAATCTAAACATTCCACCACCACCAATTCTTTTCAATGGCCTGCCAAACTGAAAGGTCTTTTTATTTTCAAAGATCCAGTTTCAAAACAAGTGCCTTTATAGGAGTTACTCCTGTACCTGGGGGCAGCTCTGATGGGTCACCAGGGGGAATTCAGCAGGTTGAAGCTTTCTTGTGAAGCTTTCCAAAACACTCTGCCCAAAGTGTCGCTGCACTGCTAATGCTGCTATTACTGTAAAGAGCAGGGTATAAACCTCCTCTCGCTGTTTTTGACCTTGATGAAGACAAACTTCGTGGGGATTATGTCAAAACACGAACTTGAAGAACCTGTGAAACTCTGCCCAGGCTCCCCAGCTTAGGTACGGCTGAGTGAAGAAAATAAATGGTGAGGGCGAGGGAATTATCTTTATCTGGAACAAAGCGAGAGGCAAAATGAGAATGTTCAGGAATTTCACGGGCTGGAAGAGCCGTGCATGGCTGTCCTCAAAGGGCATTTAGTGCTCGTCATCCTCGTGGGCTGGCAGCACCTGAAGGGAGAGGCGATGTCAGCTCCGGGGCTTGGGCCCTGAGACAAATGCCACGGGACAAATCGCTGTCACGGGGTGGGAGACACGGGCAGCAGGGAAAAACCCAAATCCTGTATAAAATCCTCTGTGTGTGTGTGTGTCAGAGGCACAGGCAGGGAAATAAAGAGAGATTGAATCTACAGCGTGCTGAGTGCAGTGCTGAGGGGTTTGGGTACCTCAGCTTCGGGCAGCATGGGCTGTGATGCCTCTGAGAGGGGGAGACAGGTGGAGAGACCCTGGAGAGAGGCCCCTGCTCTGCAGGTGGCACTGAACAAAGAGCAGCTGTCACAGGGAGTCCTGGATCTGTGTCCTAGATCTGTGTCCTGGATCTGTGTCCCAGCCCTGTGTCCTGGATCTGTGTCCCAGCCCTGTGTCCCAGCCCTGTGTCCCATCCCTGTGTCCCAGCCCTGTGTCCCATCCCTGTGTCCCACACCTGTGTCCCATCCCCATGTCCCAGCCCTGTGTCCCAGCCCTGTGTCCCAGCCCCATGTCCCATCCCTGTGTCCCGTTGCCCCTGTGGAGCTGTGAGGGGACAGCTGAGATTTCCCAGCTGAGATTTCCCAGCTGAGCTGTCAGGACCCTCCCCAAGCTCATCTCGAGCAGCGATTCGTTTCCTCCTGGACACTACAAGATCTAAACATGCAGGGCTCCGCTGCCTGAAGGAAAACAATGTTCTCATGGACCCTTGACCCTGGAGCTGCTCCCCGGGGCCGGACAGTCCCTTCCCTCCCCACCCGCTGCTCCCTTCCCTGGCGGTGCCCTTTGTGCTCCTCCCGAGCCCTGCTGGCTAAACACAACACCCCGGCCTGCCTGAGCTTCCTGCAAACTTCCCCTGACCTGGGCAGCCAGACATCCAGTCTGGGACCCGGGGGAAAGGGCTTTCCTCGCCTCCCAGCTGGGGTTGCAGCTGATAAGTCCCCAACGTGCTTCAGCTCTTGTCTTTCTTCACACGTAACGAGCTTCGCAGCCCGCAGTTAATCATTCTGTTTCATTATCCTCCGGGAGTTGCTGGGTGTTTCTTTCTGGGTGACATTCACAGGGCATCTCAGCTTCCCAGCTCGGGAGGGACGGATGTGCCAAGCTCTGTTTTCATCAAGGGTTTCTCTGCTGAGGGATTTCCCCCTCAGAGTTCAGTGTGGGTGACTGTGCAGAGGATGACACCTGCATTTCCCATGCCACAGCTCTCCGGATTGCAGCGGTTGAGTGCAATTGATCTACACCACCTGGAACTGGGGATCTTCCTCCAGGCTGAGGTTATCATTTTTAGAGAAAAGCGACCCTGTCCCTTTTGTTTCAAGACGTTCTGTCTCTGAGAGGGTTTTTTACAAGGAGTTAACTGATTGCTGGTGGACTGGAGGTGGTGAGCATGGTCGTAAAGCTGGCAGTGACACTCCTGATGCTCCAGCAGATCATTTTTCCATGCCATGTCAGTCTGAACTACTGAGGGCTTTCAGGAAGGATCCGTTTTCTCGTCTGCACAAACCATAACAAAGGTATCAGCTGGCAGTTGATTAGCTCAGAATTTATCCTTTGTCATTCTGTTAAGCCCCAAAGCTGAGCCACTTTATGTTTGCTTATCTGCTAAAGTGAGCAGTCCAGCTGGCTGGAAAGTGCCAGAAAGCTTCTTCTTGCCATTGGCACTGCCTTGCTCCTGCTTAGGAGGGGGTTTGGAGCAGGACACGCAGGCTTTGAGCTCTTCTCTGTGTCCTGGGGCTCTTTAGTGCTTGGTGGCTGAGATACTTGAGGCTGGACGTGTCCAAGGCCAGGCTGGACGGAGCTTGGAGCAAACTGGGATGGTGGGAGATGTCCCTGCCCATGGCAGGGTGGAACTGGATGGGCTTTAAGGTTCCAACCCAAACCATTCTGGGATTCTATGACATTGTTATTTCCTTTTGCACAGAGTTCCACAGTTAGGGAGGGAAACAAAACCTCCCTGGTCTCAGGGACAGATCCAGGTGCTTGACCTTCCCCTGCAGCTGCCTGGCCCTGTCACTGCAGGGTCACTGTCCCCTGATGGCTCTCATGTCAAACCTGCGGCAGGGCAGCCCTACGACCTGCTGCCACAGCAGCACCCTCGCTCCAGGAGCTGAAATCACAGAACATTCCCAGATGGAAGAGACACCCGAGGATCATGGAGACCAGCTCTAAAGTGAATGGCCCAAATAGGGAGCAAAACCACAACCTTGGCTTTATTAGCACCCTGCTCTGACCAACTGGGCCAATCCCAATGGCTCCCACAGGGATATCCACAGCTATCCATCCACAGCTATCCACCCACAGCTATCAATCCACAGATATGAATCCACAGCTATCAATCCATAGCTATCCACCCACAGCTATCCATCCACAGCTATCCACCCACAGCTATCAATCCACAGATATGAATCCACAGCTATCAATCCATAGCTATCCATCCACAGATATCCACGACAGATATCCACCCACAGCTATCCATCCACAGCTATCCATCCACAGATATCCACGACAGATATCCACCCACAGCTATCCATCCACAGCTATCCATCCACAGATATCCACGACAGATATCCACCCACAGCTATCCATCCACAGCTATCCATCCACAGATATCCACGACAGATATCCACCCACAGCTATCCATCCACAGATATCCATCCACAGATATGAATCCACAGCTATCCATCCACAGCTATCCATCCACAGCTATCAATCCACAGCTATCAATCCACAGCTATCAATCCACAGATATCCATCCACAGATATCAATCCACAGATATCCATCCACAGATATCAATCCACAGATATCCATCCACAGATATCCACGACAGATATCCATCCACAGCTATCCATCCACAGCTATCCATCCACAGATATCCATCCACAGATATCAATCCACAGCTATCCACGACAGATATCCACCCACAGATATCCATCCACAGATATCCATCCACAGCTATCCATCCACAGCTATCAATCCACAGATATCCATCCACAGCTATCCATCCACAGATATCCACGACAGATATCCATCCACAGCTATCCATCCACAGCTATCCATCCACAGCTATCCATCCACAGCTATCAATCCACAGCTATCCATCCACAGCTATCCACCCACAGCTATCCATCCACAGCTATCCATCCACAGATATCCATCCACAGCTATCCATCCACAGCTATCCATCCACAGATATCTACCCGCAGCTATCTATCCACAGATATCAATCCACAGCTATACACCCACAGATATCAATCCACAGCTATCCACCCACAGGCATCCCCACCTGTTTAAGAGCTCTGATGTTGCAGAAGGAAACAGGGAGGGAAAAACCCTTCCAGGGAATTTCCCAGGAAGGGAAAAGCCCTTTCGCAGGCAGAGAACTCTCCAGGCTCGGGTGTAAACTGAACAAAGCAGTGAGATAACACAAGTCACTGAGATAACAAAAATCAGTGAGATAACACAAATCACAGCCATCTGCTCTGGAACACCCTGCTGGCTTAGCAAAGAGAAGAATCCATAAAATTGGAAACCTTTTCCACCTTTTTTTTTTTTTTTTTTTTTTTTTTTTTTTTAAATAAAACCACAGTGAGAATGATGCCCAGGAGACTTGACACCCACGAGTGATTAACAATCACATGGCTGAAGCCCTCCTTTCCTTTTCCCGATCTCCATCACCCAGAAACTGCCTCTTGCTGCTGTTAAGTGCACGGTGATTTTAAGATACCATCAAGATTTCAAAGAGTGATGGTAGAAAGCCAGATTTATTTAGTTTGGCTGCCAATCCCTATCGTAGCTCATCTGGGATAGTTTATCTGCAGCCCCTGGTTGGATGTGTGGCAATTCAGGAGCAGGCTACTATTAAAAAGCAGTTAGGACTGAAATACAGCCTCTGTCACACGCCCTGTAAATCCCTGCTTCCCCTCCCATTAGGTGAATCAGCAGCACTGTACCTGTCCTATTTGCAGCTGGAAAAAGGCAGATTAATTTTAGGTCTCTTGTGAATCTGAAAATTTGGTAGAGATGAGTCTTGGAGTTTGGGAAAGATGGTGGAGAATGGGGTTAAATGATTATGGGTTTTTTTCCTTGAACAGGAAATATTTTTGAGAAATTGTATTCTGTTTTAACTAAGATGCATCAATCATCGCACAGTTCAATATTTTCCTGCATTTTTGGATGGTTTCATATTTGTTTAGCTGCCTTCTTTTGATTTATGTTACTTCTTAAACAAACAGTGCTATTCTGAAATTCTTTCTAAAAATACTGGCAGAATTAGTTTTAAATTCGGTGCTTCCATCTTTTCAGGCAAAACTTGATCCTGAATTGTGAAAAGTTTGGTTATCAGGAAGCTCCTTTTTTCCCCCAGCAAATTTCTTCTTGGCTTGTATCTTCATCCACCCTATATTTTCTTCCATCCTCTTGTCCATCCCCTGTCACGCGGCACATTCCTTGTTCTTTCCTTTCCTCCACAGGAGAAGAAATAATTGTGATTACATTTCCTGTGATACCTTTTTTGCACTTCATTGCAAATACACAAAAATCTACTTTCTCTGCTTTTTCCTATCACAAATAACCCAAGGATCTTCTTTTAATTACCCAGTGTCCTCTTTCAAGTCAAATAAAAATATTGTCACATTTGTTACCTCCCAGTGTGGCTCAACCGGAGAGCAAGACTGCAGAGGGATTAAGCTGCGGGGATAAACACTAAACACATTTTCATAATGTGACTCAACGGGAGAATTTAGCATTTTTGGGAAAGTGCACAAGACACTGAACCGAGTATAAATATTTCCTATTTGTTTTGGGGCTTGGACCAAGCTACAAAGTTGTGGTTCAAAGATCAGGTTTCTCAGCTCAAGGCTTGATTAGAACCAGGGCCTGCATGACCAGAAAGTTCAGATGTGTATCTGAAACTTCCTAAATGTGGGGAGATTAGAGATCTAAAGTTTTAATTCTAATTAATCTCTCTCACATAACGTTTCCTGCGATGCCCTTACGCCGAAGCACAGCCAGAATAAACCGACGGCGTGGGAGAAAAGCTGGCATAAAAAGTCAGCACTGGAAATTAGAGAAATCATCCAGATTTTTGGCCTTTATCCGCCTTGGGGCCAGTGCTCATGCTCAGCCCCTCGTCCCACGTCAACACAGGAATCCCACATCCGTGTCCTTGCACAGTGCCTTTTGTAAACACCATCATCACCTCACACGTGGCCTTTCTGTCACACACACGCCTCCAACCAACACTTGCTCTCCTGCTGATGAAGCCCATGGTTCATTTTGTCTGCTGAGGAATAAAAAGTTCCCATTACCAGAGCTAAAATGGAGCTCCAAACCCCACAAAGGCAGCAGGGCCACTCTTCTGCGTCCATCCCTGCCTTGGTGTGGTTGGAAGTGGAAGAGGGGTGGGGTGCGGAGCAAAGGAGCTCCGGCTCTGCACTGAGCCGATTCTCTGAGGGTCAGTTCCAGGGGACAGCACTTGGGGATTCCCATTCCTTAAGCAGAGGCTGTCACCAGTCAAGAAATGCGTGTTGATATCCCCAGATGAAGGGCAGGAGGGCTCCCAAGGCCCAGAAGTATCTTGGCATCTTGAGGTGGTAATCCATGAAGTTTTTCACATGTCTGCACAGAAATGTGCCGTTCTGGGCAATTTCTGGGTGAACGTGGGGTTAAATCCAAGGAAGTGGTCATTGGCTCTAAGCCCTGTGTGACAGTGGCAGGATGTCATCGGATGTCCTGGCTCTGAGGGAGCCTTTCTGGGCAGGTCAGTGCTCACACTGCTGTGCCCTTCCAGTGACTGAGCGGCTTTCCAAATCCTTGTTCTTTTCCCTGCAGACTACAGGAATCCATTTGTGGAGATGCACTCGGAGCACCCCGACATCATCTACATCGTGGATGATAAGAAGGCAGTGGTGATCCCCTGCCGGGTCACCTCGCCAGACATCAGACCCAAGCTCACCCAGGTGAGATGTGGCTCCAGAGAAGATCAGTTCAAGGTCTGGGCTGCCAACAAAGTGGGGAAAAACACACATTTAGATGTATAAAGCTGGGTAAAATCCATAAAAAATAGGAAAGACGCTGAAAATCCTGAAACTTGAACCTGTTCTTGCACTCTGTTACTGTTGAACTGGGTAAAAAGAATTTTTAAGGGATTAGGCTGAGTTTATCACATATTTATTCTATGTTATGGCTTGGTGTTCCTCCATAAATTGGCAGAGGTAGAGGACAAAGCACTGTTTTCCTTCAAAATTATTTGTATAACACCTGGCTCTCTCTGAAAGGTTCTCTCTTTATACATTGAAACTCTTAGAACAATTGCCCATTTTTGCTTCATTTCATCGATTCCAACCAAGTCGGGAATCTTGGGAATAGATGGCTCCAGCATCCATCCCTTTGGCAGCACTTACACCTGAATGTCAAGGTTACAGCATGGTCTGTGCAGGCCAAGGCTGTTTGGGATAATAAAATGGAAATTTAAGGTCTGGGCCCTGCCCAGTCAATGGAGTCACTCATTTAAAGAGCTTCAGAACTGCTCTCCGGAGTAGCCTGTCATGGAGTGAGGAACAGGACAGAGATCTCCTGGCTCCAATCCTGCATTTTACATCAGGTAAATTTACAGGAATCCTGTGCCTTTCCATTCCCCTGCCAGCCTGACAGCTCAGTTAACCCTAAAGGGAACAGGAGCTCATCCTGTGCTGCTTTTCCAGCCTGTTCTGGAGGGGCTGGGAGGGATGAGGCTGCTCTGGATGTGGCAGAGAGGGGTCTAAGCCCCCCTGCTCCTAAATTTCCATGCCTTAGATGTCTCTTTCTCCTGGGAGGCAGCACAGGAATCACAGGGGACTGGGACAGGGCTCCAGCTCCTTCTGGCACCCATGGCACATTCCCAGTAGAGGTACAGAGGGACAGCAGGAGCCTTACTGCTTTGGAGATCTCTATTTTTAAATTTCATCAGCTGGATTAAGAAGGGGAAAGAGGCTCCTCTCCAGTTATCATTTTAGGCTGGATAAGTGTTACCACCTTCTCTCCTTGGCTATAAAAATGAAACATCCCCATCTGATTTGAGCCTGCTTCACCAAATTCATGGCTGGAGCAGTGCTGAAGAACCTGGCACCATCAGGGTGGCCTTGGAATTCCCATCTCCACATTTATTCCCTTACTGATGGGCAGCCCTGCTCCTCCTGCTTCCCAGCTAAATTCCCAGTCATTTCTCCAAACACAAACTGCAGCCTGGCTGCTGGAATGAAATCTCCACTGAAACCTCTCCTACAAAAGGTTGTCCCCAGAAGATTTCCCCCGCCAGGGCTGAGCAGCTGGGGCTCAGGGCAGGGAGGCAGAGGTTGGGCACAGCTCCCAAAGGAGCTGGGAGCTGCTGGGACGTGGCTCCTTGGAAAGCTCTGGGATCCAGCTCTGGACAGCACCGCTGGCTTGGCCCTGGCTGGGAATCCCACTGAGTGACTCCATCGACTGAGCAGGGCCCAGACCTTAAATTTCCATTTTATTATCCCAAACAGCCTTGGCCTGCACAGACCATGCTGTAACCTTGACATTCAGGCGTAAGTGCTGCCAAAGGGATGGATGCTGGAGCCATTTATTCCCAAGATTCCCGACTTGGTTTAAATCGATGAAACGAAGCAAAAATGGGCAATTGTTCTCAGGAGGTTCCATGTATGAAGAGAGAACTGATGCCCTTCAGTGGCTCCCTAGAGCAGAGCCTAGACAAGATTAAGAGAATAAAGTGAGCATTTATTAAAGGCCTTCAGTAGGTTCACCTTGGGCAGTCAAAAGCCTCCGAGGCTGCACGCAGGATGGGTGATGGCCACGAGTTTTTCAGACAATTATAAGTTTGGTCCATTTACATATCAGGGATTAATCCTCCAATTACAGCTTCAGGCAATGAAGTCACATTCCCCCAGTTTGCTTCCCCCAATTCACTTTTGTTGGTATTTTCGGGGCCTGAGGCAGAGGGTGTCCTTGGATTCCAGGCCCAGAGGAATTGTTCTGTCTGACCAAAGTGTGAAGACAGTTAACTACCACCCTGTATGGAGTTTAGAGTCATACACTAAAGCAGTGCAGGACTGGGAAAGCAGAAGAGCTGAAATCCTACGGCACCACGGCAGCGCCGAGGCGGCAGCTCCCGCGCCGGGAGGAAGCGGGACAGGAGAGGGGCGGAGGTGACCGTGGGGGAGGAAGGGTGAGCGAGGCCATCAGACAAATTTAGAACATCCTCTCCTTCCAAATTTAATCTCCAGGAGACAACTGGAGAGGGAGGACAACACTTCAAAGGGAGGAAAGCCACTGTGATTTCCTTCGAAGCAGCATTGACGTTTTCTTGTTTGATTGTTTAAATAGGTATTTGTGAATATTCTATGAAGATGTTTAATCTGTGTGTGGTGTTGAAAAGGGCCTCCTGAGCAGGGTTATTTTTCCTTCCCCCTTCCCCCAGGCATCGGGGAGCAGAGCTGCCAAACCCTGAAGTTCAGCTTTATCACGTTTTATTATTCTTGTGGAAAATGAACTCTTTGCCACCGTAAATTAAGTTCCTTAAATTACCATTATACTTTAAAATCACCGCACTCTCTTTAAACCTGCTCAGAGAAAGGTACCTCTTGCTTATACTAAGCATATCCCAGCTATCTCAATATATTATCTTTGTTATTAACAAACTCATGCTAAGACACAGAACTCAGGCTTTTAATTTCGCTTAATGTGATTTTAATTCGGGGCAAAAAGAGCTTTTTCAGCCATGTCAGATCTGTTTAGTCACTGATGTGGTTCAGTGTGCGTTTGCCACTTCCAGCTTTGACCTTCATGGGTGCTAAAGCATGATTAAGCCTCAGGTTTCAGATCTCTTTCTGTAATTTTTCCTATTTTTCCTCACGGTTCTAAACCGAGATGCCACAGCTTGATTATTTCAAAAGCATTTACAAGAAATGCTTGTCTCCTACCGCTGTCAGAAGAGATGCTGCTCCAAAAGGCAGCGACTGTCTGGCTGTCCCCTCTTCCCCATGCAGCATCACCAGCTCCTCAGCCAGAATTCCTTTGGGTTTGGTCCATGCTGGAATTGTAACGATTGGCCCAAACCAAGGCCAACCTGGTCACTTGTGTATCCGGAGCCCCAGGCTGCAAGTTGTGTGGAAGAGGAGGATTGTTTAAACTGAATCCAATTTAAGCTGCCCTGCCAAACCACAGTCCTGACTGCTGGGAGACAAACAGGAGCTGCACACAGCAGGAATAGGAGCAAAACTCTTCAATCGGGGTGAAATTCCTGCTTTCAGTCCCTTGGTTTGCTCCCAAGGCTAAAGCAGGGTCTCTCTGAAAAGGAAAACTTCCCTTTACCTCACCTTTGAGCAGCCAGGATATGAGGAGGAGGGAGAAGCAAATAAAGCTAATTATCATGAGGTAAATGCAGGCACATTGAGGTTTGCCCAAACCTTTCATTTTTTGGGCAGAAGTGATCTCAACACTCCCAAAGAGCAGCCTCAGTTCTAAAGAGCCTCCCTGTGTCCTGCTGGGAAAGCCAGAGCTACCTGTGCCTCCATTCCCCCCCTGCAAACACCTGAAATGGGGCGTTTCAGGGAGCTCTTTTAATTTCACATAGTTCTTTGGTATATTATAATCCAGGATTTTTCAAATTTTTTGGAAAGCAAATTACATTCCCTCTAGCAAATAGAGGATTTTCCCTGTGTGTTAATAATAACAATAAACTGATTATTCCCCCCAACAAAAGCCAAGCTGCTCCACAGTGGTGTTGTTCAAGGGTAGACAGAGGAAAGTTCATTCTCATTAAAAGAATTTTTGCTCTAGTTCATTTTCCACATTTGCCTTTTCTATTCTCAATTCTTCCTCATAAGCAGAACTGAGAGTGTTTTTTCAAGAACCTCAGAACATTACAGGTATTTATGAATTTAGTGCCTTAGTCCCTTTATTTTTATGATTTACACTCCTCAGTCACCCAGGCTGCTTCCATGGAAATCCATGGGGTGCTCTGAGAATGTCCCCCCACTTTCTGTGGGACAGAATCTGGGGAGTGCCCACAGACCAGAACCACAGTCAGGTGAGTTAGTGAATAATTCTGATTTTGGAAATTTCACACTAATTTTAAGGTACAATGAGGAAAATGTGTGGTAGCTCCATGTGGCACTGGGAGGAAACACCTCCAAAAAGATCACCCCCCAAAATTCATGTAAGATGGGCGTAATGATTTCCAGAGAAGGGATGGGGGAAATGGGTCCCACACATGAGGTCTGAGAGGACGCGGACTCCTGAACTGGATGCCCAGGTGTTGAATTTCAAAGACACTCGTGCCCCAGGGAGGCTTTTCTGCTTGCTCAGGCTGCTGCAGATCCGTGTGGACAGAGCCCCCAAAGCCCTGGGCGGGTCAAAGGCACAGCAGCCCCCACTCTGAGGGGAACGGGATTCTCACTCCTTGTCTGTTCCCTTGCAGTACCCTTCCTCTGCAGAGATCAACTTCAGGAGGATGCAGTGGGACCCCAGGAGAGGCTTTGTCATCCCCTCGCACTCCTTCGTGCCCTCGGGGATCCTCACATGCTCGGCCCAGGTCAACGGCAGCGTCTTCAACTCCTATTACATGGCCCAGAGACTGGGTGAGTGCCAGGGAGAGCCCCTGCTTCGCTGGGGGCTCCAGGATGTCATTCCTTGGTTAACCTCAGTTATATCTGAGAGATCTCCCCATGCTGCATCTCTAGCAAGTCCAAGCTGGAACGCTAAAAGTAAAGTCCTTCTTCCTTTTTTTCCCGCTGTTCAGTAGAACTTGGATTGGAGCCACCCCTGGTTTTGAAAAATGACCAAGTGCTGAGGTGGTACAAAACAGGAGTGTTCTATTCAAACCCCACCAAGGCTCTGTTTGCTTGGATTGAGCTGTGTTTACGTTAAAACAACTGCTGGTTCAGGAGGAACCAAACTGCAGCTTTCTTTTTGCTTCTGGTCGTTAACCACGTGTGATCATGGCATAAAAATCTCACTACACTGCTAATTCACATCTTGGCTTTTTATGGATTTTCTCTAGGTGATTTACTGCACCATTTCCCTTGGATTTACAGCTGAGCTTCAGCTCATAATTAAAATCTGAATCTGAAGCAACTAGACATTAAATTTTTGAGTGCTGAGCATTTATATGAAACCAATTAGAATTTATTTTTCTTTTGTTTTCCATGTATGTTCTTTATCTCCCCATATATCTTCTATTTACTTGGACTTCATTCTCATTAGCTCATGGCATCCTTCTACACAATCAGCACTCAGCTTTGAACAACAGGCTTGTAAATTTGTGTGGCAGCCAAATAAAAGTCCTGTAAATCTTTCTCCTTTTTTTTTCCCTTGTTGGTGTAATTTTTTATTAAAATCATGAATGCAAATCTACAGAACTTCTCAGGCATCCTGCTGCAGCTCAAAAGGACCCAGGAAATCCCTTTCTGTCATGTGTTACTGTCACTGGTCAGGTGTGGTTTTGGTACTGGGCACCAAAAACTGATGGAAGTTCAGAGCTGATGTATTTAAGGCATTGATAAATGTGTAAGAGCAAGATTTGGGGATCCCATGCAGGGATTTGGGGATCCCATTTAGGGATTAGGAGATCCCCTTTGGGGATTTGGGGATCCCATTCAAGGATTTGGAGATCCTGTTTGGGGATCTGGGGATCCCATTTAGGGACTGGGAGATCCTGTTCAGGGATCTGGGGATCACATTCAAGGATCTGGAGATCCCATTTGGGGATTTGGAGATCCCAGTCAAGGATTTGGAGATCCTGTTTGGGGATCTGGGGATCCCATTTAGGGATTGGGAGATCCTGTTCAGGGATCTGGGGATCCCATTCAGGAAGGAAAGGGAGCTGGGCAGGAGAGGACCAGAGAAACACGTCTCATGTCCAACAAAACTGCATCCTCTCACTTTGAGGCCCTCAAAAGGAGGCGGTTCCACCTTTGGAAATTCTTTTCTGTGGAGCTGCTGAGAGGGTTGGAGCCAAGGCAGATGGAAGAGCAGCCATTCCTGACTGTGTCCATGGGGTCAGGGTGGATCCCAAGGTGAAGCAGGAAGTGCTGCTGGTCACAGCTTTGCCTCTTCCATTGCAGAGGGCAGAATACAGAACCTGGCTCTGAAGGCAAGTGCCAAAAAGCTGTTGGTTGGAGAAACGCTCAAGCTGGAGTGCAAAGCAGAGACCTTCATCAACGGGCGCATCGAGTTTGTCTGGACGTGTCCCCGTGGCACAGTGAGTGCATGGAACTCCTGCATTCCCCCTCTCCCCAAAATTCACAGGGCTGAGAAAACCTAATTAGCACTTATTCTGAAATTATCCAACCATTTATAAGCCTATCATTGGTTGAACTTTGTGTTTGGATGAATCTAAAACTTCTCTGCCCTTCTTGAACCCGCAGATTAAACAGCAAAACTCACTAAATAAACCCTGGCAAGAAAAGCCAGGAGTGTTTCCTTCTTTTTGGGAAGAAAAACTCCTTCATCCCTTCTGTCCTGGCTGTCTCACATGACAAGTCTGAAATGCAGGTTGTGAGCTGTCCATCTCCCCGTCTATTTTGGTATTTATGAAGCAGGAAAAAGCAAAGGAAAACACAACTGAAACTGTGGAAATCATCCCCAAAGAATGAAATATAAATTCTGAGTCTTGAGTTTTCTGTGGATACAATACAAAAGTGCCAAACTTGAAATAGAAATAAGTAAGAGACTGAACATTTGAAGTACCAAACCCTCTCACTGCTCCTAAAAAAAAAAAACAAAACAGAGGGGGATAATTTTCCAAATCAGTTCATTTGTCTGAGATTCCACTCTCGGCTCTGCTTAGTGCTGAGAATTAAAATAATTGGAGGGTTTTTTTCTGTTTAGTTCAGCAAAATACACATTGTAAAGAAGCATCTAAGCCTTTTGGGAAGGTGTAAAATGTGATTACTAAAAACTGATTAATTTTGACTTGTTTCCTTAAAAAAAAAAAAAAAAAAAAAAAAAAAAAAAAAGAATGTCTGAGTTTGTTTTGATGAGGAAACTACAGAAAATCCAACACAGAATTTATAGAGGTCCAAGCACTACAGCATTACTGAATTTGGTTTCTTGAACCCCATATGGTGGAAAGGACTCGTTTTCCTATGAACTCTCCTTATATTTCTAACATTATAAATGTAAAACTTCTTGGCCGAATCTCTGGGATCAAAAATCCTATCAAAAGCAATAATGCTTTCTGAAATTCCCCAGGAATTTGCATTGGCACTTGGCTGTCACAATATATTGTATTTCTGTCATAATATATACTTTTAAAAAGCAGGAGGTTTTTAATACAGAAAAAATACTGACTGTGACCAAAATAAATTTAAAAACCCTCAAACCCAAACCCTTGGAGCACAGCTCTGACCTTCTTGCAGCAGTTTTACCCTGAAATCCTTGGGATTTGGTCCTGGAGAAGGGCTGGGATGCATCCCCTTGTTTACCTGCCCAGAATTCAGCACAAAGTGCCACATTTCCACTCTGCTTCTCTCTCTTCTTAGACTTGATAATGAAACTTCTCACAAGAGCTCTTCCTGCTGATCTGCCTTTTATATTATTTATTTCAGTGATGGTTTCGATACAAATCACTGCTTCCCTTTACTGGCAGCCTTTGAAAGGGTGAACACAATAATCCAGTTTCTGCTGCTTTTTCACCCTCCTTTTTGTGACTCCCAGCACCCTCACCCCAGGAGAACGATGGACCAGAGCGATGTCGTGTACAAAGTCGGCAGCAGCCTGATAATTGAAAATGTCACCAAGGAGGACGGGGGCCTGTACATCTGCAGGACGTTCAATGCCACCAGGCTGGAGGCCAATGTCACTGTCACTGTGTATGGTGAGTGCTGCAGCTGGAGCAGGGTGGAACCAGGAGTGTTCAGCTTCGAGAATCTGTAAAAACCCTCAACTGAAATGGCATTAGGGAGAAAGTCAACCGTTAATCATCTATAACCTCTAATTAGTCAATGAGAGTCAGCTCCCATATCTTCAAAGTAATTCAAGAGGTACATTTGGATGGGAGATTGGGAATCAGGAATTGTTCCCTGGCAGGGTGTTGAGGCCCTGGCACAGGGTGCCCAGAGCAGCTGTGGCTGCCCCTGGATCCCTGGCAGTGCCCAAGGCCAGGTTGGACACTGGGGCTGGGAGCAGCCTGAGACAGTGGAAGGTGTCCCTGCCATGGCAGCGGTGGCACTGGATGAGTTTTACCATCCCTCCCAACCCAAACCATTCTGGGATTCTGTGATGTCTGAGGGAGCTGAACTGCTTGAAAAAGCTGGTACCACATGTGTTACCCTGGTTTTTCTGAGTTTTTTATAGCCTTTTGATTTTCATAAAATGGAGTCAGATCTTTTTAATTACTGTACAATATTAAGAGCAGTTCTACCTTTTTCCCACAGATGTAACATAAACAAATCCTTTGTTTTTCATTCTCTGCCCTTTGTTTGCGTATTTCTAACCTGAAAACAATTGTAACTGACAGTTGGTCTAGCCACTTGGCTGAAAGGTGAAAAACCCCAGAAGCCAATCTTCTGCTAGACCCACAAATGTATAAAAAGTAAGAAATAAAACAAAGAGCTCTCTCTCCGCCTGGACTCAGCTTTTGAGCTGGATCGGAGGAACCTCTGCTCTGCGAAACCTCTCGTCTGCGTGTAGCTGCTTTGTGTGTCTCGGTGACACCACGTGTGGTTGCTGAGGCCCTGGAAAATCCATCCTGTGGGCTCCACACGGACAAGAGATGCCCCAGACATCTCCCACGCTGATCCAGGGGCAGTGCTGGTGCAGATCCTCTGCTTTCCGTGTGAATTCCTTCACGTGGGAACAGCCCTTGGTGGCTGAGGCCTGGCTGCGCAGGGAGCCGAGGGAACAGCCTGATCCGTTCGGTTCTGTGCAGGCCTGTATTGGAAAAAAACCCGCGTGGGAACAGAGCAATCACAGCTCCTGTGGCAGAGCTGCCATCCCAAGTCTCCCTGCTCATTTCTCTTCCCAGAAAAACCCTACATCACGGTCTCCCACAAGAAAGGGCCTTACTACGAGATTACCTCAGGACACAAGTCCCTGAAGCTGGCTGCCAAGGTGGACGCCTTTCCTCGGCCCACTGTCACCTGGTGAGTGCTCCCGGCGACAGCAGGAATGCCTGAGCTCCTTTAGGACTCCTGTCAGGAGCAGATCACCACCATCCCTCACCACACAGGCCACGGACGGGAGCTGGGAACGCTCAGAGCTCGCTGGAACGAGCTCAGCTCTGCTCTGGGCTCCTGAGCTCTGGGAGGCTGGGCCAGCCACCCCTCATTCCCAGGCTGTTTTCCTCTCCTAGCCATGCAAGAAAGGTCCCTGCAGAAAAAAAATGTGTGTTTCACTTTCCCTGGACACAGAATGATTTGGGAGATCCAAGGAGAAAGCTCTTGGGGAAGGGATTCCTGCTCACCCCCAGCAGCGCTGGTCAGTCTGCAAGGGAGCAGGGGGCGACAGGAAAAGGACAGATTTTTAACATAGGAAATTGCTTCTCTCCAGAGCTTTTAAATAATGTTTTAAATAAGATCCTTGCAGTGAATCCTCCTGAGCAAGCTAAAGGCTCCTCCAGGAGTGCAGTGGATCTGCTAACAGGAGGGGCAACACATCAGCAGCTCCAGGAGACATTCGAGTCTCTCTTTACCCTTTCATCACTCATCCTCTCTCCCGCTCCATCTTCAACGACCCCATCCAACGCCTTTTATCTCCTCAGCTGCATTAAATCCCGTGGGACAGATGGCAGGGGGGTCTGTCCTGGCACAGAAGGTGGCATTTCCTGGGGCACCTGTCCTCGGCCAGCTGAGCCTGGCAGGCAGCAAAAGGTCGCTCAGGGCTGGCCTCGCTGCCTTTGATTAGCAGTGTAATAACATGAAATCCTCTCATTTTAGTGGAATCAGTGCCAGGAGGTGGTTTTAATTGCTGCTGTTATTTAGGGATGGGGGTGTTCTGGGAGCTGAAGTGGGGACCGACCCCTTCTCCCTGCCAAGCCTTTGTTCTTGGGCTCAGCGTGGAGCTCTTTGGTGGCTGCCTGGGACCACCAGAGCTGCCTTCCCTTGGAGCCCCAGCTGTTGATGCTGGAGGTCTCTCAGGATGGTCGTTTTTACGAGTGCAAAAGGAAGTTTCCAGCATCCTCAGGCAGTGGGAGATGCCCCAGCATCCTTTCACCAAGCCTAAAGCTCCGTGTGTGGCAAAGCCTGGCCTATTTCCTAACCATAAACCTGCCTGTGGGGTGAGCAGCGAAGAGGAGCTTCTCCTGCAGATGCTGCTCTCCTGCCCTGAGGGAATATTCCAGGCCAGGAATTCCTCACTGACCTCCCTATGGACCAGCTTTCTCAGAGTCATGGAGTTTAACTTTTTCAGGAGCAGTAAAGGCTCTAAAGGCTCACAGAGACATCCTGAGAGACAATTCTGCTGAATTAATCTCTTCCTTTAAAACTGGTGACACACATTTTGCTGTTCCATGATTTCCCACACTTGGTGTTGCTCATGCAGCTTCATTTTAGGGGCATTTAGATCACAGTTGGGTGTGTGAGAGGCACTGTTCATTCAGATAAAACAAACCACCTTTTTCCTGTGTGGAGTGAATCCATCCCACAGCACTGGAGATGTGAATCAGTTCTGGTGTGGAAGGATAACAGGAATAAATATCCAATCCAAGCAGTGACTCCAGGCCTGCATTTCCCTTGCTGGGATGACCCTTTATCCCCCTAGTGTGGGTGACAGGGTTTCTGAGGGTCGACAGGGACGTGACAAACCCTGATGGAACTTCCCAAACAGGTACAAGGACGGCAAACTGATCAAGGACAACCACACCTGCTACGAGCCAGATCCACTGAAATACAGACTGGGAATACGAGATGTGAGACCCAAACATGCTGGGAACTACACCATGGTCCTGAGCAACCCCAAATACGGCCTCTGCAAGAACCTCACCATGCAGCTGGTGGTGACAGGTAAGGACCTGTTGTGTAGAATTCCTTCTGCTGCCTTGTTTATCCTGTTTAGCATGATCCTACTGCACCGGCCTGCAGGAAGGGGTGGCACTTCCCAGGGTTTAGCACTGCCCAGAGGTCACCACCTCCCTGAGGAAGCACTGAACCCTTCATTTCAGCTGCTCTGGGGAGTTGGTGTGACCCTGGCTCATCCAAGTCCTTTCCCCTGGGACACTGCACCTCCCACAGCCGCAGCACCGAGAGCCGGGACAGCGGCTCCACACTGGGAGCTGGGAATGCCTGGGAAGGGCACAAACTTCACATTTTTATAGGAGCTTGGGAGGATATCGAGTTGAGAGGACTTAGGAGTGGGGGCACAGTTTCCCAAGAGAAGGGCTGGAACTTTTATCCCTTGAGATTGCAAAGCAGCTTGGGCAGAGCACTGGAGAACATCTGCTGGGACAGGAAGGGTCCCAGTGGGGCTGACGGAAGGAACTGGAGGAGCTGCCCTGGCTTTTATGTCTGTCCATCATCCTGCTCCAGATCCACTTTCTAAATCTGCATTTTCTGCTCTGTCACTTCTCTGCTGGCAGCACTTGAGGGACAGCTTCTTTTTCAGGGGAATTTAGGGAAAACCGTGGTGTCAGCTGAAGAGGGTTCCCTTGCCATAGACAGAAAACTGATATTGGAATGCCATTTATCAGCCTCCCTGGGTGGATAATGCATGACAGAGCCACATTGTCTCTTTGCACATCCACTGCCTCTTTTAATCCATTGAATTTGGCAACAGAGATTGAATTATGAGGCCAAGTAGGAGTTCAGCAAAAGTTAGCTCTGCTTTCCCTTTGTATTTTCCATTTGGGCAGTGAGTAGTTATTGAGACAGGTTTGGTCTCTTTTCTGTGGTGAATTCTTCTCTCCTTACCCTCTTCACACCTAAAAATATCCTCAGTTGTCCATTTTTTATATACTTATGTATTGTCGCTTCCAGCAGTTGTGTTTTTCTCATTTCACCTTTCAGAAAGGAATAATGCTTAAAAAAATAGAGAACTTGTCACTTAGGTACATCTGAGCTATTAAAAATGTTAAATAAGATATGATAGCTTAAAAACCTGGAATTAGAGATAAATTAATGAGAGATTTGGGAGAGGAGGGAGCCAAGAGCATGCTCACAGTCAGGTCCTGCAGCTCAGCTGAGCAGGAGGAACGTGTCAAGCCGCATAATTTGTCCACTTGAGGTTGTTTTTCCACACAATGGTTTTGCCTCTCCAGAGAACGGAAACGTTCAAAGGAAGAGAAAATTAAGAACGATAATAAACTATCTTGTCAAGGTAAATATTGGTGTTTGCGTGCAGAAGGGAGCGTTTCCTTGAGGAGCCGCCGCTCCCCTAAGAGGCAACCAAAAAACAAACAGAGCCTTTTTCTATCAGCAAGAGGCTATTTCAGGATCAAACCACCCCAGCACCAGCTTTTCACATCCATGGTGTGTCCAAGCTTGGGGCATCCCGTCCCTCACGCAGCGCTGCTCATCCTCAGCCTTTCCAGGGGTCAGCAAAGGCTTCATCAGCAATAATTAATTAATTGCAACCCCCCTCGTTTCTCAAAGTCCAGCAGCTGCAGGGCTGTCCCGTGGTGATGCAGAGGAAAAACACGGAGCAAGTGTCCCTTTGCTGGTGACAGAAAGTCAGGGAATGAGAGCAGAGCAGCGAAAGCCCAGGGTGCCATGGGTGGAACCCGAGGCTGCAGACAGGGAGGGTTTGCTTGGCGGGAGCAGCAAGGGCACCCAGGGAATTCTGGAATTATCCCTGCAGCACCCAGGGAATTCTGGAATAATCCATTCAGCACCAAGAGAATTCTGGAATCCCTGTAGCACCCAGGGAATTCTGGAATAATCCCTGCAGCACCCAGGGAATTCTGGAATAATCCATTCAGCACCAAGAGAATTCTGGAATCCCTGTAGCACCCAGGGAATTCTGGAATAATCCCTGCAGCACCCAGGGAATTCTGGAAACCCTGCCAGGCTCTTCCCTGCAGCACCACCCTGATGTGCTCTGTGTGAACCTCAGCCCAGGAGAAGCTCGTTTCGCTGAGATTCATGTGGATAGAGCCCCAAAAAAGGGCAAATTGGGCTCTTGAAGCTTCTCCAAACTGCCCTTTCTCTTGCGCTTCCCATCAGAGGGCGGGGACAGCTTTTCCAGGAGCTGCTTTTTCAGATCTGTGCTTTCCTTTCAAGTACACTCTGCAGCTCCACACTGAAAGCAGATCAGCATTTTTCCCTTAACTCTCCACAAATAACCTGGCACTTTATCTCCAGCCATCATGACTGATACCTGGCTATCACACCTGAATAGATTAAATTGCTCAGAATTCCAGCAGACCCTGAGAGAAGAGAAGGAGACCAAAATACACTTTGTGCAGGGATTAGCTGAAAGAAACCACCTCTGAGCTGGAGGTGTGATTAATGTCCCTCCTCAGAACCAGAGGCAGCCTGCAATTACTGGAGCAGGGATTTGAACACTGGGATTAGTGGAGCTGATGGGAAAAATCCTCTTGGGCTTCAAGTGGACGCAGTGGTTGGAGTATCAGTTTTACATCGTGTCTAAAAGGTGGAGCCTGCAGCTGATAAACCTCCTGCTAGTAATAACCATGTATAACCATGCACCCTGAGAGTGAGGAGCAATTTCTCTTTGGATAGCAGCGTCGCTCCCCAAATCCAGGGCCAGCCCTTCATTTCGGAGGCGCAGCTAAGAAAGGGAGTGAGTTCTGATCCACACTGTTCAAGAGAAGAGGGGGAAATTACATAACCAGACTTTGGAATGAGGAGACGAATGCCGTTTGGATGTTTTCTGTTGCTGCACCGGGACACTGCAGTGCAGGAATGATCGGTAATCACACACCCTCTTCTGAGTCTCTCCACAACAATCCATCATTAATGTGCCACAGGTACACAGCTGGCACTCAGCCTGCTGTGACACAGCCATCAGCATATTTGGGCTGGGCGCAGAGGAAGTTTGAAGTTAAAATTGTTGTGGATTGTTTTTCACAGACGAAGTGTAAGCAGCGGCAGGGCTCGACCCTCAGATCGCTCTGTGTTCATTTTGGCAGCGTGTTTTACTCACTAATGGCAGCAGAGGAGAACCCTTTGAGCAGGATGAGAACGAGATCAGAAGTGTCTGAGCACCGTGGGCAGTGTCTCCCCTGACCTGCACTGCTGCAGCTTTCCTTGGAGTCACCTCCTGGGTACTGAACAGGGAGAAATCCCAGAGTTCTGCCCCACTGCGGGCACAGGGTGTTTCACTCCATGGGAATGAGCCAAGCATTGGGAGTTATCTCCCCACAAAGGGCTGATTTGGCCACAAAGCTGAGGAGTACCTGCAGAGGGGTCGAGTGGAGAGGGAACAAAACAGACAAATGACTCCAGAGCTGCAGGGTGGGAAGTGAGAGGATAAGGTCCAGCAAGGAGGATGGTGCTGCAATTCCAAAAATGCCTCTGTAAGAAGTGGCTTAGCTGTGCCTCTGGTCACTCCTGCTCCCACTGCAGCTGGAATTCCTTCTTGCAGCAGCGCATATCTCTGTGTGGAGTCACCTTGGCTCGTTGTAGGACTCAGGTCCCCATGAGGTAGCTGATTGCATTTTCAAAACACTCCTTCTTTACATATTTACACATCAAACACTGTCCAAGAAGCCGCGGGTTGCTGTGGTTTTGTTTTGTTTGATTAAATTCTTCTTGAGAAAAGCTTCAAGAAAATAATGTCCTGAAGAATTTGGAAGGGAGGGAGCAAGGAGAAGGAACAATCCTAGTAAACAGCTGGTGGCTGAAAATCTGAGCCAGCCAAGGAGGAGAAATGTGGGAGAAAAGAGTTATTCCAGGCTGGAGTGCAAAGCAGTCTCAGAACAAAACATAAACAACCCCCTCAAATCTATTTCTGGGCAAGCAGACTGTGTCTCATCCTCACCCTTGTCCAACTCATCTGCGTCCATCAGGGCTGCCGCTCCCTTTTGTAGCAGGCAGCCGGCTCTGGCCACCACCTAGGGAGTGAGGACAGTGCTGAAGCACCAGTTAATTCAAAAGTGGGGTGAATAAGCTCTGTCACCACTTTGCCTTTCCCCTTTGTTCCCAAAGTTTCTCTCCTGTGCTCTCTCAAGGCACTTCCAGCACATATTTCTTTGGGCTCCAGCTGCTCCAGAAGTTGCATTCCCTCCTCGAGTCCTCGATCCCCCAAGCTTGTGTTGTATCTGTAAGGAAAGCAGGATTAAGGGCTGGCAATAACCTCCAGAAGCTCAGGCTCCTGTGAATTCCCCTCTCCAGGGAAGGAGTGGAAGGAAAGGGGTGCCTGCTGCTGGTCACACCTCGATTTGTTACCAGGCAGGAGCAGCCCCACAGCACCGAGCGATGCACAGCGCCCTACTCTGTAGTCAGGCCAGCTCTTCATATTTTGGTTTAAAAATCAAAGGCAGTTCTGTGCCTGACCCTCTTTGGCTTGCAAGGGATGAGTGGACATCAAAGGAGTCCCCAGTGATCTCCACAAAAGCCAAGAAATATGCGGTGATCCATGAGAACAAAAGCCCATCACCTCCCCAGAGCCAGAGCAGGGAGAGGGGCAGGAGCCTTGAGGATGAGGTTAATGCATCTGGGCTGTGCCAGGGCAGAGGAAAATTGCTTTTAGGGTGGGGGAATCTCAGCTACAGCCGGTTCAGGACACAGGGGATATCCCACAGTCCCTCGTGTGTGGAAGGGTCACTGAAATCCCTGAGCTGAACACTGAGACAGATTTTTTCTGATTTTTGGTGAAATCCAGCTGATGTTCAGGCTGAAGGACTGAGCCACACAAACACTGTCCCCTCCTCAGGGTCCTGCCAGGGCTGGGTTTCCTTTGTGGAGCACCTCAGAGGATGAGCCACTCAGGAAAAGCCAAAACAGAAAACCGAATTTTCCACCTCCTGGGCCAGCTGAGCTAAACTAGAAATCCCCAAATAAAACCCATCCAGCCGCTGTTCCAAGGTGTTTCCAAGTCCAAGGCTTTGCTTTCCTCCTGGGTTCTGGGAGCAGTGTCTGCAGCCCATGGATGCAGGACACAGTGCTCCAGTCCGTGCTTCCAGCCTCAGTTATCAGGCACAGGCAGGAGAGGAGCAATATTTTTCTGGGGGATTTATGAGAGAGAAATGCAGCAGCACAAGGAGGCTGCAGCAGCCCTTTCCCTCAAATTTATGAACAAATCCTGAAGAGTTTTCTCCCTGACATCATCCGAACCCTGCACACTTGCAGCTCCCAGGAGAGCCCCTGATGAAAAAGTCAGATGAGCTATTTTCATTCTGCTGGAAGTGGCCAAAGCAATTTTAGGAAGAGGAAGGTGGGGGCCTGCTGGAGTTTGCCAGAAGGATCTGAAGCATTCAAGTCATGTCCTTGCAGCAGCAATCTCGGTCTGACAGCCCCTAAAACCCAGAGTGAGGAGGGAAGTGGCAGCTCGTGCTCCCCAGGCTTCCCCCAGCCAACCTGCAGGTACATTAACTGATTTGGGGAAAGCAGGCAAAGGGGACAGAGAGAAAAACCCTAGAGAACTGCCTGCTCTGCTTAAAATGAGCAGTTCTTCATTACCCATTTCCTTCTGAACTCTGTAAAAAATTAAATGGGGAGAGACAGATGAGAGAAATCCCCCTTTTTTTGCCCCAAAGCTGCATTGGGGGTGAATGACAGCTCTGGGAGAGCACTGGAAAAGAGATTTCTTCCTGCTCTGGGGAGAGAGAGACATCCAGAAGTGACACAGGTCAGAAAAACCCAAACCAGGCTGTTCTGACACTTTAACACCAAAATTCCCTGTGGGGCAGGTCAAGTTCCCTGTGATTTCTCCTGTTATCTCTTCCTCCAGGATCCAAGTGCCTGCTTCTCTCCCAGCCCTATTCCAGAGGGTCACAGTGGGGCAGCTGGAGATAGGCAGGGGCACAATCCTGTCCCTAATTCTATTCCTGGCTGTGCTGTTGACTCACAGAGAGATTTTGGGCTGTTTTCAGCTGTTTTCAGCCATTTCCTAGCAGGTACCGTGGGGACAGGGCCGTGCACCCACCTGAGAGCAGCTCTGGATGCAGGGCATTGAAAAACAACAAAACAGCAACAATCAGCCCCAGAAAGCCTTCCAGCCACCATCAGCCAGGCTCAAACACCACGCAGTGGTCAGTCTGAAACCAAGATTGTGTTTTCAGGTCATTTCACTCAGCGTTTTTCTTTCTTTCAATAAAAAGGAAAGGAAAGAACCGTGAAGTGAACCCAGACAACTTTGTCATTTCGGGTTTTGCTTTGGGGGAAATTTTACCCTTTCCCAGTCCAAGCCTGCACTAGGAAGTTCCCTCTCTACCTTACAGAATATTCACTTGTATTTCCATTAAGTACTGTACGAACATCAGATAGAAGGCTCCCAAGGGGAAATATTTTGGGGGTTTTGGGAAACAGAAAAGATAAATAGAAAACAACCTGCAACTCCATCAAGGGTTTTAATGAAGCCCCATGTCCAGCAAAGTACCTAAGGTTGAGATTAATGCTTCACTGGCCTCTCTATGTTATTTTAATGATGTGCTTAATGTGAAAAGATTTTCTGAAGCAGCTTAAATGGTAGTGGGGAAGGTGCATAAACAGCAGTTCAGTCAGAGGGCACTGAAAGGAGAGCAAAGTTCCTCTACAAAATGCAGAGAGAGTTTCTCTGGGCTGTCCTCTATATTTGGATGCTCCTTTGGGTGACAGGCACCTCATGGCACCTGCAAGGAATTCGGGGAGAGAAGGGTCCTGCAGAGGGGTTCGTGTCCTAATCCTTGTACAAATTATCTGCTCCTAATGCCACAAACTGGAGATAAGAGCAAGCGAGGAAGGTGAGATTTGCATAATGCTGATCAATTTGAAACCTACAGTAAGCAGAAGTGCTTTTTGATTGCATTTCCCAGTGCAGCAGCAGCCAAGTCTTTAGTTATTCAGGTCAGCTCTCACAGCAGCAATTGCACCTCTGCAAGGCGAGCTGGGGATACAATCACACTTGGAGCCAGAGAGGATGAAAAGCCATTTCTCTGGGTACATTTAAAGCCATCTGCACAGCCCTCCCCACGCAGGCAGGGACCAGAACGCTTTTGAGGTTTGTTTGGATTCTGCTTTAGGGAGCTGAGCCTGGGGCAGGCCGTGGCCAAGGGCTGGGACAGGTCCTGGGAAGGAGGGCTGGGCAGCCAGGGTGGGGTAGAGAGGGAGGGAAGGGGATGGGGAGAGCTGCTCTGGCAGTGCTGGCAGAGGGATCTGTGCCCCCAGCCGTGCCCACACTAGGCACCAGCAGGGATAAGGGGCTGTGAGTGATCCCTGCGCTGCTCGGTGAGAGAGAGCAAAGCTCTGTCTGCAGGGGCAGACAGAGAGAGAAACTCTGCCGGGTGCACCCTCAGCCATGGCAGGCTTTGGGCTCAAATCCCCTCTGCAGGCTGGAGGGAGAGCCTGCAGCAGGGGACCCTGTGCAGGTGCCAGCCCTGGGGAGCCAGCCAGTCTGAGCCCATCCAAAAGGCCAATCCCGCAGAAACCAGCTCTCCTCACAGCTGTTACCACAGACAAGATATGACTGTAGAACCCTGAAAATGTGGGATGAGATCGGCAAGAATGCAGGGACAGCACCACAGGGATTTTAACATGCCTTTGGCACACTCTACGTTACTACAAACCACCAGAGACAGAATGAAAATCCTCATTAAACAACTTTCAAACCGTTAAAATCAGGTTTCCATCACCCATGGAGGCAGCTGCTGTAAATAGAATTTGGCCCAGCAAGGGGAAGGGCAAAGCTTCAGCTGCCTGCTGGGGCACAGAGGCGAAATGGCCAAGGCAGAGGGTTGGAAAGGCTCCATCCCAGGAAATGTCCCCCGTAGGAGGACCCCACATTCCCCCCTAAACCCTCAGTGCTCCAGGGCCAGCACCCTGCAGGGACAGGGGAGCACTGGGGGTGTGGAAAGACCCTGGACAGGTGAGCAGGGTCACCTGAGCAGGGTCACCTGCAGGGTCTGTCCTTGTCCTGGACACCTGAGCAGGGTCACCTGCAGGGTCTGTCCTTGTCACAGACACCTCAGCAGGGTCACCTGCAGGGTCTGTCCTTGTCACAGACACCTGAGCAGGGTCACCTGCAGGGTCTGTCCCTGTCACAGACACCTGAGCAGGGTCACCTGCAGGGTCTGTCCTTGTCACAGACACCTGAGCAGGGTCACCTGCAGGGTCTGTCCCTGTCACCGACACCTGAGCAGGGTCACCTGCAGGGTCTGTCCTTGTCACAGACACCTGAGCAGGGTCACCTGCAGGGTCTGTCCCTGTCACCGACACCTGAGCAGGGTCACCTGCAGGGTCTGTCCTTGTCACAGACACCTGAACAGGGTCACCTGCAGGGTCTGTCCTTAACCTGGACACCTGAGCAGGGTCACCTGCAGGGTCTGTCCTTGTCACAGACACCTGTGCAGGGTCACCTGCAGGGTCTGTCCCTGTCACAGACACCTCAGCAGGGTCACCTGCAGGGTGACACCACCTCCACCTCTGCAGGGGAAAAGCACAGGCATTTGGAAAAGTTCTTGAATGTCTGAATTTGTGCCCACCATCAGCCACCACCCCACCCTGTGTTATGTGAAAGAACAGATGGGGGGGTGTTTCCCCTCACAGTTAAAAAAAAAAATTGCTTGATCATAAATAATGATTATTTCAATTGATGAATCATTTGGACTCATTTTAGGTCTCGAGTCATACTTAATGGTGCCATAATTGTGGCATGAATTCATTCCTCACTCATGCATGTTTTTGTTAGAGTTGGAGCAAGTTAAATTATTATTTCTTTTTTAGAAGGACAATTAAATGACAACCAAGACTATAGAAAAATGTTCTGATATTAAATGATTGTGATCAGTCCTTGTCTCCCCATGCTCTCTCACACACACAAGCACCAGTGCCCCCGCCCAAGCGTGTAAAGCTTTGTTTGTACAGCCCAAAAAGCAGCACCTGAGTAACCTTTCACATAACACTTGTGTTACCTTTCACACTGAACTTGGAGTCTTTCTCCAAAAGAAATCTCACTTGTGTGCTCAGTCCAGACATGTCAAACACAGGATTTGAGACTGAAAAGAGAAACATCCAAGATAATTAAAAAAATGTGCTTCTCCTTCCGGGGAGAATTTACAGAATTGGTTTTATGATCAGAAATACTTTCTTGATGGGAAATGAGATACTAGCTAAGGAAATTCTCCGTTAGTTCCAATAGTTTGTCCTGCGAGCTGCTCAGAAATCTCCAAGCACGTGGGATCCTCAGCTCAACGAGAGCCACGCCAAGCAGGGGCCAGCACTTGGGTTTCTCAGGGGAAATGTTAATCAGGACCTGCTGAAGGTCCTTCAAACAGCCAGTGTTTTATGACAGGATGGGATACGGCTGAACCTACTCCAGTCAATGCTTCCACGGGGTGGAGAAGGAAACACTGATGTGTTTTCAGGCACTGGTGAGGTCAGAAGATCTTTCAGAGCCTGACCATGAGAAATGCCAAGTGAAAGTCCCACCAAGACACGGGATCAGCCTGGTCAGTCCACTCCTATGAGGGCTGGAAGGCAAAAAAAGACCATTTTAAATAAAGAGGGAAAGGGCTCAAGATTGATGAGGTGGGCAATAGCTCATATTTACATATCTGGGGCCTCCCTGACAGCAGAAAAAATAAGTTAGCCCAAAAAAATAGAAATCTAATCTACATTCACTTCCCAGCTTGTCAGAAGGCCTCGGTGCAGAGCAGCCTCTCTTGGCTGCACTGGGGTGTCTCACAGAGGGACCCCACCAATAAATCTGTTTGATTTCCTGTTATGAGAAGCAGACAAAGGGATGTGGCCAGGGATGGGCAGAGCTGTCTGCACAAGGGAAGAGCCTGTGCTTTCACCCCAAACTCAAACCCACCCTGTCGGAGGTTAGCAAAAGTTCAGTTCACTTTGGGGCTTTTTTCCCGTTATTTCTCCTTTTCGTGCCTTCCCGTGGGAGCTGGAAGGAGACAGGACGGAGCGTTTCTTTCCTGCTGGCAACGAGCAGCCCTGAAAGTGTCACAAAAAGTTTGCTCTTGAGACATTTCCAGTCTTGAGGGTGTGATCTTGATGTGAGTAATGCCGTGACATTTTTCATGGCGTTCACCGTGGCTGGTGAGAATTCCGTGGCATTTCTCTCCGAGGGTTTTTCCCACACCACTCCTTCCTCGTTTTCTTCCCTCCATCCAGTGCACGTTACGCACACACAGAAAAGGGAAGAGTTCAGGTGAAAAAGATGTTTTTTACCCCAGTCCTGTGAACCTGGTGACTGCAGCTGCCCGATAAGTTTTCTCTCAGGAGGGGACATCAGCCCTCCAATCCCATTTTGCCCACAGTCCATGGACTGATCCCGGTCCTGCAGCCCTGAGCAGGAGATGTTCCATGGCATCAATTTTCCAGAAGCCCAGCAGGTCCCCAATGACACTTGAAAGGGATTAGGATGAACGTGGTAGCATTGCAATGTGTTTTGTGAAATACCACGACCAACAGCCTTGTTTCTGTGGAGGGATATTTTCAGAACTTCTGGGAATTCCCCACAACATCAGGAGCCTCACTGGCTCATCATTTCTCCCAGCAAAATGTTTCAAAACCTTTTATGGATGTAAATTTGCTCATTTGCTCTTTTGTGGCTTTGTTTTTTTATTTTCTTTAGAGAGACCCAAGATCTATGAAAAGGAAACAGATTTTGATAAGGTTGTGAAGGTGGAACTGAGGAGCAAACACAAAATCCAGTGCACGGCAAGCGGGAATCCTGAGCCAAGGATCCAGTGGAAGTGGCAGCCCTGCAACATCACAGACACCTTGTAAGTGATGTCCCCATGGATGAATGTGTTCCTGAACTGTTGGGGGTTTCCAGCCAGGTTTTCTTTCCACTCCATCCTATTTGTCTGAGCTAAAATCACAAGCAGAGAGAAGATCTCCGGGGCTCTGAGCCCAGCTGGCGTCTGGCAGTGTTTGTGCACCTTGTGCATCACCTGAATTGTGTCAAATAAGTTTAAAGTGACTAAAGATCATTGAATTTTCCTTTACCTTGACCAGCAATGCCCCTCTGACTTTCCTTAGCCCTGCTGAATGCTGTGAATATTTGACAAAGGAAAACCAGCAGGATTCGTGGGCAGAGCTAACACACCTTTCACCCTGCTAGAGATTTTTCCAGACAAACCTGCTGAAGGCTTGGCTTCCTTAAATCCCTGTGGGATTCATGGCACTTCCCAAGGGCTGTCTTCACTCCTGCACAATGGGCTCAGGCTCCTGTGGCAGCCTCGGTGTCCCTGGGAGAGGGAATTTTGTCCCCCTCTGTGCTGCAGGCTGAGGTGTGAGCACGCAGCAAAATCACCGGGTCAGAGCTGCCAGAGAGGAAGGAGGCCAGGGAAAGCCAGGATGCCTTCGGAGATTTTCCTGAGGAGACATTCCCTTTGCTGCAGCAGCTCCCTGAGCAGAGGGGTCTGCATTGGCTGGTGGCCACTCTCTTCTCTGGTAGACCCAGGGCATGTGCAGGAGCCAGGTCCTGCACAGTTCTGACCACTTCAGCTCCTCCCTGCAGTCAGAGGGATGAAATTGGGTTTTCCACCCGTTCAAGAGATGAAGACAGATCTAGAAAGCAAGGGAGAAAATTGCTGGGTAGTTTTTTATTATTATTCTCTCACTCACGTATTGCTGTGAAAGGCAAGCCATGAGGCAGGGGAAAATCAGGGAGAGGTCCTTTCCCAGGTTCTGTGGTGCACACGGGGATGTTGGGAATAAACTCAGGGATTTGATGGCTCTGTTGGCCCTGGAGGGCAGCAGGAGGCACAGGGCTCTGCCTGGGAGGGGTTCAATGAGAGCAGAGTGGAAACACCACATGGAAACACGTTCTGCATCTCTAGCAAAGCCGCAGAGGTGATCTTTTCCGAAATCTTTTCCAGACCTTTCTGTCTAGGGGGAGAGAATTGGCCATGAGTGCTGAATTCAACCAGATCCAAACCAGTGACCTGGTGGCAAAGGACCTCACATAACCCTTGTTGCAGCTCCCTGGCTCTCTGATCTTATCAATTTAAATACAATTGCAGAGTGGCTCTACCTCTGCTGGCCCCAGGGGCAGCCTTATCTTGCTCCAGCAGAAGCTGGAGGAGGATTCCTGTGGGAAATGACACAGCCCCCATTTCCTTCTGTTGTCTGACTTCCTCTCTCTCTCTCTTTCTCTCCCCCCACTCTGCCTCAGCAGAGCCCTTTGAGTCCCTGAGCACCAGCATTGTTCCTTAGAGCTGGGATGTGATTTTACTTCCTCTGAGCTTTCCCCCTTCATCCTCAGGACAGGATTGTGCCTTGCAGGAAGTCCCTCAAGATCTTCTAATCAGGCCCTTCTGAGAGCTGCAAACCCTGCCCTGACCCAGGGTGTTGCCCCTGTGCTTTGTGTGGCTCTGGCAAAGGCACGGCTGATTTATGGAGGAATTTTCTGCAGCAGCAGCCCTTGGTCAGCTCCTGTAAAAGTCCATATTCATTTCACCTCCTGGAAGCCCGTGGTGGGCTCAAAGCCTTTGCATTTCTAGGAATGAGAAGAGCTGTGTCTCTGCTTAGTTTTGCCAAGTTGGGGAAGGCAGGAAAGTTTTGTGTCCTGGATGGTGCAGCTGGACCTCCCCACATGATGTGCTACACACTCTGCTCCTTGCCCATATTCCAAAGTGAAGATTGACAAGCGTCTTCTGTGCAATGTGCAGCACTAAAGGGCCCTTCTGCTGCTCTATCCCAATATTTATCCACTCTACTCCCTCAGCCCACACTTCCTGTTGGAAGCTGAGCACAGACAGACACTCAGCACCATCTACCTCCCCGCAGTTTGGAGTGACTGGCATTTTGAATTTGGAAATATAACTTACATTAGCCAGATAAAACTCACATGATTTAATTAACCGTCCAGCATTTTCCATTTCTAATCTTTGCAAAGATTGGAGGGCTCACTGCTGCTCATGGACTGATTTTGTTTGCCTCTGTCAAGGTGATTTGTAAATAATTTTGAAAGGCTGCAAAGAAGGAATGGAGGAATTTCACAAAGAAGTAACTCCAGAAAGACTCCTGCAGACACAATTCTTAGGAGCCTTTAAGACCTAAGATTATTGTCCAAGACTGACATTTTCTCACTCCAATACACCTCCCTGCTTACCTGGAACACCACCTCTGCTTTCTGCCTCCAGGTGCAATCCCGAGGGGCCAAAAGTCGTGGTTTGGGAGAACATGGTCATAGGAAACAAGATCAGGAGCATCGAGAACACCCCCATGAGGCAGGGGGATAAACTAAAGGTATGAGTGCGATGGCAGGGGATGATGTCAGGGGACACTCACCCCCAGCTCATGGTTCCCAAGCTGCTGAGAGTTCTTTTCATGCTTGGAATTCCCCAGCTCTGGGATCATCCCTGATCTCTGCTGTTTACAAGTGCTGGGGTTTGGGAATGATGTCACACACCCTGTTTACACTCTCCCAAGGCTTCTGGGTCAAAATCTCCTGTGTCTCCCTCGGTCTTGAGAAAGTGTGAGAGTGGTTCAGTTCACTGATAAGGACTCTGAGGTCATGAAACACTTGGAGAGCTCTTGGTCTTGCCCCCCTTTGTCCTGCCCCCCTTTGTCTTGCCCCCCTTTGTCCTGCCCCATTTTGTCCTGTTCCCTTTTCTCCTGCCCCCCCTTTGTCCTACCCCCTTTGTCCTGCCCCCCTTTGTCTTGCCCCCCTTTGTCTTGCCCCCCTTTGTCTTGCCCCCCTTTGTCCTGCCCCCCTTTGTCCTGCCCACTTTGTCCTGCCCCCCTTTGTCCTGTTCCCTTTTCTCCTGCCCCCCTTTGTCCTGCCCCACTTTGTCCTGTTCCCTTTTCTCCTGCCCCCCCTTTGTCCTGCCCCACTTTGTCCTGGCCCCCTTTGTCCTGCCCCCCTTTGTCCTGCCCCACTTTGTCCTGCCCACTTTGTCCTGCCCCCCTTTGTCCTGTTCCCTTTTCTCCTGCCCCCCTTTGTCCTGCCCCCCTTTTTCCTGTCCCCCTTTGTCCTGCCCCACTTTGTCCTGCTCCCCTTTGTCCTGTTCCCTTTTCTGCTGTCCCCCTTTGTCCTGTCCCCCTTTGTCCTGCCCACCTTTGTCCTGCCCCACTTTGCCCTGTCCCCCTTTTTCCTGCCCCCCTTTGTCCTGCCCTGTTTTCTCTACTCCCAGCAGCAGGAGCTGACCAGGTGTGCGGTCACAGTGCCACAGGTACCTGCTCTGATTTCCAGAGTGTGCAGGTGTCAGGTTGAAACCACATCCCTGGGACAGTGAAGGAGGGAAAACCTTCCTTGGACACTTCCCTGCCTGCTCCCCCTTCCAAGAGCCCTGGGATGACCCTGGCTGTGTGAACTCAGAGATCCCAGCAGGAATTGCCTGTTCGGTGTCCCCCAGGTGCCCGTGGTGACGCTGGCTGATGTTCCACACATCCAGGCTGGGGATCTGCAGGGGATTCAGGGCTCCCTGGCTCTGCTGGGCTCTGTCCAGGCTGGGGATCTGCAGGGGATTCAGGGCTCCCTGGCTCTGCTGGGCTCTGTCCAGGCTGGGGATCTGCAGGGGATTCAGGGCTCCCTGGCTCTGCTGGGCTCTGTCCAGGCTGGGGATCTGCAGGGGGTTCGGGGCTCCCTGGCTCTGTTGGGCTCTGTCCAGGCTGGGGATCTGCAGGGGATTCGGGGCTCCCTGGCTCTGCTGGGCTCTGTCCAGGCTGGGGATCTGCAGGGGATTCGGGGCTCCCTGGCTCTGCTGGGCTCTGTCCAGGCTGGGGATCTGCAGGAGGTTCAGGGCTCCCTGGCTCTGCTGGGCTCTGTCCAGGCTGGGGATCTGCAGGGGGTTAGGGCTCCCTGGCTCTGCTGGGCTCTGTCCAGGCTGGGGATCTGCAGGGGGTTCAGGGCTCCCTGGCTCTGCTGGGCTCTGTCCAGGCTGGGGATCTGCAGGGGATTCGGGGCTCCCTGGCTCTGCTGGGCTCTGTCCAGGCTGGGGATCTGCAGGGGGTTCAGGGCTCCCTGGCTCTGCTGGGCTCTGTCCAGGCTGGGGATCTGCAGGGGGTTCGGGGCTCCCTGGCTCTGCTGGGCTCTGTCCAGGCTGGGGATCTGCAGGGGATTCAGGGATCCCTGGCTCTGCTGGGCTCTGCCTGGGGTTATGGGTTGCCTGTTGGCCCTGCAGGGGTTGCAGGAGTGGGTTTGCAACTCCGGGCTTGAGGTGGATGCTCCAGATGGTTCAGTGTCTGATCCTGCAGGGTGCTGGGCGCTGCCCTGCTTCCCCTTTGAGCCTGGGAGAATTCCTGAGTTACTCCCGTGCCTAAAGTTAAGCACAAAGCTAAAGTGCTCTTCTGGACTGGGTCCAGACTAAATCAGCATCTGGCAGGATCAGTGCCACAACCATCTGCTCTTTCTCAGGGAGACTTTCCAGTTCTAAACATAATCCAAACCAGAGCTCTGAAAACATGGAGCTGGGGCTGGGAAGGAGAAAGTCAGTGTTCGCCTCTCATTCCTGAGTTTTTCCATTGCTGGGAGATATTTATAAATTGGATTTATTTAGAGGGCATAGTGCCCCTTAAGAACTGGCTTTAATGTATTCTTTAAGAATTTCACATCTTAGGTAAAAACAACCCCTTAAAAGTACTAATTGTTTATAAAAATGGGGGCTGGTGACATTTACCTTCAAACTTTCTTCTTTTTCTAAGACTTTTTGTTGCTGCATGGGCTGACAAGAGCTTTGAGACTCTCAGAGCTACTGTTTGTCTCCATATATTATATATATATAATCAGCTTTTATATATTTCATGATTAAAGTTATGAGCTACATAATTTTACGATTTATAGTATACTCATTCTTTTTCTCCCTGGCTGAAAACACAGTCTGAGGTGTTTCCTATTAATTCTTATGTCCTGATTAAGATTTCATCAGATTAATATAACTAAAATATAGGAAACTCAGGTTTCACTCACTGCTTACATTGCAGACAGTTCCTCTCATTCCCCCCTTTCTGAAGTTCAAGGCTCTGTGCTAATTGGAGTCTTTATATTATAGAATATCATTTTTGTAAAGTCACTGAGGAAAAAGTTTTCAGACATTTCCTTGAGTTTTATCAGTCGTTATTCCCACCATTGGAAAGGAAAACAGGAAACAGCCAAATCCATTCCCACCTTGTCCCAGCAAATAATTCACCTGCATTGACCAAGAAGATGAAAAAATAAAGATGCTGGAGTCGGAGCTTTCAGGAACTGTGTTAGGAATCTGAGATTAGCTGAAGCTGGGGATTTTCCTGTGGGATTTGAGCCTGTCCCAGGAGCACTGGAGTGTTGGGCAGAAGGTGGAATTCCTCTGGGCTCTAGGATTTGTCAGCACCCCAGAGTTCACCCTTGGGAGCTGCAGCAATAAAAGTTGATCCAGCCACATGTGAAAACTTGCATTAACAGTTTAGAGCTGCTAAAAATATGGGAATAACTCCCCTGGCATCACCACTTCCAGAAATCTGCCCACAGCAAGCCGGCAGGGCAGCGAGCAGGGGCTTTTCCAGCAAACCCTTGGTGCTCTCTGATCACATGAAGCTCTTCAGACATCTCCTGACAGAAGTGCCATGTGAAATTGAGCTCTCTTGTCGTCATCCCCATCGTGATTATTCCGTGAGGATTCCACAGATAGAGAAGTGAATTTCACCTCCTCCTGCCTTCCTAAGCCTGAGTCTGATTCCTGAGGAAGAGCACAAGGTTATGGTCCGGGTCATGATGCCCTTCAGTGGAGTTCTGCTCCACCAGTGCTTGAGGCAGTTGCACTGTGATAGTTGCATTTTCCCTGCGGTTTTGAGTCCATGCTGAATTTCTCTCTTTGGGATTTAAACCTCTGTGTGGCTCCTCTGAATCTGCTTTTCCACACCAGGTGTAACACCCGTGACTGCAGGAATTGCCTGACTTTTCAAGTCACGGAGAGCTAGGCTGCTATTTTATTTTCTTTCCCTTTAGCAAAATAACAAACTGGCCTGAGCTTGGGACCAGCAGAAGGGAATAGCAAGGCTCATGCATAATTCAGTCCTCACTGGGGGGTTCTTTTCATCTCTTTTCTCCCTTTCATGTCTATATTGAGTGTGGCCAGGCCACGTGGGTGTTTCTGCTGGTGAAATTCACAACCACTCAAGAAATCTGACCCAAAAATGCCAAGTTTAGACCTCCAGAAGGAACAAAAAGGCTACATTAGAGCAGTTGGATGTGTGTGGTGAGAAGCGTGTGAGCAGCTCAGCCGGGCTGCTCAAACCTGTCACTTCAGGGAGCTTCTCCAGCGCTGCCAGGCTGTGCCAGGGAAGGGGACAGGCACAGGGATGGGGCTGGGACACAGCAGCCGTTCCCTGGGGATCAGCCCAGGCGTGTCGGGCACTGCCCAGGCACAGGAGCACGAGGAACTGTCCTTGGTGGGTGTGGGGACAGCCTGGCCAGCAGCAGCGACATCAGGACTGGCCCTTTGTCCTGCCTGACCTCCTAAATTCACAACCACTCAAGGAAACTGACCCAAAAATGCCAAGTTTAGGCCTCCCGAAGGAACAAAAAGGACAAAAAATCGGCAGTCACTGGAGTAATATAGGAACTTCAGGTTTCACTCGCTGCTTACGTTGCAGACAGTTCCTCTCCTTCCCCCTTCCTGAAGTTCAAGGCTCTGTGCTAACTGGAGTCTTTGTATGATAGAATATAATTTTTTTAAAAGTCACTGAGGAAAAAGTCTTCAGACGCTTCCTTGAGTTTTGTCAGTCGTTATTCCCACCAGGAATGGAACAGACAGGAAACAGCTCAATCCATTCCCACTTGTCCCAACAAACAATTCACCTGCATTGACCAAGGAGATGAAAAAATCTCCTTTTTTCCCTTCTTGCCAGGAGTTGCACCAGGCGCTGGAGGGTGAGCAGTCCCTCCATCCCACAGATCCTCCAGAGGCACCTCAAAGCTCCAGTTATCCCCGTGCCCAGCCCAGTCCAGCGGCTTTCCTGCCCAGCCAGTGCTGCCAGCAGCTCTGCTCACGCCGCCGGAGGCACCGGCTGCTCCCCTTTCCCAGGGAGAAACACCCCTGCCAGAGGTGGGAGCAAAGCTGGAAGTCCTCAGCCAGCTCCAGACTTCTCACTCATCCTCAGCCCATCCTTTAGCATGTTTTGAGTGAATGAACTCCAGTTATGCAAACAAGCGTTCGTGTGTGCCGCTCAAGGGGATGGATGAGGAGCGAGGTGAAGGCTTTCTGTGCAGGGTCCCTGCTGCAGTTCCTGTAATTCCATCTCCCTGCAGCCACCTCCAGCCCGGCTCTGCCGGAGTCAGACAGCTGAGAAGTTTTCCACCCACGTTTTCCACTCCTCATCCTCACCCACGGAGAGCTAACGAAGTGAAAGAGGAAGGATTGTTAACCAAAGCTCTCACGGGGGGAGGGATTAGACAAAGGAAAGAGAAAGCGAGGAATAACAAGAGATATTAATTCATGCTGGCTCCAGCTTAAAAAAGGTCTCGTTGCTCTGTCCTTACTACAAGATGTCTTCAAACACTCACGGTGTACGGCTGGGGAATGCTATTTGGCTGCTTCTAAAATAACTTATTTTTATCAGTTTGGGAACATTACATATGGATTTTATTGAACTAGTCCATCAGGAGTTTTCCCAGCAGCAAGCTCTATTTACTTGTCAGAGCTGTTCTTCAGAAATCAGTCATTTTATTCCTTTGCTTATTGAGTTTTAAACTTAGTTTATTCTTTCCTAGTAATTATTTATTAGCTAATAATCCTTCCTTGGGCTCGCAGTATTGGGTGGCCTTTGGGTTAAGCAGTAGGAAATGGAGTCCTCAATTGCAAATCCAACCCAGGCAATCCAGCCTGGGAGGTGTTTGGTATGCAGTGAACTCCCAGGATCCCATCCAGCTCCCACCAGGAAGATGTCTAGACACGACATGTCAATAATTTGTTATTAATTAGCCTCGTGCCAGCGCTGTCTGCACAGGAGCTGAGGGTGGGACAGCCGCTGTGGCTGCAGCGCGTTGGCAGCTGGGATTGTGCCACTGCTGCCCACAGGGACACTGCAAACTGCACATTTCCATGCTGCAGTCCATTGTTGGCATTTTCAGTGCAGAGACACAAAGCTTTAAGGCAGTTGCAGGTTTCACATCAATCACTGTTCAGCTCAGAGTGCTGCGCTTTGGGTTTTCTGAGAAGCAGCTGTGGGGTGAGCCCTGCCTTGATCGTGGAATCACAGAGGGGTTTGGGGTGTGGGGGACTCAGAGACCCTCCAGTGCCATGGCAGGGACACCTCCCACTGTCCCAGGCTGCTCCAGCCTGGCCTTGGGCAATGCCAGGGATCCAGGGGCAGCCACAGCTGCTCTGGGCACCCTGTGCCAGGGCCTCAACACCCTGCCAGGGAACAATTCCTGATTCCCAATCTCCCATCCATCCCTGTCCTCTGGCAGTGGGAGCCATTCCCTGTGTCCTGTCCTGCATCCCCTGTCCCCAGCCCCTCTCCAGCTCTCCTGGAGCCCCTTTAGGCCCTGCCAGGGGCTCTGAGCTCTCCCTGGATCCATCCCCTCTCCAGGTGAACATTCCCAGCTCTCCCAGCCTCGCTCCAGAGGGGCTCCAGCCCCGCAGCAGCTCTGGACTCCTCTGGACTCCCTCCAACATGTCTCAAGCTTTTCTACCCTGGCTCTGATTCCAGGAGTGGAAAATACTTCTCCAGGTGCATGGACTAAGCACACACAGGGATTATCCCCTCAGAATTTTTCCACTGTCCACTAAAGGTCCCCAGATTGTGGGATTGTGCCCCTACAGAGTGCAGCAGTTTGCACTGTTAATAATGGGAAAAGATCCCTGACTTTGGGTGCTCCGGTTCAAACCAGTTTTTCATTAGGGGTGGCATTTAGAAGAACAAAATCCTTATCCCAACCTGCCACTGTGACCAAGCACGCACGGATTTCAAATTTCACCGACCAAACCAACCAGGATTAGGTTGGTTTGACCACTGAGAACTTTATTTCAGATGATGGGGAGATAACTGGGCTCCCAGGCTCAGGGATTTGCCCAGGAGCACACAGCTGGAGTGAAAGGTTGATACAGAATGATTCCAAGGGATTCATCTTACATGAAAATCACTCAAAATCCTGAATTGCCAGCTCTGGGATCACATGTAGATCACTGCTGGATGCTGCTGGTTTAAAAGTCACAGTCTGGAGGGCTCTGGCAGGTGCCAGTTGTGGGCCAAGTCAGGAAATGCCTGATCTCTGGTGCTCAGGAGAGAAACGAGCTGGGATCCAAGTGCACAACGACAACTGGAGCATCCAAACAAGAAAATTACTTTCCCTCCACTTCTCAGTACTTTTTTCCCCCAAGAATTTGTTCCCAGATTGTTTCCCACTGTCATTTACCATCCTTTTCACCTTCATATCTAGACATGACTGAGATTAGCTCCAGTGAGGTCTCAGGACGGCTATTTGCTTTTTTTGGTTTTGTTTTCCCACTGCCCTGCCAGACTTTTCCTGAGTTATGGAGTTGGAGATGTCAGCATCTGTCTGTGTGTGTGCTCATGAGCATTTACCTCTGGGCCACCAAGCAGCTCGAGGCATTGCATCAGTGTTTAGAAGAGCCACAGTGTCACCCCTAACACTTTGGACATGTCCCAAAATGGATATTTTACGATTTTGCCTGGCTCTACGGCGTTATCCTCCACTTCCCAGCTAGAGCTGTCACTTAGGAAGACTAATTGCTGTTAAAAAGCTGTCCAAATGCATCCCCTTCTGTCCTCAGCACGTACATTTATATTGCCTTTTGCTCTTCCCAAACATGAAATCCTCAGATCCAGCAGCCATGAGGAGAAAGCTGCTGGTCCTGATTCAGCAGGAATTCCAAAGTGCTGCTCAGGGCTCTGAACATGTGCTCATTCCCAACCCATGGCACCGGGCCACTGCTCCAGGACCAGCACCAGGAGGAGGAGCAGGCTGCTTTTATAGCCAGGCTGATTTTATAGCCAAGGCAGAGCTATTTTCACATCATAAATCACTCAGGACTGCACAGCCCTTTCTGTGGTGGGCACCACGGGGAACTGGATTTGCTGCTCTCTTTTCTCACCCCTAAATTTGAGGGTTCCCCATTCTTGTGTTTGGTGCCCATGAAAACTAAAGGCTTTTCCACTCGGCCCTTACTCTGCTGCAAATGCTCACCATTAGAATGTCAAACACACATGGGATCAAAACCTTTGGAACTCATTTCCCTGCGGGATTTAAAGTGCCAGATCTCAGCCAATCTTAAATAACTCAGAAAATACGTCCCACACAGCTCTAGACACACTCATGGGGCAGCTTTAGGAGGGGTAAAGGAATGTCTTGTGCGAGTTTAGTTTAGGATATTAAAAAGAAAGTCCAGAGATGCTTCTGTGCACTTCAAAGAGCTCTCTGGAGATAAGGACAAAGGGCCAGAGGGTGTTGTAAGTTTTGATTCTCAGAGGCCTTAGAGAGGATGGCAAAGAGAGAGATATTTGTTCCAAATGTGAGGGCTCAGAGCTCCTCAGGTGAATGGCTGCAGGGCAAGCAGAGGAATCCTGCAAGAACAGCTCTGTCCTGCTGGCTCAGGCGCTGTTTTCCTGCTCACACTCCAAAGGAAGACAGGAATAATTAAAGGTCTGTGGATATTCCTGGGTGAGCCTGAGAGGCTGCACCAGGACAGGGACAGGGCACATGGCTGGTCCTCACCAATGGGAGCCTTGGGACCTGTAAGGAACACAAATCCCTCAGGACATGTTTGAGTTCAGCCCCAGGAGTAACAGAATCGCCTCCCTTCTCAATGTGGTGAAGCTCAGGACATTGCTCCTTCCTTCCCCACGGTCCTCCCTTTCTGCATTTCCTTACTGTTACAGCACTGGCAGCTTCTCCAGAGCTTCCTTCCTCCCTGAACGAGTCCTGTACAGCTCCAAGGAAGGGCTTTGGAATCAAGGGGGTCCCAGCCCTCCCTTCTCTGAGGGGAAAAGCAAAATTCTGCAATGTTCTTTGTACCACATCCAGAGGAATTGCCTGCAAATGAGAAGATTCCTCACCTAACCCATAGCTGAAAAGCAGGAAAGGGAATAGATGGATGTGGGATTGTGTTTGGATGGATCCTCCAGGCCCTTTGCTTCGGCTTTTTGCTTGATGTTGTCACACAAGACCTTGGAAGTTTCTCTATAAAAGAGCCCTGTTTTTCATGGGTAAGAGAGGGAAAACAAGAAGGGTAAGGTTTAGGAATGAGGAGGAAAGAGATGACAAGATGACAGGAGACAAAAACCAAATAGCAGACTTGTCTGGGACTTTCACCCATTATTAACTAGAAGCAACTTCCTGAACAGCTTTTCCAGCCTAGCACACACTCTGCAATGCTGCCCCACCCTCAGAGCCATTCCTGTTTTCTCTTTGTGGGCAGATCGTGAGCACCCTCACCACGGAGAACAGCAGCGCCTCGGGCATCTTTTACTGCGTGGCCTCCAACAAGGTGGGCGAGGAGGAGCGGAGCGTTGAGTTCTACGTGTCAGGTAAACAGCAGGAACCCCTCACCGCAGGCAGACGCTGCTGCTCCCGTTTCCCTGGAGTCTCAAGTGGCTGGTGGGTGCTGGCTCATGCTCCTGGCCATCGCTGTGCTTTGGAGAACTCCCAGCCCAGCCATCCCAGGCTCCTCGTCCCACACAGGGCGGGTCCAGCTGGGGGGGACATGTCCAGCCTCAGCCCCCAGGCCCCTTTGCCCTTTCCAGCTGCAGCCCCAAGCGCCTCTCTCTGTGCCTTAAAGCAACACCGGGGATGTTTGGGGGCTCTCCTCGGGAAACCTCTGGCAAAGCTGAGGCCTTTGTGGTGTTCCAGAGGCCTGGAGACTCTCCCTGAGTCAGAAGCAAGGTTGTTCTCCAAGGGAATCAGCAGGCACACAAAGGTGAGCAAGGCCAGGGTCCAGCCCAGTCCAGGGCTGGTGGCACTGTGGCACTGGAGCCCTGCCTGGCCACTGGCCTGTGCAGTGCCCTTTGTGCAGGGAAGAGGTTCTCCAAAGAACACAAATCCAAACAAATATCTGCCTAAGCTTTCAGCACAGGGATCCTTGAGGAGTGAGATCAAGATCCACATCATGCTTTCAGAAGAGTTGGCAGTTTAAAAAGAGAGCAGAGTCCAGGGACAGCCTCGTTCAGGTGCTTGCCCAGAACAAGCTGAAACGTTTCTGTGCTCACTTTCTGGATGAGTGGATGTTGGCTGGCAGGATTTGCATCAAAATATCGATTTTTAGAACCAAGAGTGCAGAAGTGTGTTAGAAAGTAGATATCTGATCCTCACTGCTTGGTTCCTTGCCCATGAGCAAGTTGGGATCTGATCTCCTGTGCCTCTCTTCCCTCCTGGGCTGCTTGACTCCGTTGCTCCAAAGGAATCCAGCACCTTTCAAATCCTTCTAGCCAAAAAAGGGCTCCCCAAACGCTGTTCCCATTGGTGTCACACTCAAACGCCAACAGAAAGATGCCATCCAACAATAATGAGGGAGGAGCCATGGAGGGGGAAGATCTCACCTCCATTAGAGGTGACAGGAGACAGGAGAGGCTTCCAGCCTCCAAAAAATACTTCCCAAAGCTCTAACTCTTATTTACTCAGGGAAATGCCCTTCAAGGTGCATTTTTGGCAGATACAGCTCAGATACAAGAGGTCCCCAAGACGTCCAAGGCAGGCTGAAGACCAGCTATTAATTTTACACCTCATGCTTTCCAAGTGTTGAGTGTCCTGCGGGGAATTCCGCCAGCTCTGTCTGGGTGGGTTATCCAAGCTCTTCACAGAACTGCCACACTTGGTGACTAAACCCAAAGAAATAAGCCACGAGTATAAGGTGAGATCCAAAGGGTTAGATCATCCCATGCACCTTGCACAACTCTGGTTTATTCTAATAATAAAGTTATGTAGGGGCTTTTTTTCCACCCACGGTGAGCTAATATTTCAGGGTTTTTTTAATTTTAAGCTCCATCCAGTGATGTTTTGAGACACAAGTGTTTTAATCATGCTGTTTGAATTAAGAAGGAAATGAATCACTGGGCAAAATTACTGACAGTGGCTGTGGTGGGAATGTTCCCACCCGAGCAGACCAGGAGGGGAACAGGGCTTGGCAAGACAGATTATTCCAGCATGTGGAGGGAAAACTGGGAGTCTGTTCTGGGGAAGAGGCAAATGCTGAGCGAGCATGACTGGCTTCTGGAAGTGCTGTATTTAAAAATAGTGGTGTTTATGGATTAGAAAGGAATGAAAACTTTCTAAAAGTGGCTGTCCTGGTACTAAACTAGGTCATGCAGCAGCAGTGAAACAGCAGCAGTGACCTGCTGTGGGCTTCCTGCACCGGGGGTCCTCTCTGAGCGCTGCTCCAGCAGGGCCAGGCTGTGGGGAGAGTTCTGCAGCTGGTCCTCACACCTGGAACAGCTGGAGCAGGCTCCAGGTTACTCTCCCCAGGAGTTTTCTCCTGTCTCAGTGTGGAGGGACAGCCTGTGAGGCTCCAGGCAGAGGAAGCCCAGCAGCACAGGGCTCTCAGACGGTCACTTTATGGTTTTGAGGAGGTTCATTCTGTGCAGGTGGAACCTGAGGGCTGAGCGGAAGGCTGGGGTAGAGCTTGAGAGCGCACGAGCAACACGTGGCACTTCGGAACATCTGGGAAAAGCATTTCACAGCTCTCTGCAAAGCAGCTAAAAGTGTGGCACCCCACAATCAATTCAGCAATTTGCTGATTTTAAAGACCTCTGCTCTCCTGTTATCTCCTACCAACAAACAAGCTGCTGCTCCCCGAGCTGCTTTCAGATCTTCTGGCTGAATTTGGCTTAACTCACTTCTCCCTGGTGAGGAATCTGAAGATGACACAGAGGCTGAACTCCCTCAAATCCCTGCTCCACTGGGGCAGGGTTGCCCAGTGATGTTTTCCTGGGGCAACACGGAGAACATCCATTTCCTGAGATGTTTTCCCTGGACATGGCAGTGTGTTCCAGGGACACTTCCTCAGGCGTTGTCCAGGCTACTCTCTGGGGATCACTTCAGTCTGATGTTTTCACCACCACCACCTTCATTTCAGAAGAATTAATTTATCCCTGTGGAATAATTATCAGCAACCATTTTGTTCTTCCACTGCAGAACCCCCACAAAAACTCCCACGGACACCAGAAATAGCACCGGAATCTATTTTTAAATCATTCCTCTGCCAGCAGAGTTCATTTCATGAAGGGTCACCAGGGTTTGGAGATCACTCAGAATCCAACCCTTATAAGGGGTCCAGAGTGATGAGAAATCTCATCATGCAGTGACAGCCCCTCCTGCAGAAGTCCTGACTGTCACTACTGTCCCTCTGCAGCCCTCTGCAGCCTCTCCTAAAGGGATTTATTCATTTTGCCTCACTCTTACTCCGGGATTTTTGTTTTGTGTCAATCCAATCAAGATCTGACCCTGCCTTTCCCACCACTGCTCTGCCTCCAGAGTTCCCACTGAAGCTTTGGGTGAGCCATCAGAAGTGTCACTGCCCACCTCCAGCTCCAAAGGACATTCCAAGCAGGCTGCAAACGCCCCAGGGCAGTGAGAAGCTGCCCTGGTGTCTCCTGCAGGGATTCTCTGCCACTGATAGGAGTTGTCATTTACCTCCTAATCTCTGCCATGCACCTTGGAAAGGGCAGCTCTACAGAGCAGCAGGTCCAGAGTAAATCAAATTCCAGCCTTTGTCTGACTGCACCACATTCAGCAAAGTGGGATCCCACCCATCTGAAAACTTGGAATGTCCTGCGAATATAAATGAATTATGATAAGAATAACAAATAATAACCAAAGCCCTTTTTTCAAGGGTTTATCTGATTGCCAAAACAACTGAGAAAAATGGAGTTAAAGATTTGTACCCAAAAGAAAATATTGCATTTCCAGCAGGAGATAAAAATCTGCTCTCAGAGAGCAGAACAATGGATGAGCTGGGCTGTTCTGGGATTTTGTGCCACTCCAAACTGCTCATTCCCGAGGTGTTGACAGGATTCCTGACAAGCACCACTGTTCCAGATTGAGGGGCTCCCCCTTCCCTCCGTCCCTTTTCCGACACCAACCCCCCCTGCCAGGCCCAGGGCTGGAACTTGGGTAAGAGCAGAAGTTTTGAATTTACACAGATTATTGTGCAAAGCACAGGAAATGAAAAACAATTAATTCCTTGTAAATACAAACGGAGCCAGCATTGCCTTTGATTTATGCTGCCTTTTTACCTCCCCCCAATGGCTCCTTTCCCTCTTTTGCCACGGGATCCCGCACGATGGAGAGGGAAATTCGCAGCTACTACGCTGCAACACAACACCAAAGACAAATGTTGGGTGACTGCTGATAAAAGGGAAAAGGCCCCGTGGTGAATTATTTTAGCCAACTTATTAGGAGCCTTCTAAAACACAGTGTCTGTTCAGAGAAAGGAAGTTAATCACTGCTCAGGTTCAGGATTATGTAAGCAAAGCTGTCTCAGAGATGAACTGACTTGAAATGTGCTCTCCAGGCTGCACTCATTCCCCTGATAATCCAGGTGGGAGGAGAAAACCGAGAGGAGAGCGTGAAACGATAGAGCAGAGCAACTTCATTTTTCCTCTCTTTTGCCTTCCACGGCAATGAAAATCAATGAATATTCTATTGGAGCTGAAAGAGCTGCTTGAAAGGCAAACAAGATGGGAGAGAACAGCACAGGTTCCGGCTAAAAATATTCAAAATGCTAAATAAAAAATGTCAGGAGAAGGAATGATAAGAAAAACAAGCCAGGCCTCTGCTCCCAGAATGTTAAGTTGGTAGGAAAAAAAAAAAAAAAAAAAAAAAAAAAAAAAAAAAAAAAAAAAAAAAAAAAAAAAAAAAACTGGCAGCTTTCAAGTCCAGCAAAAAGGCAAAACTATGGAGCATCCTTCAAAACTCAGGGTTTGGGAATGGACACAATCTCATTCATTGGGAATTTGCTCCGAAATGCTGAGCCCAGGCTGTGCCATGCCCAAGGCAGTCTTACCCCAAGGGATGCAGCACTTGCTCCACGTTTTGGCTGGAGAGATTCAGGAGATGTGAAATGCTGCCCGAGCCACAACCCAGTGTTTTCACTGGCTCCCAGTTTTCCCATTTAGAGAGGTTTTTGGCCTCACACATTCCCCCCGTGCTGATAAGCAGGACTGGGGTATGTTGGAAGCGCAGGACATCGGGAGTGAGCAGTGGATGTGTCACACAAGGCAGCCTGAGCACACAGCTGGCACCGAGAGAGAGCAACTGAGCCTGACAGCACCCTGCAGAGAGCAAACTGCAATTCCAGCACAGGGAAAGGAGAGAAAAACAATTTCCACAGCTGTGGCCTGAGGGGGTCTCTTCTCTTTTTGGGTCTTTTGTGAAGTATTTCTGGTGCCAGTCTTTAAAAACCATGAAGCAAAAGCTCATGGGCTCTACTCCAGATGACTCGGGAAGAAGAGAGACATTTAATCATATCTGAAAGCTCCTCCAGGGCTCTGTATTTTCTGGAATGTGTGGTTTATTAGAAGGCAGGTTGGTTATTTCAGCAGCCTCACTATTTCAGCTGTAGCTTCTGCAAGAACGTTTTGCAGTGGGAGCCCCTGGCCAAATTCCAGGTGGAATCTGCAGATGGCAAGCGCAGTGCACACTTGTTCTGCTTGAACTCCCGGCCCTCTCAAAGTCCCACCCAGCTCATCCTGGCTTGAGGAAGCGTCTCCCCAACAGCTGGGCACTGAGTCATCTCTCAGATTTAGGGCAAACCTGTTCCTGGTCAGCAGTGGCGCAGAGTGAGCCTGTCCCTGGTGACATTGATAAGAGGTTCCTCATAACTCTCAGCTGCCTGGGGATCCTGACCCAACAGACAGCAGAGTAACTCCAGATCACTGTGGTTATCCATGAACTTCCATTCAGGTGGATGGATCCCTAAAATTAACAAAATCCAAAGGCAGTAAAGTATCTTCCAGCCCCAATTTCCTTGCAGGTCTCTGGCAGGATTTGGCCTTCCACTCAGTTTTTCTTGTTTTCAAATGGATTCAGTTTGCCACTTCAGGAAAACTGATTTTTTTTTTTTTTTTTTTTTTTTTTCTGGAGTGAAAAGTTACTAAAAATATGGCAAGAAACATCTCACTCTTTCATGGCTAGGTTGGAGTCATGACTCAGAGCGTTTCTCTGCTAAATATGAGGACTTAGACACCATTAGATCAGTTAATCCATCAGTGATCAAGTAAATATCCAGCACTCACATGGGATGAAAATAAATAAATATTGGCACAGCTGGAATAAGAGAGAGTTTGAGGAGACTGTTCAGTGGGGAAGAAGGTGTAGCTCCTGAGGGATGGAAATGGCTTTCTTTATCCCTCTGTAATTAATACTTTCCAGCCCTGATTGCAGAGAGGGAAGAGCTCACAAACACATTTATCTACTTGGCTAGAAACAGCTCCTGATTAAACTCTCTCAGTCCATTAACTCCTTCTGTTTATAAGGTTTCAATTCATTACTTGGAGATGGGATGATTTAGAACGCTGAGGGCTGGACTAGCACAGGTTAGCACTGGGCAGTGAGAGGAACTTTCACTTCCCTAATTCCCAGCTCCAGCACCTGCTTCCACATTTCCACGTGCCTCATTCAACTTGGCTTGTTCCATTACTGCTGGAAATTTGACCCCAAGCAGCAGCCAGGCAGCCAAAGATCATCTCAGCTGGGATTTAATTCCAAACACCTTTTCCTTTTCCCCTAGACGTGCCCTCTGGGTTGCAAACATCCCCCCAGGTCACAGCCATCGTGGGGAATGACGTCCAGCTGACCTGCCGGGCCTCCAAGTACATCTACACCCACCTGGCCTGGTACTACCCCTCCTCAGAGCCAGCTCCCGGCCACTCTGTGGTCAGGAAAATGGACAAATACTCCATCTCCTTGACCCTGCTCATCCCCAACGTCACCAAGGAGCAGAGTGGCCTCTACAAGTGCCGAGCCCAGAACCAGCACAACAGCACGGACACGCTGGAGCAGCACAGCCAGCTCCTGGTCAGAGGTACGTGCCAGGGGACAGTGGCACTGGGACGTGTCCTGACACAAACCTGGTGTCCTGACACAAACCTGGTGTCCTGACACAAACCTGCTGTCCTGACACAAACCTGGTGTCCTGACACAAACCTGGTTTCCTGACACAAACCTGCTGTCCTGACACAAACCTGGTGTCCTGACACAAACCTGGTGTCCTGCCCTGGCGTGATTTTGTGATTCACTCGGTGTGGATTGACAGCCCGACATGGAGAACACTCACCCTGCCGCTGTTGGGTTTGGATAAAATATTTGAGATCACATAAAGGTGATTTCAGCAGCATTTTGTCCTCCCAGCTCCACGCTGGGTGCAGATTCAGAGTTGGCTGAGGACAAAAAGCATCACCCACCGTTTACTGACAGCACAGCTGTAACTGGGGATGCTCACCAAGGTCTGTATGACTTTGGCGCCCACTCTCAGCTGCCAGGATGAGATACGTGAACAGATTTGGACCCAGCAGATCTCAAATGTCCCTGGGCAGGTGTAAAATCAAGTGACATATGCCATTTATTCTGGGTAACAGGGATGCACCTTGTCATAACAATTATTTTCTTACTTATGGCCAAGCCCTGAAGTTTCCTATTTCACTAAGATCCTCCAGCCTGGTTCTGCTGGCTGTGGGAATACAAAGGGCAGGAGACATCTGCCAGCAGGAAGTCACTGAAAATTAGTGAAGTTTCTTCTTCTTCAGAGTGAAGAAGGTGAATGATCATCTCTCAGAAGAGACGATCTGAGTGATCTCCTCAGGAGAAAAAGTGCTGCTGGCATGGGGAATGGATAGATTTATCAACCTGGAATGATGGGTTGAAGAAAACCCAAAGCACAGACCTGGAGTAGAAGCGAGACTCACCGCAGCAAGTCAGGGAGCAGGAGCCAGAGCGCTTCAGCAGCTGAAGTAGACAGGGATTTCCAGCTGCCTCCTCTGGCTCAGGAGGCACTGCAGGGTCAGTGCTGCCCCGAGCTCTTGGCACTCAGGCACAGCCCAGGGACTGAAGGAGAACATTCCCTGCTCAGCCTCCCTGTCCTTCCCTCCACACACACAGATCCTCACCCCAGCTCTGACTGCACACTGGGAAGTGGTTTATTTCCAAACATCTCCCTTTTTCTGAGGTAGAGCGGAGGGGAAGGAGTCTCACCCAGGTATTAGGCAGTGATAATGGTTTGGCTGGTCCCAAACATTATCCCCAAACAGCACCAGGGCCCCCTGTGAGCATCATCTGCTCTGAGGCACTGGCCTTGCTCTGCTCTCTGCATCCAGGCACTTCCCTTTCCTCTCCCCTGGCAGATATTTTTATTCAGTCAGTCAGATTTCCACCTACACACTCACCTACACAGCATGGCTATGGGAAAAACACAGCTAGACTGGGAATGCATGCACGGAGAGCTGGAACCAGGATCACCTTCTTGTGAGGATGACTGGGGTCTGTTTGTCTGGCACATCTCAGGCAATTCTTGTGGAGATCACACATGGAAATGCCCCTCCAAACCAGTTTTCCTCTCCTAGTCAAGCATTTTTTATGTTCTAATGCCCCTCATCTTCTGTCCTCACTGCAAGTTTGAGGTATATTTTGTGCTGTGCTTGTGATTTTACTAATTGCTGTCCTGCACCTTTTATAAATGAACATAAAGTGGGCATTACCACCGTTGTAGTAAGGAGAAAACTCCGCTCCCTATGGAGGATAAAAAACCTTTAGAACTGTTTCCTCTTTCCCCTCTCCTTTCTCCTTTTTGTCTTCACTCTGCATGTGCACCACCCACTCCCTGTCCTTTGTTTTCTTCAGAGGATGAGGAGTTGGAGCTGCAGCCAAACCTAAGTGTGAAAATACACCAAATAAACTCACCCACTCCTCCCAGAACCTTCGGGGGGATTTTTGATCAACTGATCAACCACACCTTCGCCACATCCAGCCCAGAGAGGCTGTGCAAGGAGGGGAGGGGAGGGGAGGGCCTCCCCAAACCTGACTGGGGCTCTTTTCCTGTGTGGCTGCAGCGAGGGCGGCGCCGTTCGTGATCCAGAACCTCACGGACCTGGAGGTGAACATCAGCGGCAAGATCCTGCTGGAGTGCAAGGTCAGTGGGACACCAGAGCCACAGATCACCTGGAGGAAGAACGGCTACCCCATCTCTGCAGCGTCAGGTGAGGTCCTGCTCCCCAGAACTGTTTGGGATGTGGGATAATGGACACAGGACCCGGCTGTGCCCATCCCTCGGGGCACACACACACAAATCCAAGGATGCCAGAGTGCTGCAGGGGGCTCCAGCTTGGACCTGGAGGTCAGAGGAAGCTGCTGTGTGCAGAGCCAGCCCAGCACACATCAGCATAGCCCTGGGAAATCAGGGAGCTTGTGTGAGACCCGAGTGCGGGCGCAACCCTGAGCCACAGGGTGCCCCAGTGCCAGGGGGTCTGGCAGCACAGGCCTGAGCTCTCACCTGTCCTGGGCACGATAAACTGCAGCAAAGTCACCTGGCAGAGGGCTCAGGGCATCCCAGGGAGTATGAAATGTCCTTTATCACCCACAGCACAGTGATGGGAACGTGCTCTCAGCTCCGAGGGACACAGCCCTACAGGGACAGAGCCACCAGGGGCACGGAGCCTCACCTGAGCCTGCTGCTCCCAGCTGAGCCCAGCTGCCTTCCCAGCTCTGTGCCACAGAATCCCAGGATGTGCTGAGTTGGAAGGGGCTCACAGGGATCATCCAGCTCCTATCCCTGCACAGACCCCCCAACACTCCCACCCTGGGCAGCCCTGGAGCAGTGTCCAAACCCTCCTGGAGCTCCGGCAGCCTCGGGGCCGTGCCCATTCCCTGAGAGCCTGGGCAGTGCCAGTACCCTCTGGGGAAGAACCTTTCCCAAAATCCACCCTAACCCTGCCCTGGCACAGCTCCAGCCCTTCCCTGGGTGCTGTCCCTGTCACAGGGAGCAGAGATTGGAGCTGTCCCTCAGGAGGAGGTTGAGGAGGGCAGTGAGGTCCCCCCTCAGTCTCCTCCAGCTGAACAAACCAAATGCCCCCAGCCCCCACTCAAAAGGCCTCTCCAGACCCTTCCCCATCCTCGTGGCTTCCTTTGGGTGCTCTCCAATGGCTTAAAGCCTTTTTTGTATTCTGGTGCCCCAAACAGCACTGGAGGTGAGGTTGGCCCAGTGCAGAACTGGATAAGTCCTGAGTCCTCCCATAAATCATGGAGAATCCCATGTCAGCAGCTGGTCCTGTGACTTTAATTTTGCAACTTGGCCTAGGTAGGAAATCTAGGATCATCTATAATTCAGATCAGAATGTTCTGAGAGAAACTCTTTATAGCTCCTGAAATTTTATAAATAATTCTAGAGGGACAAGCATGTAACTCATACAACCAATGGAAACATAAATAAAATATTTGGTAAAAACACCTCAGGGTAAATATTTCAGCACAGTGCATGGCAAGCTGTGTGCAGTTCTCTTGTTAACAACAACGGGATTCACAGGCAGAACACCCAGAAATTCAAAATGTCCTCCTCTTTTGGATTCCAAGCCTGACCCATTTCCCTGTTTCTACCCCTGTAGAACAGAAGCACTCTCAGCGCAGTACCACAGGTCAGGAAAAATTAAATTGGGACAATCAAATGTAGAAAAAGTCTCTCATGGGTCATATCCAGGCAACCTCTCTACTCCCGCTCCACCTGGCTGCCTGTGGCTCCAGGATTGCTCCACACCATTATCATTCCAAGAAGTGCCTAACTTGAGATCCATGTTCCCCATGTGAGAATTCCCATCCCTTCCCACAGCCTTCAGTAATTTCACCGAGTTCCCATTTTTGCCTAGTTTTTATCCTCCTGCTATCAGACACCAAACCTGCAGCCCTTTACTAACTTCTGGATTCATTTCCAGGCTCTCCCCACTCTAAATCAACAGCCACATTTGCTGTTGTTTAAATCATGCCAAATAATTTATCCAGGTGTTGAAGAGGAAAAAAAGAAGTCGGGGAAAGGTTGCCAGACCAGGAGGGGCACAGGATTAAAATGTGTCCTGACACCAGAGCCGGCATGGATGGGAGCTGACCTTCAGCTCTGTCTGCTAAAGGGATTTTTGGCAGGCAGGTTATTGTGCCAACATTAACCAAAATGCCTTAAACCAGGAATTTCCATGGAAAACAACACCCTGGTGATTGAGAGAGTGAAGAAGGACGACGAGGGGCTCTACGAGTGCCAGGCCTCCAACGACTTGGGCCAGGACAGCACATCAGCCTTCATCAAAATCCAAGGTGAGCCCGGGCTGAGGGGATGCACAGTTCCAGTGGGTCACTCGGGGGTTTGGGCACATTTCTGACCCGTTCCTTCACGTGCAGGCTCTGAGGAGAAATCCAACATCGAGGTGATCATTCTGGTGTGCACGGGGCTGGCTGCCACTCTCTTCTGGCTGCTCCTGACCCTCTTCATTCGCAAACTGAGAAAGGTGAGAGAGCTCCCGTCCTGCACAAGGGCTGGCATCTGCCTCAGGGTAACAGCAAAGGGGCAAATTTGGGGCAGATCCTAGAAAAACTGGGACAAATGTCCCCGTAAAATTCACTCCATGGTTGGTGTTGACTTCTCCAGAGAACCCTTGCACTGGTGATGTTTCCAGCTGCTTCTGTGGAACCATGAGATCAGGCTCCTCCCTCTGTAGGAGTCGAACTGGCTTGTGAAAATAACAAAAAAATACCCTAAATCCTCTAAAATGAGGACTTGATTTCAGCACTTGACTCTAAAAGATATTAAAGAAAGATCCCAGGCTGTCTGCTCTAGAAATGAGCTCAGACCACACGGCTGATTTGATCTCCTTGCCCTTTTTTCACTTCCCTTTTGTCACTCAAAAAGTGAACTTGCAATTTCATGGAATTTAGCTCTATTTTCCTGAAACAACCAGCAAACAGAAAGGCAAGCCCAGCTCTCTGCTCTGCTTTCACCAAACTGCAATGAGGAGAATTTGGATAAATTCCCCAAAAAGCCAATTTGTGGAAAAATTCTCCTCCTCTTGCAAACACAGGGATTAAGTTCACATTTTCATCCTTGACCTCAGCCTAGCAGAGCTGTGGACAACCCCGAATTTCCTCTTGCACTCCACACCTGTGCAAGCCTGCTCACAGAACCCACCCAACCACAATTTCTCACTTTGGCAGCATCAGAAATAGCAATTTCCAGCAGCTTCCCACCCACTTTAAAATGCAATAAGGTGCAACCGTTAAGTGGGGAACTGAGGAACATCAACCCTGCAGAACAAAACACGGTGACAAAGCCAAAATATGCAGCAGGAGGTGCAGCTCCTGCAGGTTCCATGGAAAACCAGCGATTCCCTTTGGCCCATCCAGGTAGATTTTGTGTTTCCTGGCATCGATCAGTGCCTCTTCCACGAGTGGCAGCCACACACACAAACGTTTGTGTCTCAGCTGTAGAGAAGAAGCAGGAAGCTGCAGTGATGCAGTCCTGGCTCAGAATAAATCTGCCTGGGAGGCAGGGAACTCCCCGGGCTGCCAGACAGCTCCCTCCCTTTGGAATTGCGGTGAAAACCCCCGGAATAATTCCTTCCCACCCTGTTTTTAGCCCGATGCCACAGATATTAAAACAGGATACCTGTCAATTATCATGGACCCGGAGGAGATGCCCCTGGACGAGCAGTGTGACCGCCTGCCCTACGACAGCAGCAAGTGGGAGTTCCCCAGGGACAGGCTGCGCCTGGGTGAGTGGTTTGGGGTCACAGCTGGGGGGAAGGATGATCCCAAAGGCTCCCCAGTGGCACTGGAGCTGTTGGATAACCCAGGAGGAGCCTGTCGCAGTGCCAGGGTGCTGCCACCCTTGGGTTTGGGATCACGGAGTCCAGGATCAGCCGGAATGGAGGGTGAAATGAGGGGTTTGGAAAGATTCTGTCCAAATAGCTGTCGCCTCATCTCCTTGGACAAGGGAAGCCAAACTCTGGACAGGGAGGAAAGGTGCCTCCAGGTACTGTCCCTGCCAAAAGTGTGATCTCATTCCCACAGAGGAAAAAGGAAAGTGAATTTTCTTTTGAATAAAGCTATCAACTCATCAAATTATCACTTCCTTATCAGCCATCAGAACTCAGCGTTGAGCCGTAAAAAGCTCTCATGGCAAAATGAGCCACATTTCACCGAACCGCTCAGTTCAGTGGCTGATGGAGTGAGAAAATGCAAAAAAGCTGGCTGTGTTTGTACAGCGAAACTGTAACATCTGTGTGCGCTGTGGAGCGCAGGGAAATGTCTGCATTTGTGTGTGCTCTTGGTGCTGCAGCTGGAGAACTTGGAAGGAGGAGAGGACAGGAGAAAATCACAAAATCTGAGATGACGGTGGGACACAGAAACTGGCAGAACCAAAAAGCCAGAGCCTGGGTCAGAGCCCTCAGAGCACACCAGGAAATACAGGCAGGAAAATCCAAATGAAAGGGAAGATAAAGAAAAGTTATCATCCTAAATTCCATTTAGCGCAGCTTTTCCCATCAAATCAACATCAACAACCAAAGGATTAAAGGATTGCGACTCCCTGAGCGCCTTGCTGGCTCTCTCCACCATTCATGAGAGGTCAGGGTGCCACAAGGAACCCAAACTCTGCCTTCCCTGGGCATCCAGGTGATGTTTGTCCCCTCAGTCCGTGCAGGTCAGCCCTGCCCTCCTCTGTTCCCTGCCGTGCTGCATCGCATCCAGGCCATATGGATGGAAGTCCCTCGAGATCCATATGCTGCAGGATGTGATTCGGGCTGCTGTGCCTGTGTCTGTGCGCTGTGCCTGGTTCTCCTGCACAGCTGAGGTTGCATGTGTCCCCTCCTGGGCTCACTCTCGACTCTTGCTTCTCTAGGTAAAACTCTGGGTCATGGTGCTTTTGGGAAGGTGGTGGAGGCGTCTGCTTTTGGCATTGATAAATCTTCAACCTGCAAAACAGTTGCCGTAAAAATGCTGAAAGGTACAAAAATCCCTCCGAGATCCTCCCCGGAGTGCTCAGGGAAGCTGGGGGCAGCCAGGGGCTCCCAAGCTCGCTGTGTCCCGCAGGGAACGGGCTTCCAGGTGGGAATTCGCCATCCTGGAGGGATGCAAGGGGAGGGAATGACAGCAGCTGGTCAGGGCTTGTATTCCTCGAGGGAGAAAGCAGCAGCTCCCAGGTCTGTGGGGTGAGGAGGGGGACAGATTACGGAGTGTAATTACACGAGATAGCCCGAAATTGGAGCTGAGCCTGCCCTCGCAGCCCGGCCAGATGTAGAACAGCTCAGGGGGCTGGAAAGAACCCCAGTGCCAGGGGAGTGAATTGGAGACGTCTTGATGGCAGTTACTGAAAGGAAGGGAAGGTGCAGGGAAGGAGGGAGCTGGGTTTGCACAGAGCCTCGGGGACAGCGAGGGCTGAACGCATTGGCCACACGCTGCCTGCTTGGAACTGCTCCTGAGCGGGATTCCAAGGGTTCAGTCCACTCTGCCATGGCCCTCACGGCTCCATCCTGCTGCATGACACCATTAACCCCTGCACTGCCGCCAGCCAGTCACTGCTGCCACGGGAATCGGCTTCTGCCACCAGCTGCCTCTCCTGGTGCTCTGCTGCTCTCATCTCTAAAATCACAAAAACACCCATTTATCACCTCTCTGGATCTCCTGGTCTCCCCTCTCTATTTTCATCCTTCTGATCATCTTCTCTCCTGCGGTTGTATCCTCTGTTCCACGCCCATTTCCAGATCCCTGAGATATCCTAGAAGTCCCTGATGCAGACATATTCCCATCTCCATCCAAATGTACCGCCCTGGACAGCTCTGGGGTTTCATTCCCTTCCATGCTGCGCTTCCCAGCTGATCCTCATGTCAGCTCTGCCCTGCCAGCACATATTCAGCACCATTTGGCAGATTCTCCGTGGTTTTACACCTCCCTCCCCCTGTGGAGGCAGCTGCCTCCTGCTCTGGTCTGCCCCTCCCCAGCTAACGCGCCCATAATTCATCACTTTCATGAATGAAGCAGATTGCCTGGTGTCAGTCAATCCATCCAGGGAATTCAAAAGGCTCTGGAGGTGCCCGCATTTCTGCCATCTCCATGCAATATGCTCGGGTGTGTTCTGGATCGAAGGCTAAAATTTGACGTGCAGAGTTATCTAAAACGCTTCCGAGCTGGCTGCGTGTTCCAGCAGGTGCCAGGGGAAATCAGGAGTGGACACACCAAACACTGCTGACTGAAGGAATCTTGGAATAGCTCCTTCCTTGTGACACAGTTTAGAAAAAGATTATGGGGACTCCTACAAGCATAAACAGCAAATGATTTGCTACATAACTGTTGCTTCATATTTAAATCTTCCGCCATGCAAAGGCAAAGGAAACAGGCCAAAGCCTCTCCTGTTAAAATAAAATTAAAATGGAAGTTTTGGGGAGAAGGCTGGGAAGATAAAGCAGCACCTGAACAACCTTCTGGTCTGAGAGTGCCTGCCTTAAAATAATGTCACTGGCCAGCCAGGGCCTCCCTCCCCTGTCAGGTTCATGGCTCACACACAGATATTATTTCTTGGGTCAATAAGATCTTACAGGCCTGAGCTTTAGTAATGCTGTGCGTTCCCTGGCCATTTTGGGACACAGCTTCCAGATCTGTGGATTCCCCGTCTCCTGCAGTGGAGAGCTCTGGGGTGTTGTAGCCAGGTCCTGCTGAGCTGCACAGCCCAGCAGAGAGGAAGGGACACGCTCCGTGTGCTGTGGGGCCTTGCAGAGGTTGGCTTTGCTAAGCTTGCAAAACTGAGTCCTGCCAAAGGCTCCGTGGGATCAGGTCTGGGGGGAGGGACCGTAACCCTCCATAACCCACGCTCGAGAAAGGAAGAGTCACCCAAAAGATAAACTGTTATCCCACCTCATAAAGGTCAGCAGACAATGAAACGGATGAATTATTATCTGTGTGAGAGTCTGAAAAGCCAAGATACTGCAAGGAACCTGGGTGGGTTTTGTTTCAAAGGGTAAACAGGATCTTGCTGTGTCCTGTTGAAAATATCCTGTTGTGTAAAGATGAATTTTCCTGTTTATCTTAAGCAGAATGTGCAACCACTAACGAATGCAAGGCTCTAATGTCTGAGCTGAAGATCCTCATCCATATAGGACATCACCTGAATGTGGTCAACCTGCTGGGAGCCTGCACCAAAGCTGGAGGTGAGGAGTGCTCAGTAAATCGGGAGCGAAAAAGAAAACACCTTTCAGACACTTTTTGGGTGTTTGGAAGTGCCTGTGGTGCAGTCAGTGCAAGTGCAGCCATTTCCAGCTCTCTGCTCACAGAAGAGCTGCTGCTGCTCCTGCAGGAGGTGCCTCATCCCATCCAGGGCTCCTGAACCTTTCCCACCTGTGGTGTCAGCTCTCTGTTTTCTCTGGAGGTCTGTTCCCAAAAGGGATTCTGCACTGGAGGGAGGAGAATGCTGCATTGCAATGAGGTGCCCAATTCCTCCCCGTGGGCATTTCCAGGCTTCTCCCTCTCCTTCCCTGCCTTATCAGGAGGATGCACCAGGCTGAGCTCTTGGCTCCCTGAGCCTCCTCTTCCTCAGCACTTCACCCTCTCCTGGCAAACCCAGCAGGTTCTGCTCTGTGCACAGGAAACCTGGGACAGCCCTGGGTGCAGCAGGAGCAGGGATTTCCACAGGGCTGAGCTGGCAGGACTGGCCCTGCATCGTACAAAGTCCCATAAATCTCAGACCTTTGTCACTAAAACATCCCTTCCCACCCTGCCAGACAGAGCATCCGTGCCTCTTACTGTGCTCCGGCTTTTGAGGATGGCTCCTCACTGCTGACCTTCAACATCTTCAAAACCACTCCCAAGAGACAGGTTTGGGTGACCCGAGGGCAAGGGAAACCCCAGGGTGAAATAAATGAAAAGGGAAATCAAGAGAGACGGTGCACAGATCTCTCGTCATCTGAGACCCCAAAACCATCAGTTTCCAGCAGTTGTTGTCCAGTCACAAGGGAAAATTTCGTGAGGTAGATTTGAGAGGATGCCAGGGAAGAAATCTTTCCTTCAGGGAGGTGGTTCCAGTTCCTCAGGAAAGAGCAGCCAGCAGCCACGGATACTGCTGGGGTCTGGGAGCCATAGACTGTGGGGTTTTTATCTTTTTATCTTCTTTTCTTCTGTTAGAGCTGGGACTAAATGCTCAAGAGACAGTGTGCATGTTTGGACTCAGGTGTTTATTAATTCTTATCTATGTTACAGTCTCACAAGCTGGGAGTTCTAGCTAACAAAATGAAAAATGGCCTCTCTTTCTTTCCAAGGTCTTTTAAACACAAACTGCCCAATTATGAGATGACACCTAAATTATTTTTACTTTAAACCCAATAACCAACCACCTGTGGCCCACAATGCAGCCTTTTCTACCCAGTTACAAGAAACTACCCAGACCTATGAAGAAGGTGAAAAAGAAGAACTGGCCTCTGCCCTAAAACCTCCATCTTGCCTTATATATACTCCTGTATTCTAAACCCTTAACTCTAAGTTTTGCACCCTGTGATATCACACAATTCCATTCGAACCACACACCCACAATCCCAGTGCTGTCACCCAATTTTGGGAGCTGTTCCACGGCCTCAGGTCAATGCAGTGTTTGCTGGGGGTCAGTGCCTGCTGGAACAGAAAGTCTGAAATCCTCAGGGCTCCAACAGTAGATGGGGAGCTCCCAAGAAGTGGGGACTCCAGAGCCCAAAGCTTGTGTGGGAGCAAGGGCAGCTCCAGCTGGAGGGATTTCGGGCTCAGGTGCAGCAGCCAGGAGCCTTTGCTTGGCACTGAGCGGAGGAGCTGGAACACCGGGAACGCTGGGGACTGTCCTGTGCTGACAGGGGGCTCAGGACAAACAGGTGACAACGCTGGCAGCGGGGCCAGGGGTCAGTGCTTCCTCACCAAAGCAGCCCCAGAGTTCTGCCTGCAGAGCACGACACACCTCAGGCACCCCTGAGCAAAGGCTCTGATCAGTTCCTGAGGAATTCTCCCAGGAGTTCCTCGGTTTCCCATTCTCCATCCTGCCCCGTCCTGCGTGGGAGGTGACCCTCCCTCCTCCCTGCCAGGTGCCTGGGGAAGCCTTTGGGGGCAGAGTCTGGAGCAGAGGGGTGCAGCAGGACCCCGCAGGGCACGGGGGAGCCTCGAGGCTTTGCTCTCCTCTGAGCAGTGCAAGTGCAGACTGAAGAAAAACAGCCCTGAGCTCCAGACAGGGATCCAGCTCCTGTGAAATTCCAGGGCTTTATGTAACCGTGTACTCCTGATGGAGACTGGTATTAGGTATGCACATACATTATTTTAACAAGGTACAATAACAGAATTTAACACTTTGGCGGGGTGTCTGATGTTCAGCAGTCAGAACTAATGCGGTGTGTGCTTTACAGCGAGGGAACAAAATGTGGGGAGGCCATGTCTAGGAAGCGTTTCAAAACCATGAATAAATCACTGAGCAGAGCTTTAGAGCTCTTCTGGAATCTGCATTTCCTCAGGGCATCCATGAGGGACATTGGATTTCGGGTTCTTCAGAGCCAAATCTCTCGAGCACGGCCACATCCCAGCACTGAGCAGAGCTCCGGGGTCAGCGCCGGAACCACTGGGATTTGTGGGTTTGGGGTTTTTGCAAGGTTTCGGGTTGTTCCTGCTGCAGGCAGGGCGCTGGGGGTGCTGGAGAGCCCCAGGTGTGCATTCAAGGCAGCAGTGCCGCAGGGCTGGGGGAGTGCAGAGCCTGCAGGAACCCACAGGGAACACCACGGGCTTGGTTGTGCCTGCAGGAATTCAGCATCTCCCCGTGTGCCTGCAGGAATTCAGCATCTCCCCGTGTGCCTGCAGGAATTCAGCATCTCCCCGTGTGCCTGCAGGAACTCAGCATCTCCCCGTCTGTGGGACCGTGTGCTCCCAGAGCTGCCCCTCTGCCCGTCCCGCACTGGCCAGGGTCGTTGTTCCTCCCGGGAAATGCTGGACAAGGAGCTGAGAGCAGCCCCGCTCCTGCCCGGGAGGAGGATGCAGGAATTCCTGCAGGAATCCTGCTCAGCTCCTTCCCCAAGGCCAGGAGCAGCGCTCAGCACTTCCCCTTTGAAGTCCAAACTCCTCAGTCTGAACCACAGACCTCCTCCTGAGAAAAAGGTTCTGGACATGAGTCTCGGTGTTTAGGCTGATAATATTCCATGTTTATCCATATCCCAGTCCCATTAATTCACCTTATCTTTCATTTGATGATTACAAAAAATAAAGCTCCAGAGTGCAGCTTTTCCCTTCCCTAACATCTCACCCTGAAATATAAAAGCATTTCAAGCAGTTCTTAAGAACCTGCATAATTGTATAAAAGCAGCACTGAATCTACAGCGGTTTGTAGAGGAACAAGGAAGAAAGTGAGAGCACTTTCCAGGCTTTCAGAAACTCCAGACTGAGTATTTTTGCTGCTTTTCATTTAGATCTGTCTCTGGCCCTGCATACTTTGATTTCCTCTAGTGGCACCAGCTCCACCCAAAACAAACAATTGTGAAGCCAGCAGAGAAAATGAAAACTGCTCCATGTAGAGAGCAAACCAGCCCCAACAGCATCTGGGATTGTGTTGATCATCCTGAGTTTTCATTGCTTATAAATTAGGAATAAATACCCACTGTTACCATCCAATGGGGAAAACTAAGGAATGTGTTCCCTTCTCTCCACATCCCTACTGGCTGTGTCACTCCTGTGTTTCCTCACTTCCTCATCTGTATAACAGAAATGCCACTTGTTTTGAGGAGGATTTGGCAGGATAAATTAGAATTATGTGCTTTGCAGTGCTTCAAAACTCATTTGACTTTCACTGTCTTTTTTAGGTCCTTTAATGGTCATAGTGGAATATTGCAAATATGGAAATCTGTCCAACTATCTCAGAGGAAAACGAGGAGACTTCATTGCATACAAGGTAAGGAAATGAGACTTCTCACAGTCACAAGGCAGGGAATCAACAACCACTGACAAAAGCTGGATTTGCTCTGCATTGGCACCAAAACACTTGGGTATTTCTACGGGCACTTTATTTTCTCTCCACATTTCAATTTGTACAAGCAAGAAGGGGGATGGTTGTTTTTTTTTCCCTGCAGGATCTCACTGCTGTCCTCTTGTAGCATCTCCTAAAGTATTAGTTGCAAGTACCCAAACACTGAAGAGCACTTGAAAAAGAGGGAATTACTTGTGAGATCCTTCCCAGCACAAGGGGAGCAACAAAATAGTAGTGGAAAACTGGCATTAACTGAACTAGGAGAAGGTGAACCCTCTCAAAATACAAATCTGGTTTGGAGATTTTTCTTTCTAAGCCCCAAGTGAAAGCAGCTCATCCTTCCCCCATCTGCTCATTCCCATCCTCTGTCCCTTCCCCTGTGCCAGCCCTGAAGTCTGTGCTGTGACAACAGCCCGGATCATGGATATTCTGCATCAAAACCAACCAAAAGCTTTGGTTCCCTAACAGTTCTCTGCATCCACACCGACAGCTGTGCCAGCACGGCCTGGGCTGGGATAGGAGCAGGACACAGGAGCAGGAATCAGTGCAGGGGAGGGATGGGGCTGACTCCTGGAGAATATCCAGCATGGAACAGGCTCTGTGATCCCAGCCCTGCCTGAAACTGCAGCCTCACCAAGATTATTTTCCCAGATGATTCCATTACTATTATTATTATTATTATTATTATTATTATTATTATTATTAAAGCTATTGTGCACAGGCAGCAAAGTAGGTGAGGGATGTTGTGTGGGCAAAGGTATTCCTGGTGCAGTCACTCAGAATTTCTTTCTCACCATCGTTGCCGTGGGTTGAGGGCTGGTTGTGCCTCTCTCCCCAGCACAGACACGTCAGTGCCCATCGTGCACTCACCTTGAGGGGATTTTTAACACCCTGAGACAGCAAGAGAATTCCAGCCTCTGTCTGCTCACCCCTCAGTCTCACCCAGCCAGCTTTCAGCTAACTCTGATGTGGAATATTGCTATCAGTGAAAGGGGAATAATAAGCAGGAATAAATAGGAATCCAGACTTTATTAGTTTGTAGTTGGAACTAACAAAGCCTGGCTTCCTATTTATTCCCACTTCAGGAAACATCATGTTCAACATTCTCATCTTCAGAGGGCCCTTTCTCCTTATGCCATTGTGTCACGTACTTTGAGCCCTCAAGCTTTGCATCATACAAAGCTAAAAATCGGGTCTGTGCCTTTTCTAGTCCCAGGAAAGCTCTGACCAAGCAGAGAAAAGTCTGGATGAGTCCAACAGTGATTTGACTGAACTGATCAAGAGGCGCCTGGAGAGCGTGGCCAGCACAGGCAGCTCTGCCAGCTCAGGATTTATTGAAGATAAGAGTTACAGTGACTCAGAAGATGATGAAGAAGGTAAAAGAACCCTACCACAACCCAAATCTTTTATTGGAAAGGTTTCTGTCATTTGGCTAGTGCCACGCACACTGTCACACACTTCACAAGCCCTTACATGGCTTGGCTCGTCCCTGAAATCCCAAATTCCTCCTCTCGCCTGTTCCCCACCCCAACTTTCCCACAAAAAGAGAGCTCTGTGTTATCTACAAAAGCTGCTCCAGTTGTGTGAGAGGAGAAACAGGAATGTTTTACCAAACTTGTGAGGTCACTCTGTCCCTGGGCTCTTGTCTATAAAGTTTCCCTCACTCCCAGCCTGAGGTGTTGTTTCCCCACGGCTAAATGAGCGACTAATGGACGAGGGAACTTTGTTAATCGCCCGATCTTCTGCCCCTGGGTCACTGGTGGCTCTCCCAGAGCTGTAACCCTGCAGAGATCTCACACCAGCGCTCAGGCGCGGGGCTGGGGCTGTCAGCACACAAGTGGCACCAGTGCTGACAGCTCTGCAGCTCTTGCTGCAGGGCTTTGCCACGTCTCTGATCTCTCCTAGATGCTGAGGATCTGTACAAGAGGCCCTTGACTCTGGAGGATCTGATTTGCTACAGCTTCCAGGTGGCAAAAGGCATGGAGTTCCTCGCCTCCCGAAAAGTGAGCTCATTCAGACTTCTTGCAGACTCTCTGATATGAGGAAACCCAAACACACTTTTGAGTCTGAGAAATCTGCTTTTTGCTCTTCTATTGGAGTGTTGGAGATCACGTTAGCTCAGTGGTTAAGCAGTAATTAGCACTGAAGGGGTTGTGGAGGAACGTTCATCATGTTCTTGGCTGCAGGGACTGGCATCTGCAACAGGAGGGTTTAGATAGGGGTGAACACAGATTGTCAGACAACTTGTGGAACTGCCTGATAAATAAATGCAGAAAGGGCTTGTAGAGAGAGCTCCTTTTAGTGTGGTGAACAACAACAACACTGAAAAATGAGGAGGGAGTTATCAATATCCAGTTATTCCTTCAGTTTGTCAGAGTGTCGGGGCTGTCAGCAAAGTCAGCACCTCTTGGATAAAGTAGTTTATAGCCTGTGGAACACTGTTCAGGCAAATGCAGTGCACTCCATGGGCCAAAGTGTGCACACAACTGAGCCTGTGCTCACACACAGCCACAGGGCAGCCCCCATGAATCCTGAGCAGGGTTATCCCATCTCACACCCCCCTGGACCTGCACTGGCAAATGTAGCTGCAGCTGCTTTTTGCCTTCTCCTAAATTTCCCAGGGATCAGCTATTTAGAAAATAGGACTCCCTTCCTTGTTGTAACTGCAAAGTTATTTCAGACAGAAAAAGCAGAAAACTGACTCGAATACGGGCTTGTTCCCTGAGTTATTCTCTCTTCTGCACATCACAGTGCGTTTGGAGCAGCCCCCCCTCACTCCTCTGCTCCCAGCACTGTCCATTCCTTTCCCCATTCCCAAAGCAGCTCTCCTTGCCCAGCCCCCTCTGACCCCGTGTCATTCCCTGGCAGTGCATCCATCGGGATTTGGCGGCCAGGAACATCCTCCTGTCCGAGAACAACGTGGTCAAGATCTGTGACTTCGGCCTTGCCAGGGATATCTACAAAGACCCCGACTACGTACGGAAGGGAGATGTGAGTGCAAGACGCTTCCCTTGTCACCCTCAGGCTGGGCTTGGGCAGGTCAGTGGCAGCACATCTGGCAACCTGTCGTGTCTCTGGCTTTTAGGCACGGCTTCCACTCAAGTGGATGGCTCCAGAAGCTATTTTTGACAAAATTTACACCACGCAGAGCGACGTGTGGTCCTTCGGAGTGCTGCTCTGGGAAATATTTTCTCTAGGTAAGAATGGTTTCAAACTCTTTTTTTTCCCCCATAATTTATGGCTGCTTAGCTAAGGAAAGCTTTTAGCAGAAGGTGATCATGTGGGGCAGTGCTTCTGTTTCACTGAGGATGAGTGCACAGATCAGGTGTAAAATAAAGCTGATTTCAATGAGAACTCCACCTGACAAAGGACATGAAAACACTGGGGAGGGGGATCAAAAATCCCAAATCCAGGACCTAACATCTGAAACCCACTGAAAGCAAGAGAGCCCAGAGATAAAATGCAAGCCTCTGCTGCTGGGGGGAGTGGGAGATTTCTTGCACAGCAGTGAAGAAGTTTCCTGTAAAGCCAAACCTGCTCCAGGGCTGCAGAGTCACCCTGCTGCGGGCAGCCCATGGAGCACGAGCCCACACGATGGTTTATCCCAGCTTCCTCATCCACCCCACAAAATCTCAGATTTTCCAGGTAAGAGGAATCTGGCAGAAGTTGCTGTTGGCTTGGTGCAAGGACCAGCGCTGGGCTCAGCCTGAACCCTTTTGGCGGCAGACCAAGGGTAGAACGTGGGCTCTTGTGGCTGCATCATTTGCCAGCCACAGCATTTCTAAAAGAATAATGATGATGTTCTCTATGTGCTGGAGGTTTCATCCCAGGGTGCTGTTAGATTTCTCAGCCTGGCTGAGCTCTGGTTACTGTCCAGCAGATAAAGCTGTGAAACTTAAACAAGCAGCCCTACAGACACTTGGGCTGTGCTGCTCTCAGATTCTCCTTGCAGAGTGGCAAGATTTGTTTTCCTGAGGGAATTTAGGAATGTCAGCTCTGGCTTTTTAATCAGCGTTTGCAGACAAAAGAAAACAAGAAGCATTGTCAACTTAAGCTGCTGGATTTTAAAGCAAACTCTAATCTTCTATCTTTAGTTCATGGATCAGTTGAAATTAATGATTGGGCTCAAGATGCCAAGTGAAAATGCAAAGTCTGGAGCTGTTTCTATCGTAATCTTTACTTAGGGCTGGCTGCAGAATCATGACCTGCTCTCAGTCCAAGTCTTTGATTTGGACTTTTCCCTGCTCCACATCTGCACACCAAGCAGAAAGTTCACACTCCAGTGGTTGTAACAAGTGGCAGCTCCTGCTTTCCCCGGGCTTCAGCCCTGTTTATTTAGGGTGTTGTTATTTCGGGGTGAGCCCTCCATGGCTCTGTAACAGCATCACCTGCTGCAGGTTTGGGAGCAGCACAGAAAGGCAGGAATGCCCTGGTTTTTTCAGATTATTCAGGAAGATGCTTTAGACACGCTCAGGGGACAGGCTGTCCCCTGGGAACCAAAGGAATTCAGTGCTGATGAATCCAAGGGGCACTGCAGGAACAAACTCTGTATCATTCCCAAAGTCCTGAGAGAATTTAACAGATGGCCTTTAATACTGAACACCAATACAAATTAAAATCCAGTCAGTGAAATTCACCTCTGTTTTAATCTATCTTTAAAAAAACCCCCACATTTTATCTGGGTTCTTTTAGCCCCTTTCTTGGCACTGTCCCCTTCTGAATTTGGAATCTCCCAAATGGCTGCAGGGGCTGCCACCCGTGCAGCAGCCTCTGCCCTGGCTGTGACGTAGATCACAAGCTGCTTTTTCAATTGGTGGCACAAGCTCAAACACCAGTCATTTTCTCTGAGAGGGTTTTTCATCCAGCTCATCCAGGCATGCTTGTGGTTTGGCACTGCTCACATCTGCAGCTCAAACGATAAATATTTAATTAAGGATTTGTGTCACTGATTGAATTCTCTCATATAAAAGTTTTACAGATCATTGAGGGCCACGGGATGGAAGTTATTTGTCATTGCCACAGGGTGTGTTTTGGCTCCCATTTACAGCTGCTGCTCTCACTGGGTCCCACAGACTGGGAGCCCTCTAAAAAAGGGGAAAATACAGATTAGGAAAATGCAGAGTGTAGTTTGTGTCCTTGCAGGGTCAAAAGCTGAGTGAAGGACAATAGGCTGCCAGCCTGGATCTGCTTTGGTGGAACACAGGGAAATCAGGACTTGAGGGAATATTCATTTCCATCTGGGGTTGAGTTTGCAATGAGCTTTAAATTATTCAAATGGGGTCAGCACACCTCGTGTCAGGTAGTGCCAGCGGTGTTTAACACATCCTGAAATCACTAATGGGACAGAATGTCGGTGTCTCCTGGAATTTCAATGTGCACTGTTCCAAAAGCAATCAGAGATAATTATGTAAACAAGCAGTGCCTGGTAGTAACATCAGCATCTCATTATCCCACTAAAATAAAACCAAGATCAAAAGAGGGCTCCCATATCCAATGCATGCCACATCTTTGAGCATTTTGAAGGAGATTTCCCCTAAGGAGAACATCATGTGTAGGCCTCACACCATATGTTCCAGCCTACATTTCACCCAAGCTGTCTCAGCATTCCAAATCCAAGCTATTAGACTTATCCCACAGTCCAGATAAAGACTGTGCTGAGTAGAAGTGGGAAAGGGAGAGCTCCTTGCTTTTATGATCTGGGCTCTCTCCAGCTGGTAGGAGGCCAGCACTGGCTAAAATATAATCTACCATAAGATCCTGCAGTCAAAAATCAATCATGGACTCATGGAATGTCCAGCAGTTGGAACGCATCTCTAAGATGACCTAGTCCCACCCCCTCCTGCCATGGGCAGGACAGCTACTAAACCAGGCTGCTCAAGGCTTTATCCAGCCTGGTTTTGAACACTGCCAGGGTTGGGGCATCCATGGCTTCTCTGGGTGTCCTGTGCTAGGGCCTCATCAACCTCCAGTAAAATATTTCATCCTAATATTTAACCTAAGTGTCCCTTCTTTCAGTTTGTCCCATTATTCCTTGTCCTAGCACCGTTATCCTATGCCTTCCCTGCATTTGCTCTCACCAACGTCTTGCAGCTGATCTGATCTGTGATGTAACCAAAGAGACACAACTCAGACTGTGAGAGCAAGTGGGATTCTCCATCTGTGAGATGAGCAGTTAATTCCCAGGTTATTCTGGGCAGAATGACACACCAAAGGCAAGGCTGGGAAGGAAAATCCAGGTATAAAGCAGAAATGATGGTGCTGCCTGTCTCCAGCTTACATAACTCCAGGAGACACTGCCAGCCCTGTGCTGTGGTGTTTGCACATGCAGGGAATTCAGAAGTGCTGTGGATAAGCATCCCTGGGCTCTGGATGTCCTGGGAGCCCATTTGTGCCGAGATTCCTTCTCAGGCAGCGCTGGGATCGGTGCAGATTCTGCCCACTGAGCAGTCACATTCACAGAGAAGAATAATTCTGGAAGCAGCCACATTTTGGCCCCTTCTTCAATGCGTTATCCAAAAGATTTCTGCTGTTCTCGCTGTGCCCCCAAGTGTACAGCACATGATGGTGTTTCCAAATGGGGAAAAAAATTGCAGGAAATATGCAGGAATGTTATAGACAGATTCCTCGAGGGCTGGATAGAGATTCCATTCAATCTCCTACGTTAGGACTTGATTAAATTGTTTCCAAATTCATCATCCAGCCTCTTGCCAGAATGTCCAAGACAAGGGTTGTGCTGCACAGGAAGCCTTTGCTGAGGAGGGAGGGAGGGAAGTTACCAAGCTTTTCCTTTTATCCCCAGTAGGTTCAGTAACGTTTCTTACTTCAGGCTTCTTCTGAATTTTTCCTGTGAGCTCTGGGTTACTGAGATGCCAGAAAACTCTCCCAAACTTTTGTGGGAGTTAACACAAAGGTCCCAGACCCCCCCAGCATTCAACCCCTGCAAAGCAATTGCAGCTGCCACGAGCTGCCCTGCCAGGGTTCAGCCAACACTTGAGTGGCACTCAAGGTAAACAGCACGGAACACAGAGTCAGGAAAGAAAACAAGGCTGAAGAGCTGGGAGGTCACTGCCAAGGGAGTGTTCCCTGTAGGATAATGCATATCCAGTAGCTGGTGAAGCAGGGGAGGAGCAATTCCACACACGGGGTTGAACCAAGGGTCTCGTGGTCCGTGGCAGGAGCCAGGTGCCCACAGCCCCCTCTGCGCTTACTCACAGGGGTTCCAAGGCAGTGAAGGATGAGCAGGAATCACTCACTCCGTGTGTGTCCACTCCGTGCAGGATATTGGCAGGGTAACACTTTGGAAAGCACCGAGTAACCCATTGAAGGAGCTGGAACTTCCACTGACCAAGAGATACTTTAAAGTTTTAAACTATTTCTTTCTCCTGTGCCCTGTTTTACCTTGGGGCGGTCCTGACTGTATCACAAATGCAGAGGAGACAGCGTGATTGAAATCTCTGAAGAGGCAGAGCGAGTCTGTAACAGGTTTCCAAACAGAAAATGTAGATTGTGAGTGACTGCAACTCCTTCACTCGAGCTCCTGTGACTGCCAGGCTCCGGTAACCTGGGCTGCTCAGCAGAGATCACCAATCACCTGGGCTGGCACACAGGGACTGTGCCATCCTGAAGCCCTCTGGTTCCTCCCTCCAGGTGCCTCTCCCTACCCTGGGGTGCAGATCGATGAGGATTTCTGCCGGCGGCTCAAGGAAGGCACGCGGATGAGATCTCCAGAGTATTCCACTCCCGAAGTGTAAGAGCTGCTGCGTGGGGCTGGGACCTGATCCACCTCACCAAGGGGATTGTGTTCAGCTGGGGCCAGGGAGGAGACCACAGCTGGGTATTTTATTTTCAGTAAAGCTGTGATTGAGTGTATTTTGGGTGTCTGACAGCAGAGACTGACGCTAAGGACAGCCCAAGACAGCCTGACCTTTGCCAACAAGAGGATGACCAGATGTCCCATGTCAGCTGTAGCTCATGGAGCTCAGGCTTCAGATTCTGTGACAGAAAGCCAGAACCAGGTTTTATTGACATAACCAGGACTTATTTCAGCAATATCAGCCAGACTCTAAGTTAGGTGAAAACCAAAATCCTGCAGGCTCCGCTGAGGCAGGAAGCAAAAAGCATTCCACACAGAAACTAAAACAGGATTTCAGCGTGTGGGGATCTGAACCTCTCTTAATGCAAAGACTGACCAAACCAAGCAGCAGTGGAATGAAAGAGTTTGGAAGAAAAGCTCCCATCCTTTCCCCTTCCTAATCCCTGGTTTTTCCTGCAGCTACCAGACCATGCTGGATTGCTGGCACGGGGTCCCCACGGAGAGGCCGACCTTCACCGAGCTGGTGGAGCGCCTGGGAGATCTGCTCCAGGCCAACGTGCAGCAGGTACAGCAGGGACAACCCCTCTGCAGGAAACGTGGATTTGGAGTGGGCATGTGTGTACATGGGCAGAGGAGAAGGTTATTAAACACCAAGATGAGATTTTAATGTTAACTACTCAAATGTTAACTTTACTTCTGATTTTCTCCACCTCCTGAACTTTGTCTTTCATTTTCCGAGTTGATGTTCACCAGTGCTCTCGGGAGCTTTACAATTATGCAGCTTAAAGCACAGAAAGTTAGGTATATCATTTTTAATTTCATAATAATTAAAGCAGTTGTTTTCTTCTTCAGTAAGAACAACCAGATCAGTTATGCAATTGTCAATTTAATTGAAGAAGAAATCAAACACTCTCCTCCAGCTCCTTCCTGTTTGTAAACAAATTTAGTGGAGCTGAATTGAAGAGGGCCCTGTCTGCAATATGAAGAGCTTGTGAGTTTGATTCTATAACCAAAGTAAATTGAGGAGACATAAAAATCATGATAAGGGAATAGGGCACTTAACTGCTTCTCAAAATTAAAAACAAAAAGAAGCACAGGGAAATTTGGCCAAGTAGTTTCAGGAGCTGGAGGCAGAGTCATTCCTGAGGATTGCTGCAGGGGGTAATGACAAGGCAGAGCTCATTACCACGAGCAGCAGCAATTCCTGGGAAGGACAAGAAATTCAATCCTTTCAGGCTCCCATTTTAAGGCCTGGCTCTTCCCAAGCTCCTGAAGTTGAACAAAACCAAGCAGTCTGTGCTTGGGCCAGTGCTTCTGACCAGGTCTGGAATATCTGAGCCCCTGTCCAGCCACCCCACATCACAGGGTTCCCAAAGTGCCCCAGTTTCCTCACAAAGCCTCCTGCACTGTAATTCTTGGATGAAGTGTGCATTCAAACATCCAGAACTTACCACAGGCTGGGAGGAACATGATAATCACCTTGAACAAACACCAAGTTCAGTTAAAACACAACTTAGACCTTTCTGATCACAAAGCTCTGTAAGATACAATAACTTCTCACATCTGAGATGCAGCACAAAATGATTTACCAGCCTTTGTGGTTTTTTTCTGTTATTAATTTCACAGGATGGCAAAGACTACATTCCACTGAACATCACCTTGTGTCCAGATGGAGAATCCAACTCCAAAACCTGCCCTGTGGAAGAAAACTTGAACAACGGAGTGAATCGCTGGAGTGCAGTGGAAACTGGGTGAGAAAAGCAGGAAAGGGGGGGGGGGAAGAAACATTTCACTATCTGCTGTCCTCCTTTAATATGGCTGGTGAAGGAATCAGAGAAAAATGTCGGGGTGTTGGTTATTAGAGACAAGAGGTGACAAAAGAGAAGCGGTCCAGGAAGCTGGGCTGTGTGAGGATGGAACTGAGCTGCAACTGCTGCAGCCTCTGCCTGGGTTTTATGCTGACCCCTGGACTTTCCTGCTTTCAGTAACAACAGCAAGAAGAGACCCCTGAGTGTGAAGACATTTGATGAGGTGCCAGTGGAAAAGGAGAAAGTGATACATGAGGTAAGAGAGGTGACTGCATCCTTCCCCAGCAGGTTCACAGATCACTCGTCACCAGCGCCAGAAACGCTCATTAGAGCTTTTGGAATCTGTTTGGTAGGAGAGAACTTTAAATCAGGCAGAAGATTTTAGCTCTGGCACCTCACACCCAGGGCTGTGTGACAACAAAGAGGGACCTGCATTTCTCTTAACAAATAATTTAAAGAGAAGCTCCCGTGTGATTGCCCTGGCTTTGATCCGGCTAAGGGGTTTTATATTACACATTTTGAGACATTTGTCCACCATAAGAAAATGGCAGCTCTTGAAATGAAGCTCTTTGAGGGAAATGTGTCCAGAACTCATCCTGGCTGGCCAAGGCAGCCAGTCACTTGGTGGGGGTGAAGGTGTTCAGTTCTGGGTAGAGAACAAGATTCGAGATTCTGGTCTTGATTCACACAAAGGGCTTTAACCCTGCATTTTCCTCACTGCGAGAGAATGTAGTTATTGACAGTTTAATGCCATTTGCAGGGTGGGAGAGTGTTAAAGGGTTTCATTTTCCCTCCAGGGGAAAACAAAGGCTTGTTTTGTTACAGAATGAGGGTTCTGCTTGCTGGCTTGCTCTGAAGTTACAGGTTGGATTTTCTTATTTTAAAAAATCCCCAAGAACAACTCCTGAATTCCCTCTGTGGCCCAGGCAGCCCCTGAGTGCAGCTCTGTGTGCTGTCCCCACCTGCTGCCTCAATGGCACCTTCTGTGTCCCTGAGGAGGCACCTCTGCAAGGCACAGGTGCTCCAGGTGGATCAAAGTTTGGGGAGGAAGCCTGAATCCCTCAGGAATCCTCCTGACACAGGAGGAGAAGGCTCAGGTGGTAAGGAGCAGTAAAGGAAAAGCTCCAGCTGAGAGTCCCTCTTGGACAGAGCCTTTCCTCAGAGCAGTTCCCTTGGGAAGACTTAAAGTCTCCAGCTCCAGCTTGTCCTGGAAATACTTCACGTCCTGACAAACACAGCCTATTTCTCCTTTGTTCCTGCTGAGCACAAACTGAGGCCCGTTATTGCCTTGCATTTTCCCAGATGGGATTTCTGCCTCTGTATCGGTGCACTTCAGGGATTAGAAGGCTCAGAAATTGTCCCTGATTCCTGCATCTTCCCTCTTGCAGGATAAAATCTGTCCCTGTAAATCACACAAAGCTATTTGCTAGATCAGTGTGGTCTCAAGAGATTATTGCTGCCAGCAGGAGCATTACCTGCCTAAGAGCTCCCTGTTCGTGGCATTTTCAAATACATGACGGGGTAAAAGTTTCCAAAAAGGGTGATAATACATCAAGAGCTCAGAAATAAACGTGATGTTTCAACAAGGATCTTTTGAATCAAAATCAGTGTGTGATCTGCTTTCAGACGAAGTAAGTGGACTTTGGTTAGTGAAGTTTTCTGAATTATCACCCCTGAATAGTCATTAAGTCATTATTTCAGAGAGCTGCCCGGAGCTCTCCAAGTGCTCCACCACACCTTCCTGCCATTGTGCAATTATCTGCAATCTCTGTGGAGATTCTTTTGCCAGAAAAGTGCACAGAAGTCCCCAGATAAACCATTGCTAGACCACGTGTTTGAAGGGGAAACAGCCAAGATAAAATCCAGGGACAAGCTGGGTTTTACTGAGGGTTTGACAGACCTCAGTAATTCAGGATTTCACTTTATACTTTTTAAACTCGCTTGTAAACTGATCTTAATAACAACTGATAGGTAACCAGGGCATGTATTAAAAGGCTTTTTCTTGTTATTTATTGTTTGATGAGATTATTTTTTTTATATATTGATCAGTTTGACTGGTAAAATAAGACTAAGTAGAGTTTCTCTTTTACGTTGAGGGCTTTTGGTGTCCTGGTTCTGACAAATGCACAGATGTGCAACTTTCCAGCAGCACAAAATATTTCAAATGCAAAGAAACACCCAGAGCATTTAATGTTATTAAACTACTTAAAATGAGGACTGTGATGTCTGTGTACTCGCATAAACTTGGCACAAAGTTTAACTGCAGCCTCGAGACCCAGCTTTAAGGGCAGCAGAATCACATCCCCAACTTTAATCAAGGCAGTTTTGTTGGACAGCTCATAAAAAAATCCATAAAATCCAGGGCCATCTATCTTTACAAAGCATTTGCATTTACAGAATGCTGCTGAACTTCCACTTCCCGCAAATCCCAGTGTTTCTGTGTATTTCCAGTGGGTATTTAAGGAGCTTTTCCTCGGAGGAGCCCAGCCAGAATCATTGGATATATTCTTTATGAATCTCAGTCTATTCATACCTCGGCTGCCCTATGTACATGGTGCCCATATGTCGTGCTTAATAGCGGTTTCAAATCTGAAAATGTCAAATTATTTTTTGATATGTTCATTTTTAAGGGTGCTCTTTGGAAATGCAGATCAAAAACTTTAATGTCATAAAAACGAGGGGAACATTCCCAGGCTCCAGAGCAGCATTATCGAGAACACTTGGATAAAAATTGATAACACAGGCTTTGATCAAAGAATATCCTGAAGGATTGGTGGCTCCTAGAGCAGCCCCAGGTTCCAGATATCCCTGATGTTCCCTTCCTTTTGCTCCCCAGGAGTCTGACAGTGGCATGGTGCTGACCTCGGATGAGATAAAAAGCCCCAAGAGGTTGGAAATCCGTTCCTGGCCCTATGGGATCATGGCTCTGGCGTGAGTACTCTGGGGGATTTCTTCTTCAGATAGTTCTTCCTTTCAGAATAACGCTTTTGAAATTTGCAGTTTTGCTTCTGCTGCCAAAAGGAAACCTCTGGATATCCAGGCAGGTTAAGAGGAGATGAACTCCGAATTTCAGCCTCATAACCAGAAAACCTTGGCACTGTGTTTTAAGATCAAGGGGCAGCAGATTCTGCAAATAGGAAATGATTGGAGGAAAATATGAGAATATAGAGGTCTAATTTAGCTGTTTGTTCCCTGCCTCCCCAGTGCTCTCTCTTAGTGACGGAGCAGAGTTTGATCAACTTGATTCATTAATCCAAAAGCTGACATTTATAATTATACCAGTGTGTATATTTAACTCAGACAGAAGGAGTGGCATCTTTGCAGCTCATGGGATGTGAGTAAACTTCAGATGCTTGTGCACAGTAAAGAGCAGTCCAAGCACTGCAAAGCAGTGCCTTTACCAGAGCCCCGACTGCTGCAGTTGCTTCATCATCACTCTGAGACAGAACTGCAGAGAATTCCTAAATCCCACCACCTCCATGATCCCTGGCTTGTGTTGTTCACATCTGCTTTACAAACAGAGGCTGGGACAGGGTTTGCTGTGTGTTTATCCACTCATAGTACAATGCAGAAGATTAAAAGCAGAATTTGAGCTTTTTGCTCACGGTTCTTTGTATTTCAGTGACAACCACACAGGCAGAGGTGACCCAGTAGTGAAAAGCTCCCTAACAGTAACCCATTTTACTGATTCCAATGTCAACGTGTGGAATTTCAAACAATAGCTGCCCAAAATATTAAAAAATAAATCATTATGTAGCAATTAATTCCCTGTCTATTCAGTTAATTAAGCTAATTACTACTTGCCTAGGGTTTTCTCTGAAATCCACTGAGATTTGTATGAGATTTCTCTGTACTGGGGAACTCCATGGCCTTTCCCAGCAGAGCAGTTGCTTGTTTTCTCCACCAAGTCACCTTTTTCTGCATTAAAGAGAAATGAGGGATGACAAGAAGCCTGGCGCACTTTTGGATATTCTGGGAGAGTTCCCAGGAGGGGAATGGTCAGAGTGTGGTGTCAGTTTTGGAGGAGATGAGAGAAGAGAGAGACGGAAAGGTTTTTGCCTTGTCTTTTGATGCCTCAAAAGCATCAATTCCCCTATGTTTGAAGGCAGGAAAGGAGGAAGAGGGAGAAGAGGAGAAGGAAAAGGGAGAAGATTTCATAAGGAAAGGTGGAGAACCCTAACAGGAGCATCAGAAAGCTGTGGGTTGTACTGGATGGGAAGGTGGCCTCAGGAATATTGTTGCCCAGCAGTATTTTCCCTGTAGCAGTGTCCCAGGGCTGGACCTGATGGGATTAGCAGAGATCCCGATCCATTTCCATGTTTTTATCCCCTGCACACACCCAGAGCATTCCTGCCAGCACAGTCCATTGCTATGGAGACCAAATGGCACCAGCTCTGAAAACAGGAGCCCAAATGTCAGGAGCTGCATTTCTGTGACGCTTTACCTGGGCTGATTCACCTCTTTCCTTCGTGATGTCACATGGCACAAATCCAGCACACACACTGCAGCCTCCCTGGTGGGATTTATCCCTCGGAGGGTTTCTGTCAGCTGACACCTTGTCCCTGTTGTATTTCTCCTGTTTGGATAAAGAGTTGGCAGAGGAAGGTTCCCCCTCTGCCCCTTGGAGGCTTTCTCCTGAAAATCTATAAAATCAACATCCAGCCAAATACAGAAACACAAAATTCCCTAACAGCCTGCTCCTTAGAGATTTCCAGGAAAACCTGAACTGCTGTCAGGGCCACTGGGAGTGCGTGTGAGGCTCCTTGGGGCAGTGAATCCCTGCCTGATCCCACCACCTGCTCTCTCCCCACTTCCACCCAGCACGAGGTTCCTGAGCAGACCCTCAGAGCATCCCAGCAGAGCCTGCAACGCTCTGTGCTGTTGTCTCCTGCTTCCCAGGCCCTGGCTCCCATGGCACCCACACTGGTGTGGCTCTGCCTGGCCACATCCTTCCCTGGGTGTTGGAGGTCCAGCTGGAAAACGCTTTCTGTCAGCTGCCTTTTTTTTCTTTTGGAATCTTGCAGATCCTCGTTGGCACAAAGAGCAGTTTCAGCAGTGCAGAGCACCCCAAAGCCCGCTCCTTTGAGGACAGCACACCCCTGGGTGCTCCTGCACTGATAAGTGCACAAACAAGGCTCCAAAGCCCGTGGAATAATCTAGAGAGGTCAGAAGGGAGTGAGGGTTTAACAGGGGAGATAAAGTCACCCTTGTTAATTGTGTATCTCTCTCTATCAAAAACATTTACCCTGGATCCTTTTCAAAGTCTTTCTTTTCTAAAACAAGACTGTTCAAAGGCTTAGCATGTTTTCTAAACCAGGGTGGCTGCATTTCTTATTTTTGCCAAAATCCCACTGTTTATTTATCTTGCATTCATTCCTCTGTTGAGCTTAAAATTTGCCAACAGCACTCACCATGGAGTGTCAGTGTCAAGAGTTTAGTGAGGATGAATCTGATACTCTGGGCCTGGGCTCGCTGTTAGGCTGGACTAACCAGGTCTGAGCTTTTCCTACTGCTAAAACAGAGCAGGAAAGTTGTGAGTATTTTATGCAGCAGTAGCTGCAGTGAGAGATGGAAAAATTGGCTGGGATAACAGCACTGGAATCAGCATTCAGGGAAGCACAGGGAGCACAGAGGGATTTAATGGTAGGATGACTCTGGTGTCAGGTTCCCTCTCATAATATTATCAGGCTACTGCCAAGCACTGCTTTAAAATCCTCCCAGAGACTCTATAATCAAGTTATTGTTTAAGATGACAAAAGGTTTGGTATCTGCTCAGTTGTCCTCCCCCAGCTCTTCCCCTTCTCCCCCCAAACCCAATTATCCTGTGTTGCTCAGAAATCCCTGCTCTGGTTCTGGCCCAGGCCCACGAGATCAGCTGAGGCTCAGCTGATCCACTCTGGGCTCTGGATGCCGCATCCACATCCCATCGCTGAGGGCTCTGCTTTGCCAAAACAAGCTGGGCCTAAGGCAAGGCAGGAATACTGAAACGATGGATTTTGTTCAGGAGCAGCAGGCATTCATGTCCAAACACAAAGAACACAACAAAAATACAGCCAGGATTGGGCTGGAATCTTTTCTCACCTTCTCAGAGAAACGAGGCTTGGAAATGTTTGCTCCAGGGCAGCAAGGGGCTCAGAAATAATAAATACAATTATTGTTGTGTCATGCAGTACCTTGCACTGTTACCTGAGCTGAGCTCTCCAAACAAGAACTTGGAATGAGTGGCTGCTCAGGAGTTATGTAAAGCACTTTTTTTCCAAGGATTATGCACTGTGCTTACAGTAGCAAGGACTGGAAGGGGAATTGTGGGACTGCAGTGATTTCCATCCCACTGCTTTTGGACAGGGACAGCTGAGCAGCCTGGCCACACGTGTGAGGGGACACAAGGGTGGCTTTGGCCTGGAAAAATGTTATTACCTGCACTTTGTATTTCAAATACAAACATTCATTTCCAATCAATGAATTCCTGAGCCCAACCCCTCGAGTTCTCCTTGCCAGCAGAATGCTGATGCACTGGTGCTGCCAGAAGGGAACCCAGGATGAAATTCCTCCTGCACAGCACTCACTTGAAAATGCATTAAAGCAAACTGTGAATCAGTCATAGCTACCTGAAGGAAAAAAATAAACCTTTTATTTCTTTAATTGCGGAAAAATTAAAGTAAAAAAATAACCACTCTCACTCTGAGCCTCATTAAACACCTTTGAAAGCTCCTACAAAGCCCTGAAGCTCCTACACGTTATTAGGAGATGTAGTCATGAGACAAACTGCTCTACTTGGCAGCAATCAGCCCAGATTCTCATCTTTCCCTAAACACAGCTTCTGAACATGGCCAGGTTTCCTGCATGGACACAAAAGTCCATTCGTTTTTCCTACTGAAAGCAAAATACTCGGGTTTCTTATTGCAGAGCAGTAGGAGCTGCTGCACTTGGGGCTGGAATCCCTCCCTGCTCGGGGTGATCTTCCTGCAGCCATCCTTCTTTCTCCACAGTCCTCTTCAAGTCATTGACCCCAAAATTTAGATTAACAGAAACTGGCTCCCTCTCACATAAAATAAACAGCTCCACTAATGGTTTCCCAGCTCTTTGATGATTTCGGTATTTTTCTACCTCCAAAATCTCTGGTTTGTACAGTAGGAAGAAAAAGCCTCCGTAGATCACTCAGGCCTTCAAGCTACTGCAGGATTATCCTCTGTGGTTGGCACCTTCAGAAAACTGAAGAGTTTGTGGATGATTACTTAATATTCTGGCTGTGTCCCCAAACAGCTCGTGCAAGGACAAATGAGTTCTCAGGGTGGTCACTGCAACTTGTGACAAGTGCGGGTCAGTGGGCAGCTGAATTCCAGCTGAATGTTGAGATATTCCCACCCTGATCCTCAGTGCTGGGCCATGCTGGGAATGCTGGCAGGGGAGCCTGGGCTGGGACAGACTGATCCAAGCCGAGCATCTCTGCTGGGCTCCCACAGCACCGCGGGCTCAGGCAGAGGCAGAGCAGGGAGGAAAACCTCGTGGGCAGGGCAGTGCCAGCCCAGGAGAAGCCCTGAACCAAGGAGTGCCCAGCTTTTAATGAAATTATTCATTACACAACCATTAGTGGCTTCTGGAGCTGCACAATTGTGTGATTAGTCAAAGAGTGTGATTAATGGAGGGAGAAGGTCTCTGTTTCACACAGACCATAAAGGGGCTTTTGGTGTCCCCTGGAGCCCCAAGCACCCTCAACCCGGGGCAAGGCTGAGCTCTGAGGGGCTGAGGCAGTTTCTGAGCTGCCAAGGACAGATGGAAAAGGGATGAGCAGCCTCATGCCCAGGAGCAGCATCTGCACACGCACAGCAGGCACAAGTGTCAGTGACAGCAGCGTGAGAGGGAAAAAGGCAAAGCCCCACAGAGTGTTTTTCCTAAGATGGAGGTACCATTTTTGACAATTCTGGCTTCTTTTTCCCTGCTGAGGTTGGGATTAATACACAGGAGTTGAAGTTCGTGTCCGGACTTGGATGTTTATTTGTTTCTTGTCTATTTACAGACTCATGAGCCGTGAGCTCTAACTAGCAAATTAGAGAAATGAGGTAAAATGGAGCACCTCTAACCCTTTCTAAGGCTGTTACGGTGCTAATTACCCAATAATGAGGTGACACCTATATTATTTATATTTCTGACTTAATGACTACCTAAGGCTTGCAATGTGGACCTTTTTCACCCAGTTACAGAAAACCACCCAAACCCACGAAGAAGAAGGAAGTGAAGGTGAAGAAGAAAAGCTTAGACAACACCTTAAATCTTCTATATTATTTCACACACATTACTATATACGAAAATCTTAAAATCTAAGTTTCTAGAATTTCTACAGAGCTGTGAGGGGCTGGGGCAGTTTCTGAGCTGCCAAGGACAGATGGAAAAGGGATGAGCAGCCTCATGCCCAGGAGCAGCATCTGCACACACACAGCAGGCACAAGTGTCAGTGACAGCAGCGTGAGAGGGAAAAAGGCAAAACCCCACAGAGAAATGCACAGGAAGTGCATTTAGATGAAAGGAATAGTATTGGAAGTTAATTGCATCTTGGTCTGACATTAGATAGTGAGAGACACAACTTCCTTCTGACCTCACCCATCAGCTTGGGAGCAGAGAGGAGATGGCAGCGTTCAGGAGTCCTCCAAACCCCAGCCCGATCTCAGCACCAGGCAGAGTCATCCCCACATATCCAATCTCCTGGGGGCAGGAACCCAACAGGAACACTTGCTGGGAGTCCACAAGGGGCTGAAAATTTCCCATTGTGTGGCCAAACCAAACCCTCATAACTCAGAGGTTTGCAGGCTGGGGGCCAAATTAAACAGACACTCTCAAGCTTCTCCCTGTCTCCAGTTACAACGTTAATACCTGGCAAGCTGGAAGCCAGAGCATCCATGGAATTGTCCGACACGAGTCAGTGGAACTGAGCAACAAAAAGAGAATTCCATAAATAAACAGTGAGGCAAAGCTGTGGTTGCATTGCTCGTGTCAGGGAAGAGTTTATCTGCAGACAAACTGTTTGTGCAGAGAATGGACAGATGCCAGATCTGTGGGATACAGAAGGAGTTTCCACTCATGCTTCTCTCTGGATAATGAGGAAGAACTTAGTTATGAAAGCAAAGGATGCTACACTTTTTGTTGAAGTTCTCAGGGTAACTATTTATTTTAGAATTTCTGCTCTGCCACTCCACAGGTTTGGTTTCAATGCCCTGTGTGGGTCTGAAAGCACAGAAGCAGCAGCTTTGTTCTATAAACTCTGCAGCAATCACAGAACCCAGGCTCATTCTAGACATGCAAGACGTGCTGGGCTGGCTCTTAGAGCTCAGGCTGGCTTCTCAAAGCTGGAGATGCAAACCATGGAAAGCCAGCCCAGCACCCTGGAATCAGACCCCAAATTCATCACCCATGTCTCACTGCAGCTGATCAGAGCTGCAGCTGTGTGTTATGTCTGCATTTGACTGCACAGGAGCTTCATGGCTGATGGACAGAACGTCACCACACGTTCCCCCACAGCAGAGAGCTGCAGATGGAGCCTACAGGCTGTTCCTGTGCACAGAGCAGAAACCAGTGTTCCACTCCAGCCAGTGCTCTGAACACCTGGGATCTTTCCAGAACCAGCAATTTTTTAATTATTTTTTTTAATATAGTGACTCTGCTTCTGTCAGCCGTTGTCAATATCTGCAGCTTGTGGGAAACCTGAAGCTTTTGACAGGTTCCAGAGCCAGAGGCAAGAAAACACAGCTTGTAAAGTCCCAGCAGCAGAACCCAGCAGGGCAGATTTACCCTCTCCAGCTGAAAGGAGCTGTGTTGGCCATCCAACCTGCTCTCTCTGCTGCACCATCCCAAAAACATGACACACACACACTGTTCCTGTCCTGGAGCTGCTGTTTTCCTATTCCTGGCTTTTGCTGCCCTCCCTCCAGTTGCTGTGTCTGGCTCCGGGCTGTTGCTTTGTTCCCTGGAGTAGGAACTGGCTCTGCTTTCTTCCTAAAGCACCCCAGTGAGCAAATGAGCAGCTGCTGGGGACTGGAAGCACTGCAGAAGTGCCAATAAAATGAGTGTGATGAATTCTACAATGATTTGATGAACTGTTGACTATTCAGATTTGGCTTAGGGTCATTAAAATGTAACTTTATCCTACTTTAAACACACATGAAGTACACACACAAAGTGCTTGTGGTCTGCCTGGTTTTTAATTCCCCCAGGCACATTCAAGTCATTCTGAGCTGTGATGAGTCTGTGACTGAGGTTCCTCCCCAGAAGCTGCAGTTAAAGGGTCCTGAGCAAAGTGCAGCAGCTCCAAAGCCACTCTCATGCTGGAATCCTCTAGAGAACCCCTCAATTATCCACGCCTCTTCCAAGGAATTTCTCAGAAATCAAGGTTGACAGAACATTATTTTTAAGGCAGCCTATAACAGAAAGAACCTTTTGAGTTCTTCACAACCCTTGCTGTCCCTCGAGATCACCTTGTGATACAAATCTCAGGGTTCTCCTGCTTTTAACCCTGAGGCTGCTCCATGTGATGGAAGTTGCTCTGTCCTACCCTCCATCACCTGGAGCAAAGAAAGACAGAGACAAAAGCAGCTGCCCTTCACCAGCCCCTGGGTCAGGAATGTCAAAGGGCTGGGGAATATGAAAGGGGTTCTGCCCTGCACCGCCTGAGCGTGTTCAACACACGCTCTGGCTTTCAGTATGGGTTTAAATTAGAGTCTGTCAGAGATTATTCAATGTTCCATCCCTTATTATGCTTCAAGAAGAGTCATAGCCTTCAGTTCTGCTTTCAGAAAAGTCAAATTTTTACTGACCTGTGTCAGAACAATGAGGGAGGATATTACTGTGTGTACAGGACAGGTGCCTTTACAAGTAAGAGATCTGCAGTGCACCCAAATGTGGTGAGCAGAAAGGACAGGGCAGCAGAGCAGGAATTACTCCTAAATCTACTTTTAAAACACAGAGTTATTTAAAATACCTATCTCAGATCCCTCATCCAGTCGCTGTCAAAAGGTCACGGTCTTACAGGGTGCCATCGGGGCAAATTGATGTTTTTATACATTTACTTCTTAAAGAAATAATTGTGACCATTCATTACAGAGGATCCATGCCAATGTTTGTTCCCAACAGGCGAAGAGCTGTCAGCAGGAGCAAGGAATCCATCCTGTCCGACCACGAGACCGTCAAGTACCAGCCCGCAGTGCAGGTGGAGGAGGACACCCTGGACTTCCCCCTGGAAGACTCAGTCCTGCTCCCGATGGATCCCAACCTGGAGTGCCACAGCCCTCCTCCGGATTACAACTCTGTCATCCACTACTCGGCCCCCCCGGTGTAAGCAGTGTCCCCAGCCCAGGCCGTGCCCCAGCGCTGCCAGCTTCTCCCAGGGAGCCTGGCTGAAACAGACGGGAATCCTGCTGGGAGAACGCTTCAAGTGTTTCTTCTGGCACGTCTCCGGTGCGATTAGGAACAATTTCAGTGCGTCTTCTCTCTTCTCTTTAAAGCCTGCTGCAGGATCTGCAGTGAATTAATAACATTCTGTCTGTCAGAGCTGTAGCAGGAGCTGTGACCCTGAACTGCTGCCACTCCTTCCCCTGGCCGGGGCTGTTCATGGGCACTGGCAGATCCACAGGTTCCTGCACTCCCATTTCACTCCACGAGGGTCCTGCCAAGCTGGGTGGGAGCACAAGATTCGAGCTGCTGGCCCTGACACACCCTGCAGGGACTGCTTAGGCCAGTGCTGGAAGGGATCTGTTGAAAGCAGCAGCCACACGTGAATGTTTTGGGCTTGGAGAAAAGCTGAAATTGAAACACCCTTCCTAACTTGGGATTTCACCTCCTGTAAATATTTCTGGAATATTTTGCAATCCAAGCTCTCCTGGTTGCAATTTGGATTTAATAATTTCCACTGCCCAGAGGACACACTCCTAAAGATGGCATGGCCCAGAGCAAGCTGGAAGCGCTCGTGTCCCTGCTCTTTTGGGCACACGGTGTGGTTAAATCTGACACCCTGGGCTTTCCCCTTCTTCAAACAGCAGTTTATTCCACAGACCTGCAATAGGGAACCTTCTGGAGATGCACCTGTAATGGTTACAGGGCAAAATCAGTGCCTTAAGTAAGAACCTCCGCGACTCAAATAGAATTTCCCAGCTCACACACAACATTTGTGTGAATGTGCAGAAAACTCTCATTACCAGCACGAGAGTTACACAAAAACTCACACACACCCTTGAGGGCCCAGCAGGGCAGCAGAATTTTTTATGTTTCCTTTCTGCACACAGGCTATTTACTAAAACAACACACACACAAAAAAAGCATTTCCTCTGGATTCTGTGGCGGGTGCCCAAGGGTTGGACCCTGGGGACGCTCTCCCTGTTAAGCTGCAAACTCGTGTGTCACACATTTATCTCTGACTGTCTTGCCAAGGTAAATACTGGTATCATATGCAAAGCTCTTCCTGGGTTCAGGGTTGTTCCAAGTTTTTGTTGCAGCAGGACTGAAAGGATCACAAATTCTCACATGTGAGACATTGACAGTGGGATTGCCCCTGCCCTAGAGCTGTGGCAGGGACTGTTAGAGGTGCCCTGCGTGCGCTGTGCATCGTCACAGCAGCCTCACAAATCAGCAAATAATCCTTAGCTTTTCACTCTATAACAATCTGAGCTGGCTTTAAAATTTAGGAAGGGAAAGATCTCCAGGTTGCAAGGAGAAAAAACCAGGATGAACAAGATGTTCACTGACAGCAAGGGCTGAAACTTCCTGAGCTACAAACTGAGCTGTAAATGGCTCCCTGTGCAGTTTCCTCCAAGCTCTGCAGAACCCTTTCCTTTTCTCCCTTGATTTGACTTCTTCAGCAGAGAAAGAATTTTTCTTCATGATTCAGACTAGAGGGGGATGAAATCCAAGCCTTGCAAAACAATGATGTTACCTTGGCAAAGACAGCTGCACACCCTCGCAGCCGCCAAGGAAGTTTTCTGGATGAGTCCTTGCAGTGGGCTACGCTGAAGGAATCACAAACAAGCCTCAGGTATTATCAAAGGGGAAAACAAATCTCCAAACCCCACACCACGTTAACTGTGAACTCTCAAGCATCTGAAGGATGGGCTCTGGGGAACTGCACTGCTTCTTCTCCTTGACTTCAGAGTTGCTTATTAATCACCTGCAGCCCCTCCCGAGCCCCTGCTAGATAGGTGTGGGCTGTAGTTGCTTTATGGTCACTTTGCACTGCTTTGTATTTTTAGTACCTGTGTATTAAGTAGAGCTGGTCCTAGAAGAGAAGAAACTACTGGGGAAGAATTCTGGTGAGCCCCAGGAAGCTTATTGGACTGGTTTTTCATCAAACACTATTGTCTATCTAGAGCACTGATCAAGTAATTGATCAGTTCTTGTGGAGATAAATTATTGATGAGGCAAAGGAAAAGAAGGTGCAGACAGTGTGTGTGGCTCTGCTGTTGATGTTTGTGACCGCACCTTGAGCTGGAGGGTGAGAAAACGGCGCTGAAAAACCTTCCCGTAGGAACTTTGAAACGTAGGAACAAAACCTGCACGTGTGCTCTGTGTTTTGAGGAAGAATGGGAAGCCGTGCTGGGTGAGCTGAGCACGTGGGCTCCCTTGCCTGAAGGCTGAGCTGCAGGGTTTCTCCAAGGGCAGAGGCGCAGGGGTGCGCTTGGGGAGCAGCAGTCTGTGGGGAGCCAGGGCCCTTCTGGCTCTCAGTAACAAACACCAGGCTCGCTGTGCCCCCTGAGATGGTGGAACAGGGCACAGGCTCCAGTGCTCGAGATGTCTGAACCTTGCTTGCACTGACAGCCCCAAACCTGAGGGCTCCTCTGCAGCAGCAGGATGGAGAACGTCCTGAGCAGATCCAGCGATGGAAGGGACTCACTGATGTTTGGGCAGTTGTTTCCAATGTTAATGAGTGGAAGATACTTTTTTTTCCTCCTTATAGTAAATGTAACAAGCAAAAGTATCGCCTAAAAAGTATTATTGAACATATTCTATTTTATTTACTAATATTTTGTTTGACCTTCTCTCACCTCCCTTAATTTAATTATTGTTCTCTTCTTCCAACGATGTATATAGTGTACCCTGTAGTGACAAATATAGTAATTCATTTATATGGTAAGATTTGTAACATTTTAGTCCAAAGAGAAAGAAATACCCAGATGTAACAGAGTTAAGTATTGTACTAAACATTTCACTAATGCTTGCAGGCCAGGCTCCAGTTTACAGTGCCCCACTAGTGCCATGGCACAGCAGCTCTCTTGGCTGGGAGTGTCTCTGCCTCTCACTTCTTCTCCACATTATTTAGTTTCAGTTAGGAAACAGGAATCTGGAGGAATTTGGCAGGTTTATCTCATTCCTGGAAGTGTCACCATGTGCAGCTCGTGGTCAAGGTGAGGGATTTCCACTGCCTGGATTTTAATTGGAGGCTGGTGGGTTGGCTAGAGGATCAGAAGGGGTAAATTGTTTAAGTGATGCAATGTTTATTATTTTTTCTGACTTCTCAGGGATTCTTACTCGACTCCTGTCTGCCAGCTGCTTTCTCTAACCTCAGCTCAGCGGGATCTGTATTAACATGTACCTTTGTTTCCTTTGATGGTGCTCACTCCTACTGGTTTTGTGCTCCTGCAGCCCAGGGAATCAGGGTGGAGGAGCTCAGAGCTCTCCGTGGAATTGTGTTGTCTCTTCTCCAACAACCACTTCCCACTTCAGTGTCCAAGTGCCTTCACCTGCATGTTCTTGTTCCGGCTGGTGGTTGTAACAACTTCCTGTCTCCTCTTTTCTCTACTTTTCATCTGTTTCTTGTTATTTGCTCTCCCAGTCCCTTTGGATTGCTTTGCTCTGCCTTTCCCATAAGATCAGCTATAGGATCATTTCACCGCTCTTTATCCTGCACTTGCAGAGCTGAACTAGTTAATCTAAAGTGACAATTTCACATTAAATCCTCAATATATAGCCAAGGAAAACTAGTTTATATTAATTTGTCTGGAAGACTCTTTGTGTCCTTCCCTGAACGGGAGAAGCCTTTTTATCTACTGATTTTTCAATAGTGGTGTCTGGAGCAAAATTAAGGTTGGTGACTGTGTGAATCTTATCTTTCCCAGAGTCCTTTCCTCAAACAGTGAGGTTTCTGTAAGGTTCTCCCAAGTTATCCCCACAAGAAGGGGATCCCCAGCAAGAAGATGCATCCCAAATAATTGCTTGGGATATCAAAGAAGTCAGATAAAACTCAAAGTCTGAGTGATGGCGTCAAACAAACCCCCTCACTGCTGCAGGTGAATGCACTTAGGGCTCCTGCAGCCCTCAACTGCTCTGCTTGACATCCAGGGACACAAACCCTCCCTCCACTCACCTGCTTTGGCAGTGCCAGGATGGCCCAGAGCATCCAGGTGTTTCTCTCATTGCGTTTGCTCTCCTCCACACTGCAGTTGCCATGTAAGCCTGCAGCTGGCCGGGTTTATCATTCATGCCCTCACTGACCCTTCACGTCCTGCTCACTTTGCAGATTCCATCTGGCCTGTCCCAGCTCTGGGGGTGTGAGCTGGGCTCCAGAACCCCTCAATCCCACCAGAACCAAGGGATCACACCAGGAACTGTTTGCCAGCAAATAGCTACAGAGCAAGATAAGCGTTATCAGGTTTCCCTGAACACAGGAATTGCTCAGGATCAGTATCATACTCACAGATCAGACTAGAGGTTTTTTCCTTATCGTACAGTGAATGAAAAACACAAAAGGCAGTAATATTAATTTTTTTCTTCCCTGAAAATGTAATGGCCAAACGCTGGGATCCATTTTCCTGGGTTTTTACTGCACCGCAAAAGAACAGAGAGAATTTTGCCAAAGTCATGGCACCAGCACCATCTCACACAGGTAAAACTGAGGGAGCAGTTTGGGATTTGGCCCTCTCAGGGGTCAGGCAGTGTACAGGGGACTGTGGAGGTGTTGAGCCCAAGCACTGGGTGGTTTGTTTGACATTGTTATTTCCATTTTTGTGAACACAGAATGGAAAATGTGCTGGCCTGGGTCAGCTGGGACCACAAGGATTACAGGGAGAACAATGTGGGATGCACTGAGCAGTGTCCTGTTCTCCTGGTAGCACTCAATTCATTTTTCCTTAGACCTTGAGTTGTCAAAGCAGCCACTGAAAACTGGGGGAGAAAAAGTAACTTGGGACCTACAGAAATAAACTAAGGAAAACTGGGAAAAGCCAGGAACTTGGGACTTACAGAAATAAACCAAGTGCCATGTTCAAACCACCGAGGAATGTTTGTCTGCCATGTTCCTGTCTGAAGAATGTATGCACTGAAAACAACGCTTTCCTATGTAGTCAAAAATTGTACTGTATCTATTAACCAAAAAAATAAAAAGATTCTATATTTATACAGCCCAGGGCTCCTTTGTGTCATCTCTTGGTTTGAAAAGCGTTGTCCTTGAAGCAGAATAAAAATAAATAATGCAACAGTTTTGAGAGAGTTGTTGCAAGGCATAGATCTCATCCAAATTTCTACAGGGGGCTCCAAAGTTAGGACAGAGGCTGCCACAGTGCTCAGAGGGAACTGCCCACTACGTTTGCTTAAAAGGTTCACAGACCTCTGAAAAAAAATGGGCGATTTGTTGGAGAAATGGCACCAAACCAGCTGCTGCCAAGAACAGCCCATGGAACACACAGACGTTGTGTCTGGTTACTTCTAAAATGTCTCGATAAATGGGGCTGAGAGAGGAGAGAGAATCACAATTCTGCCTTCTAAGGACAGCCCACGGTCACCAAAGTGTGTCTACAGAAGATAATCTGCAGAACATGAGGGCATCTGGGGCTTGTTCAGCCTCAGAATTCCAGAGGTTCTGTTGGGTTTGGTTTGCCATAGTATCCTAAAAAGAACACCATTAAATAAATACTTCCCAATAAGTTACTGAATTCTCTTTTGATAAACTCTGCTCTGTTGAAATACAGAATATTCCATGCTCTCCATTTGTAGTGAAGGCTTAACATTCAGAATGCCAAGGGTAAAAACCTTCCAGCTCCATCCAAATGCAATGACCTCCTGCCATTTTCCTCACCAGCTGGCTGGTTTTTCTGGAATACCATTCCCATTCCTCTTTCCACTTTGGTGGCACAGTGAGTAACTACCAGGAGAAAAAAAATGAGATTTTTTTTTTTTTTTTTTTAAATATAGTGACAAATACCAGTTTCTACTCATGGCTTAAAATAAAAACTGTTATTAGGGAACAAAAAAAAAAAAAAAAAAGGTGTGTTAAGAGTTTCAGAGCCATTCTTCCATTAGCAGCCTTGAAAGTTATCAGGCTGTGTATTTTGCCACTCACATTAAAAACTATGAAGCACTCAAGTCACTTCAAACATTTTAGTTTCTCTTCATTCCCTGTTCCAAACAGTCCTAGAAATAAGTGTCTAAATTATACATGTCATTTGAAATGCAGCAATCTCCTTTCATCCCCATAATGAGCAGGAACATTTTTCTCTGTAAACTAAGGGATGTTTTAGTTCCTTATGTAAGGCATGAGTCACCGCGAGCGCCGCGCTCAGGAGACGCCTTCCCGCGGAAACCGGCGGATTAGAGAGGGGAAGCAAAATATACAAAATTAACTCTGGCTTGCTTTTAGCACTAAATGTGAATTATTAATCACACCCAGCTCGAGTTACACTTGTGAAAGGGACCTTGCTACAGCAAGGCTCAGAAAGGAATTTGGGGGAAAAGGACAACGTTGGGAATGCAGAGATGGGAGCTTTGCTCGTAGGTCTCGGCCAGGGGATGTAACTTCTCCATCCCTAACTTTTGCTGGATGGGATGGAAAAGATTTTTGTTTCTACAGCAGCAGCACGTAGAGAGGCCAGGTCAGAAAATCTCAGCCTGAAGTATCAAAGCTAGGTGGCTTTGGATGATAAGAATCCCAGGAGAAATAAGGGCTAGCAAGAGTAAGATTTAGGATTAAGATACACAGATTTGGTGGTGGTGGCATTAGAAAGCTGAGAAAAGAATCCAGCTGATTTCCAGTCAGGTCTTTTTTCCTTCCTCCCATAATCAGACTTAACTTAAGAGGGTTTATAAAGTGCAAAGGTTCAGAAAGAGTAGGAAATGCTGTTCATATTCAGTGCTTTGGACATGCTGAGGCTATGGGCAGTAGATGATAAGGTTGTGTCAGAACCTTCCAGTATCCCACAGCTTCCAGAGGCTCCCAGCACACATTCCATGGGCAGCCCATGGTGGCACATGGAATGTCCCCTGCTGGCTGCACTGATGAGCTGGCTCTGTGTGCAGAGTGGAAGAAGCCCTGCAAGGACCATAAAATAACCATTCTTTTGTCAGCACAGTCAGAGATGAGTGGCAGTTGTTCCTACAGCCCAATGAGATTCATTGAAACCCTGAGAGGAGAAACTGCTCTAAACTCCTCCAGGGGCTCAGGACCCAGAAGGGCTCAGGACCCAGAACAGAATCCCAGGAAATCACAGCTGTGGCAGTTCACTTCACCCCTCTCCATGAGGCACGGAGTGGGACCTCTCTGCTCCTCTCCTCTCTGCAGGCGGTGAGGACTTTACTCCACATCTACACCAACCACAAGGGCAGAGTAACTCGGCTTCTAAATACTCCTGGTCCAGATTTCCTCAAGGAGCTTTTCAGAGAGGGCTGTGGATCCCAGGAAGTAACAGGACTGAAGCTGTCATGATATCAAATGTCAGGATAATGAAATAAATTAGGAGAGCCTCCCATATTCTTCCTGTGTGTTTGTCCCTCATGATGCTCACGCTGAGTTGTGATCCACACAGAATCCCGGGGGCTGATTCCAGCCTCTTCTTCACTGAGCAGAAATAAAACCCAGCAAAGAAGGAATATTTCCTCTGAGCTTTATGCTGTTCACCTTCTGGGGACAGAGATTTTTCTTCAGAGTGTGAGCTGACCACGGAGGGGGTAAGGAGATGGAGTTACTCTGTCAGACATTCCCAGGCCTGTGAGCACATGGAAGGAGCTTTGGTTGAAATGAGACCCTACAGCACTCTGAAAAATGAGCAATGCTTGTAAACCCAGCAGAGGAAAGGGTAGGAATAGAAGTCCACAGGGTGCTCTTGTCTAAATCCATGGCAAGGATGCTACAGGATTGAACCCATCTCTTGCATACTTTTAGGGCAAACTGCAGCTCCACAGGTGCTTTCGTCAGTTTGGTGATTTCACTCCGAGTGATCTGAACAAACAAAGGCAAGAAATACTCTTTCAAATATTAAGAGTGACATCAGGAACCTTCTGACATTCACTGAGGACAAATCCTGCACTTGAGAAGGACTAAACCCTCTCTGTGACACATTTTGGGGCTGACAGACCCTGCTGTGTGCAGGAGGGTCGAGTTTGGACCTCTTGAGATCTGCTCCAGCCTGAATATTCCAAGAGCCAAGTCTGAGTCACTGTTTCATCCTAGCAGGCAGTAAATCACCAGGATAACCCCCAAGCCACACAGGCCTGGCCTTTCCAAACAGAGGAGATGGGCTTGGTGACTCACCTGGAGCCTCAGCAGAGCTCTGGGAATCCTGGAAAGTGGAGTCTGCTAATAATTAATGACTTTTCTGTCTGCATCCAAACAAAAGATGTGGCAACACTGATCTCACGTAGCAAAGTGAACCAAAACAAATTACATTCTTCTTGTGTAAAGAGAAGCCTAAATTGGCTTTTCTAAGAAAACTCCTAGGCAATTTTATCTCACAGCTTCACAGATACTCTTGTGCCTTTTGCTTTTTCCCCCTGCTCCTCTGCTTCACTTCCAGTTAACAAACAGCACTCAGTGTTCTCCCATGACAGAACTGACACATTTATCACACCTAGATATGGATATTGGACAGTCCATGTCCACTCATGTCCACTCTATTAATTGTGAACCGTCTACTTCCCCAAATCTCTTTCAGGGAAAAGATTCATAATGCAATGATCCTCTGGAAAGGATCAAGTCTCCAAAATCAAATCAGATTCCTGAAGTCATTACAGAAAGATTTTAAAAACCTGAGTCTTCTCCTTTGCAGAAGAAGCAGGAATTTTTCTCTCTGATGTCATGTGGGGGAAAGAGGCCCAAGCATCTGTCAGTAATACACTGATCCTTGTCTGAGTCAGACATGACGAGTGTTCCTCCTTTTACAACGATTTTTTTCTGCTCATACTTGTTACAGTGAAAACTTTGTAATTTCTGGCTTTTCCCTCTTGTCCTTTTTTCTTCCCCTGTAACATTGTTAAAGAAAAATTCAAGCCTGACAGCAAGCAGGATCAAAGAGAGCAGGAGCATAATGAAGTCCTTGTTTACCCACTAAGGAAAACTCATCCCTGGAACTCCCTGTGTAGGGCTGTGCCTTCTGCCCTTCCAGGAGGAGCAATATTAGCAGGACTTTTTAAAGCTAGGACTACACACTCAGTGGATCCTCAGGGCCAACAGAACAAACCTGGCATCTCTGGACACTCATCTTGGAGCAGCAGTTGTTATTTTTAAACTGGACCATTGTCACAGTGAATTCCTCAAAATCCCAAAGGTTAAGTTGTTTTTCATAACTAGGCATTAAAAAAAACCAAACCAAAACAACAGGGGAAAAAAAACCCCAAACCAACAACCAACCAAGAACTTTATTATTTTCTGTGAGAATTTTGACCTTTTATTCATGTATATTTTTCAAAGCCAGCCCTGCACTGTTTACGCCCCAAGCTAGAATGTCACAAGCCATCTTAGCAGGGAGCAGAAGCACAGAGACAAGCGGGGTAAGGCAAGGAGAGCAGGTGGAAAGGGGTGAGAAGCAGCAATGTAGGGGGTCAAGGTAATGGGCTCCTTAATCTTGTCTGCTGAAACATCTGGGATGGACAGGATTGCATTCCTCTCTTTGCCCAGAGCCTCTGAAACAAGCACCAAACCCCGTCCTGACACAGCGTCAAGGTGAAAGTGCAACACAAATTCACAGCTCCATGAAGGACAGGAGGGTGGAGTGGAACCAAACCCTCATCTCCACGAGCACTGGAAGAGCTGGATCCAAATCTGGCCATCACAAATGACTCCTTGCCTGGGTGATGGATTGTTTCTGAATCCAGGCTGCTCCGGAGTTTATAGCAGCAATTCCTCCTGCTGTCAGGATGAGTCACGGCCAGCTCAGACACTGAGACCTATTGACTCAGCATCTCTCCTCTGCTGAATGAGATTTTCCACTGTGTTGATGAAACACTCTTGGGCTTTGATGTGAATCTGTGAATCTGTGAGATCCCAGATGCCTTCAGGATGCTGTAATAAATAGGGAGTGCCAACAGATTGCAAAGGAAAATGAGGTTGTCTCCTTCCTCTTCTTCTTCTTTGCATTTGGACCATTGTTTCCTTCGAGGAAGCTGAGGAGAAAATGTGTGCTGTTCTTCCAGTGATATTCTGGAGGTGGCCATGGTGTATTGCTTCTCTCTGCTCTGGGAGTGAAGACCTGCATCTTACTGGGGCCAGGTCCTGCATCAAACCTTAAAGAGCCACAGGGAAGGACTGACCTCGCAGCTCCGTGCCTCTGGAAGCCAACATTTATCTCAGTCATGGGAAGAAAGAAAATTCCCAGCTGGCAAAGAGAAAAGCAGACTCCAGATGTACTCAAGAACAAATGTTCAAACTACGGGCAGAAATTCTCCCCAGACTCCAGCAGATCACAGTTCTCTAACGAAAAAAATTAATGTGATGTTGCCCTAAATCTTGCTCAGTAATTCCCTCCTCCTAACATTATCCCAAGTGTGGTACAATTAACAATAATCTATTTATTTAAGAGTTCATTTAGTACACAGGTGCCCTGGACTTTTTTATTTCAGCAAGATTAACCCCCATCTGTTCTTCTGGTTTAACCCCATTCAGTAAAGGGGAATATTTTAATGGGCTTAAACACCAACTACTCACTGAGTAGTTTGGGAGTAAAGACCTGTTGATGATGCCCTACTTTAGCCTGATGCAATGGGAAAAGACTTGAAAAGGGAAAGTAAGAACTCTTGGGAGCTGGAAAATCCGTGCAGGGGCAGCAGGACCTTGGTGCTGTGACATGAATAAATTTTGCCACATCCAGGATTTATTTAAGTCCCCCAGACAGAGCTGCACAGATATCTGGGTTAGTGCAGTCACATCACTTGATTCCCTCAAATTCAAAGCACAATTTGTTCTTAAGAAAATTCCCTCCTTCCCAGTTTCCATGCAAAGTGCCCCAAACAGTGCTGCAGAAAAGGGGCCATCAGCTGGAGGGAAATCCAGAAACAGCTCCCACAAAAGCTGAAAACCAAAGCAGACCACCAGAACCTGGCCTGACTTTCTAGATTTTCATTATTTTAGTTCCCCACTGTATTTGGGAGCTGGGAAATTTAAGAAATTCAAACCAAACAACAATGTAGGGAAGCACATTTGATTTTCTTCAAAGGCAGACAAAAGCTGCAAAACATTCTGTGAGCACAGCACAAGTTACCTCAAAAATATGAAAAATGCCAATAAAGGACAACATAAATCCCAAAATGGATTCATGACCCTCCCTTTGTTTTTAAAGACTCTTTAATGTAAGCTTGAAACCTGGGAAGGAACACTGCAGAGGCTGCATTTGCAGGGGTTTGTATTCCCACAGTCCAGGATCCTCCTCACCATTCCCAGTTACACCCTTTGGGTTGGGATCAGTCTTTGCTGCTGCTCTGGAGGCATCAGGCACATTTCTGGTTATTGATAGCAAAAGATTCTCTCCTAAAAAGCCAGGCCCAGAACAGCTTAGGAGATCAGGGCAGGCCTGGACCAAGGACAGGCACAGGTGGTCTCTGGAACAGGTACAAACACAGCTCCCAGAATTTTTACAGCTGGTTAATTCCTCTCCCCGTTATCAAAGGTGATTGTGAAGTCATATCAAAATGAAATTAGGAAAATAATACTGCAAGGAGACAACTGGAATTAAGTTGGCAAAACCAGTTTCTTTGATGGAAAGTAAAAGTTCTAAACTTGAATTTTTGCCATAAAGGAAAATTCCTTTTTTCCAGCGTGATTCTTCAGAGGAAATGAGCATAAGATATGTTCCAGATAAACTCCCATAAAAGAGAGAACTAGTATTGTACTTTTATTTTGAAATCTACGTCCTCAAAAGTGACAGGAATCATCATATGAAATACTTCTAGTGTGATGCTGAAAGAAAACCACTTCCCAGGAGAAGTTTGTCACATATGCCTGCAAAGAATGCTTGTTAGGACTCCATTTTAATGAGAGATGAAAGGGATTGCAAAGAGAGTCAATGAAATTTTAACACAGCTTCAATATTTACTTCTGGTGGTGAACATAATTTGCTCACAGAAGGATTGGAAATGTTATAATGACACTTCATATTTCAATATTTTTGTGTGCCACACAGATAAGAATGTGTATACATTTGCAAAATCATTTCAATGCATCATCACCACTTCATGTGTCTTACAGAGCTGAGAAAATGTGTAGAAACTTTAAAAATCAGTAAAATATCAACTTTGATCAATTGAGAGTAGACACTACTTGTAAAGTGAGGCATTCATCTTCACAGGACAAAGAAATTACCATAGCTCTTTCCTGGAAAAGTTATGGATTATGGGTATAGGTTTATTAAATTGCTCAGACTTTTGTAGTTTTTTAGATGAAAGAGCCTGTGGAAGGGAAGGTTTCTTCTGTGTTAGATGATGTCTGCAGGGGAAAACTCCTTTAAGGAAGGTTTGCAGAAGGCAGAAAAGAATGTGCTGGATTTTTCCAGAAGATGATGTTAAAATCTTCAAGGCTTTAAAATCCACCTAGAGAATTGGATAACTGACTTCTTTAGGGAAAAAGCGTAAGGTTTCACCCCAGCCACTTCAATGCACATCTAAAGAGAGAGAGTCTCTTTATCACCCTGCAGTTGAATTCTGTCTCTGACAGGACAGACTCAAACCCTGCCACACAATAGCTGGGTCCACTTCATTAAAACAGCTGAGAAATTACAGTGAAAGAGCTGGCAGCCCTGAGAGCTCAGGGATGTGTAGAAGAAACTGAAAGTAAGACTCTGTGAGAGTAAGAGACTGAACAAAACCCCTAATTATATTACTCTAAAAGTGCCAAGTGTCTTGAAAAATATTAATTTTGGAAATTGGAGGAACCAGAGTTTTGCATTATTTCATTAATTTTGTTAATTATGTGATCATTTCTGCTGAAATGTGCATTCCTCTGCCAGGTGTGTCAGGATGCCTCCCACAGCACCTAAATAACAAACCAAAAATACTTTTCTGAACTGTGTGGCTGAGTATTCTCTGATAAACTTTGACAAAAGAACCAGTCAGTGCCACTGAGTTAGACTGGGGAAAGGGAAGTGTCTTGGGTTCAATGCAAGATGTATTCTATTGCCATCTGTTGAAACCAGTTGGGGAGGTGGTTTTTTCCTTTATCTCTTCCATGACTCCCTCCTTATAACTCCAGGGGGGATCTTCTGTCCATGGCCAGCTGTTAATCCAGGTGTGTCACTGTTCTTTATCCCCTCCAGGACCCATCCTCCCTGCAGGGATCTCTGCTGTTCCTGGCCCATCCAGGCTCACTGCAGGGCTGAGACAATTCCATCATCCATGGGGAGATGCTGCACCCAGGGGAGGAGCCCGGCATTCCCAGCTGGATCACAGCTGGCATTGGGAACAGCAGCACAGGCTGTGTGCACGGGATTGCCAGAGGAACACCGGAGCCACCTCAGCACCACTGGAGCTTCTACAGGATCATCTCTGCTCCAACAGAACCACACCTGGCACTGCAGGAGGACTGGATTGGGCTGCTCCAACACCCTGACCAACAGCGTGTCAGGATGTGTTCTGACTCTGTCAGTGCTTTATTTTTTTTGTTTGTTTTCTTTTTTTTTTTTTTTTTTTACTACTACATTTGTATTTTTGATATTCCTAGTAAAGAACTGTTATTCCTATTCCCATATCTTAGCCCGAGAGCCCCTTAATTTCAAAATTATAATAATTTGGAGGGAGGGGCTTTACATTCTCCCTTTCCCTGGCACACACCTGTCTTTCCAAACTAAGGAAGGCAAGAATATCTGTAGCCACCCCTGCACTGTCCAACAGTGCACACTTCTGCTTTGCTCCTGAGCCAGCAGTTCCATCTTCCCTCTGAAGACAGCAGCCAGAAATAGAAAATCCCCAAAAACAGCTGGCAGGGGGCAGGTAACAAATCCTGGCCTTCCTCAGGATTCCCAAAAGGCCAGCTGTGTCGGGGGATTCCTGGTTTTTATAACAGTTTTTGTGCACAGATAAAATACCTTTAACTCATAAGCTCAGAAGCCTGGTGTCCACCGAGCTAGAATGGAATGGGTGCAAGGGAATTCCAATTTTCCTTCACTCCCACACTACTTCCAAGGCGCAATGTCCTTGCTTGCGATCTTTTGCTGGCAATGCTTTTGTGAGGGTGCCTGGAGGCTTTTGTGCAGGCAACAGCAGTTTGTTATTTCAGTATCCACTCCTGCCCTTGGAAATTATTAAAATCCAGGACATCTTTGGAATGGGAAATGAAATGTGTTCTCCAAGAAACCCCGAAAACTGCTCATGCTGCTGGCAGCTATGTTAAAACAAGGGTGTTCAAATAAAATTCCTATTAAAAAAAATTGAATTGAACTTTTCTGTGGAATTAGATTTTCCGGAAATTTTATTAGCTGGCAGGTTCATAAACTACAACAGAAACAAAGCAGGAAAACCAAATCATTCCTTATGAGCTATAAAAAGGTGGCAAAGGGGAACAAAAAAAAAGGGAATCTTTTGAAATATTAAGTCTGCAAATGGGAGTTTTGTCTTTCTGACAGTAAATGGCTCCTACAGATTTGTTAATGTTATAAGCTCATAAAACCTTGGAGTAAAATGAGATCTCAGCTAAATTCCAACAGCACTTCCAGCTCCATTCCCAACCCAGCGCAGGAGGGGATTACCAAGCCCCCGAGCCATCCATACCGTGGTGGCACTGGATTTTCCCAGGACTCACAGGGCAATGGCAGAGGGATCCCAGCAAACTGCCCTGGGAACAGCAGGAAAGCTGGGATCCAGCTTTGCACAGCCAGTGTTCCACGGGGGCATGCAGCCCCCAGCTCCGCCCGGGCCGTGGCTTTGCACATTCGCCACTCACACATCCCAAATCCTTTGGGCCTGGATGTTCCCGGGTTGGAGCCAGGCTCAGCCAAGGAACTCCACCTGGCACATCCTGCATGTCCCAAGCTCTGGCACACACCAAGACACTCCCCATGATCTAAAGGTCCCTCCTGGCCTTGCAGGTCACAAACAAGCAAAGAAGTCTTGGCTGACTTTGAAGAATTTCCTTTTGCCTTTGCAGGATTAAATCCTAAGGGATTATTTTGCCTTCCCTCCTCCTGCATTTCAAGTTAAAACCATTTTGTTCACGGCTTTCCTAGAAGTGCCACTCAGTAATTCAAACCACACTGCTCTCCAGAATAGGCTGCATTCTAGAGCAGGGAAAAAACCCCAGATTTCTGTAAGGTATTTTGTAGAGAAGAATGCTCCAGTCTGAAAAGCACTGGAAAAATAAGATTGTTCTCAAAGACTTAATTGCAATGACTCTGGAAAGGCAATACCCAATTCACTGTGGCCCTCAGTGCACACACACTGCTCATTCCCCCAGGATCACAGGCTGGAAACTCTCTGAGTTGCTGCTCAGCAGGTGAATCCATTGCACTAGGAACTTATAGGAATACACTAAATATATACAGCTGCTTCTATTTATCAGCTTGGTTCCGTGGCTCTGGACTTACTCAGCAAAATAATCCAAACAATGGCTTTGCCTTTGGGAATTGGTTGCCATAAACAAACAAAAGAGAAATTAAACAATCTGAGGTCAGCCAGTCCTTTGACCAGGGCACAGGATTCAGACGTGTCTAAAATAACTCCATGTCCCCAAATAACCAAGAGCACCTCTGGAGCAGTGTTTTAAGTGTTTGGAAATGAAGTCAGAGGCTTCTAGTGCAATCTATGGATTATGGAAGAGGATGAGTGGTCATTCATCAAGGTTTACATCCTCTTATCTAGAGCACTCCGTGGTAGAGATAATATTATGAGGTCCTTGCTGTCCCCTCGTTAATAATATCATTAATGCTAATACAGATTAATATTTTTTACCAGAACAATCTTCCAAAACACTTTGATAGTGTTTGAAAGGTAATTTCAAGCCAACCCCTTCTTTTCCCAGATCCTTTGAGAGGTTGCATCAGCTCCACCTGCAGCTTTCCAGGAGCAAATCTGGGAAGAGGAAAGCTGGCAGGGCATAGGAGATCCAGACACACTGCAGGTTGCTGTTCCTGCCCAGTAAATGCATTTATAATTCCAGATAATGCATGGAACGATTGCATGGGGGCTGTGATGGGAAGGGTTGCTGTGAAATCACCTCTCCAAAGAGTGCAGGGAACGTTGTCGTGCTGAAGCTGAGGGTCAGGCTGCCCTAACTCCCAGCATTTGTGCGTGTTCAGCAGTGACTCATGAAATTATGAGCCAGGGCTGGTGACCTGCAGGAATTCAGTAAGAGCCAAAGGAGAGCTGAGCTTTTGTGTGGGTAATTAGAACATCCACATTTAGAAGGGGTCAAAGAAATACGATATTAGTGGAGAACTAAAAACCCATCGGGATTCAAAGTCAAAAAACATGAGAAAAAAATTCCCAGAAGTTGCTTATTATATTTTTATCCTATTGGCAACTTTTTGCACCTTTCCCTGAAACCTGTGGTCCCGGAAAATGCTGGGTATTAAATGAAGCAGTATCTGGGACAAGGAGTTCTTCTGGAAAGGTTTGAATCCTGTGTTTTCATGTAACAAGCAACATCAAAATACTCATTGTGAACTGAGAACTAAAAGTTCTCATCGCCATGTCCCGACATCGAAGAAATAACTTCCTCACTCTGTACAGCAGGAAGTGTCTGTAAAGCTGGAATAATCCAGACCCATCCCAGTGCCCTGGTGTGCAACACTCAAGGAGCATTTGCAGAACTCCAGCACCATGCACTCCCTTTTCCCTGTATTCCCACACAGATGCACACAAGGTTTTCAGAAGCTGACTCCTTAAAACTGGAGGCCACCATTTGCTCATGGAAGAAGAGCTGGAAGAGCAGAGGCAGGAGCACTGGGAATGCATCCTCGATGACATGAATCCCACCCCTAAGGCTCTTTCTCTGATTCAATTCTTTATTCCCTTGTGCTGAAGTCAAGCAGACAAATGGAAGAGCTGCACTGAGGAGAAATCTCATCTGCACAGGGAATCACTCACAAAGCCATTTAAATATCATCTGCCCTGGATTTCCTAGGGCTTGGTCCCAGCTCAGGACTGTTTCTCTGGGGCACAGCTCAGATTTGCTCCCAAAATACAGGTAAGCAATCAGGGAATGGTTTGGGTCAGAGGGGCCCCTAAGATCATCTGGTTCCACGGGCAGAGATGACATCCAAACCCAGACACAGCCCTGCTGTTCCAAGATTTCCCTGCCTCTCCCAGGACCCAGGGCTTCCTCCTGAGGGATTTGCTGGTTTCCATACCCAAAGGCTGGTAGAGGAGGCAGCTCTGGAGACACTGGATTATTGCAGCCATTTTGTTAATTCTCCTAAGAAGCTGAGTATTAATTTGGCAGTTTCCCAGGAACATTGATGCAGGAGCTACCACAGCTGCAAGGCGCCGTGCTCAGGAACTGCTCTACAAATCAGCCTCTTGATGAGTTTTGAGTTTTCATCTTTTCCAGGGGACAAGAAGCCATCAAGGAAATTGCTGTGATTCATGTTTTATACACAGCATTTTGAGGAAGGGGTCAATACAAGTCATCAACAAATCTCTATCCCATGGAATCACAGAATATCCTGAGCTGGAAGGGGCTCACAGGGATCATCCAGTCCAAGTCCTGGTCCTGCACAGACACCCCAACAATCCCAGCCTGTCCAAAGACTCCTGGAGCTCCAGCAGCCTCAGGGCTGTGCCCATTCCCTGGGGAGCCTGGGCAGTGCCAGCACCCTCTGGGGGAAGAACCTTTCCCAAAATCCACCCTAACCCTGCCCTGGCACAGCCTGGATAAGGGAATGGTGTGACCATCACCCATGGGGGTCCAGTGCTCTCCCAGGCAGCACACGCAGTGCGGTATTTCAGTCTCCAAAACTGCTCACATTGCCTTCATTAAAGAGTGGATCCTGAGGGGTTTCTTCTGACTTAAAATACCTTTGAAAAGAACAAATTCACTGAGCTAAAATAGACTTAATGCACTCTGTTAAGTCTGTAAGAAGTGGAGACCCGATTTGCTCTTACATCACTGTAAATCAGTGTGAGCCAGCAGAGTTTGCTCACACAAGAAAAAGGAACCAGACCCTCATTTTAGGTTCTTCTGACCATTTGTGACCCCTGTTTGCAAGAACCAACAATACACAGCCTGGTTTCAGGCATTCTAATCAACCACGCCTTTTATTTTTTATGTTAATTTATTCAGCACCCATAAAGTCTTCCTGTGGTTAATTAGAGAACTCACTGGAGCCTGTCTAAAGGTTTTATAAATATGAACACATTATCTCTTACTGTATCTCCTTTCCCTGCCTATTAATCTCACAACAATTAAAGTAAATGCTTCTTCAAGAAAAAACTCCAAGGAAACTTCGTGCTAAAAGGCAACAATTATTCCCAAGCTCATTCTTAAGGGAAAGAATAACCCAAAATGCTACAAAACCAATGAAAAACGGTAGAGAGGGAACATGTTGGAGAACAAGCTGCACATTTTAGACCAGGATGTGATGTTACACCAGTATGAACATTAACTGTGACTGGAAAGAGATTAAATCCCACCTTGGACAAATGCCTCGACCATCCCATGACACCAAGCTCCTTTAACTTTTTTGTTTGAATACCCGAGGTCTAAGTAAGCAGAACAGATCCTGGAAAAACTGGAACCAAAATAATTCACGGCTTTTCCTGAAGATAAATTTGATTCTCCAGTAACCCAGCTCTAGCGAGAAAAAGTTCAAGTTCAAAGAGCTTCCACACCTCAAAACAGAATTTAAAAAATCAAGGGAATTTTGGGGTAGGTAAAAATCTCTGCATATCCTGCACTGGCCCTGAGACCTTCAAAGGCACGTGGCTGAGGAAATGCTCTGCAAAACAAATCAGTCCCTGCTGGACCAAATCAATCCTGGCTGAAGCTGCAGGGACCATCCCGTGCTATGGCCCAGCACGAACGCTGCTGATAGGAACTGAAATATTTCTGAGACACCCCAAAAGTTTTTGGAGACTGCACTCCAAAAATTGGCAGGGGCATTCTGAGGAATGCCCTTCACCAGCACGTTCTGTTGCATGCTTGAAGGAGGAGTTTGAGACAGGAACAGGGGAGGGAATGTGCAAAAGGGCCATTATCAACATTTACTTGCTCTTCCAAAATTCGGTGGAGCTGCACGAAGTAAATTTAGCTCTGAGAAAAGGCTCCATGCAAAATCCTGCAGAGCTCGGGTCCTCTCAACAATATTGAAGGTCAAACTCAGGAATCAAGAACTCTGGTCTTAGTGAGGAAAAAGATCAAATATAACTAATATTCATTCTCTGGAACATAATCACAGACAGTGGTTGACTTCATTCAACAACTTCTCTGGTCAATTCTGATTCTGCGCATTTAAATAATTCCACAGACGAGTCAAATGGATTCAAGAGAAATGGCCCTGAAAATTGAAATTGCTCCTTGTGTAACTGAACATTTGCTTTTGCAAACTCCCCTGTGGTTTTACATGGAGACAGAATCTTTCAGCACTTCCTCATCTCAACTGCTCAATAGTGGGATTTGTTCAAACACTGCTGTGCTCCACTTCATCAACACCATAAAAAGGCAGAATTCTTGCATAACCCTGTCTGTCCATAGAAGACTTCACCTCACTGGGGAAGGAAGTTTATTCATCTAAAATCACCAATCTAAAACCTCAAATTACAACGAGGCTGGATGAAAACACATTCAAAAAGAGAACCACACTTCTCTTCTTGATTTTTTGCGGTGTATTTCATTTACCTGCTCAGTACAAAGCACGCAGTTGGCTGGCAACCTGCTCAAGCTCATTTTTCTCCAGTGCAGAATGAATATTTCTACAACACAAACAGCCCTGTTAATTCTGGGAGCTGGGCTAGATTAGATTAGATTTAAAGTCTTGGAAAAGAAAATGAGCTTCAGCCACAATCTTGACAGCAAAATAACAATGTCTAAGTTTATGTCGGCTGCTCAGAGCCCACAAGATAAACACTGGCCTAATAATCTCATTAGGAACTAATTCCACGAGCTGCCCATTCCAGGGATGACCTCACTGATAAACAATCCCAAGTATTTATTGCTTGCTTGGACTCTACACTGGAAATATCAGATGAGAAAGGAAAAGGATAGGTTTGAATTACAGTGCATAAGTAAGTTCTACTGCTGTAATCCTACTTCTCTGCTATTTTTATAATATCAGGAGTGTTCTATTTCATTTTCCCCAAGGTGAATGGCACAAAGGCATATGGAATAAAATGAATTTGCCTTCTTTAGGACTATTTTATCATCTTACTTTACCAGACGAATAATGCAAATTTCTTATCTCCTGCCTGGCAAATCTCTGTAGCCTTTATTCTACATTATTGTGGATGTAGCCGTATACACAGTTTCATACATACAAATTTAAACAGTGAGAACAGTATTTGAAGAACCAAGGAGCAAAAAAAAAAAAAAAATTAGGTGAGTTATGTAAAAATAGTCCTGATTACAAAGGCAAACAGCAACTTTATCAGAAGGGCAACATTCACTCGGAATGTGCATTTATATTAACTCTTTTTAATAGATATTTCCCCCCATTTTCTTTCATTTCAGAAGCTGTATTTAAATTTGTTCTCTGTATTTGCTCATAGAATAAACATTTGTCAGAATTGTCACTCACTCTGTTACCCCTCTAGAGAAAAACTGGAGTCATTACTGAACCAAGTGCTGACCTGGATCCAAGAATTCTTTTTTTAAATTTATGTATCCCTACCTAGCTAATAAATAATCACAGAAACAAACCCAGATTCAGAATGTCCATATAAACAGTTAAAGAGATTTGTTTCAGTGAGAAGACAGTGAATATAGTTCTGGGATGGGAAGCTGTATCCCCAAATCTGCCATCCTGTCAGGAGCACTGACAGGACTGGGAAAGGAATGGAGCACTTCTGAGAGCCCCGGCAGTGAGAGGTGAATGTTCCTGGGGTTCCACAGCCAGAGGGAATCTCCCTGATCCCAAAACCCTGGGCATGTTCAGCCTTGCGTGGCAAACAGCAGGAAGGGCAAGGAGGAATGGGCAGGAATGGGCAGGGGCTAGAATAGGCAGGGGCAGGAATGGGCAGGAATGGGCAGGAATGGGCAGGAATGGGCAGGAATGGGCAGGAATGGGCAGGGGCAGGAATGAGCAGAGGCAGGAATGGGCAGGGGCAGGAATGGATGAGCAGGAATGGGCAGGGGCAGGAATGAGCAGGAATGGGCAGGGGCAGGAATGAGCAGAGGCAGGAATGGGCAGGGGCTGGAATGGGCAGGCAGAAATGGGCAGAGGCAGGAATGGGCAGGGATAGGAATGGACAAGGGCAAGAACGAGGAGGAGCAGGAATGGGCAGAGGCAGGAATAGCTAGAAATGGGCAGAGGCAGGAATGGGCAGGAATAGCTAGAAATGGGCAGAGGCAGGAATGGGCAGGAATAGCTAGAAATGGGCAGAGGCAGGAATGGGCAGGAATGGGCAGGGACAAGAATGGGCAGGAATGGGCAGGGGCAGGAATGGGCAGGAATGGGCAGGGGCAGAAATGAGCAGAGGCAGGAATGGGCAGGAGCAGGAATGGGCAGGGACAGGAATGGACAAGGGCAGGAACGAGGAGGAGCAGGAATGAGCAGAGGCAGGAATGGGCAGGGGCAGGAATGGCCAGGAATGGGCAGAGGCAGGAATGGGCAGGAATAGGCAGAAATGAGCAGAGGCAGCAATGGGCAGGCAGGACTGGGCAGAGGCAGGAACGAGGAGGAGCAGGAATGGGCAGAGGCAGGAGTGATCACAGCCGTTGTCTCCTGACACCCCAGCGATGTCCCCAGTGCCACAGAGCTCGGGAGCAGCCCTGCAATGGCTCCAGCTCCGGAGAACAAAGCAAATCTCTGCCCAAGGTGATGCCCAATCTTGGGCAGAATCCTGTTTTTCACCCCGATGAGCAAATTCTGCTACTCCCTGTGTACAGCAAACTCCATCCAGGCAAACTCCAGCTCCTGCTCCAAAGGTGCCTGGCTACTAATTCCAAAACAATTACACTTAGCGCTTGTTTTTAGGGCACCGAGGAGAAAAAAAAACATGTTTTAACTTTAAGCACAGCAGCATTTATTAAATGCTCTACACCTGGGATAAAATGGGATTGCCTGGGGCAGGTTTGCTCCTCCCCAGGCGCAGAGAGGGGAAGGAATCAGGAATCCCCTTGGTCCTGGTCCCCTCCCGGAGCCCCGGCGGAGCTCCCCGGGCTGTGCCGGGTTTCCATCGCCGCCCGGGATGCGGGCATGCCGCAGTGCTGCCCGGAGCAGCAGGAGCGCTGGTCTCCCAGGGACATCCAGCGGTGGCACCGGGAAAGTCTGAGTGATGCTGGATCCCTCATCCTGCCGCGCAAAACCAGGAGAGCTCCCGCTGGGATACACGGCTCCCTTCGCTACTGCCAGGCGCCAGGCGGGGCTCCGCAAACTGCAGCGTGGCTTGGATCAAACAGAAAAAATAACAAAATAAAATAAAATAAAATAAAATAAAATAAAATAAAATAAAATAAAATAAAATAAAATAAAACAAAATAAAAAAAAATCGAAGTAGAAAACCCAGGAGCAGCTTTGGGAAGAGGCTTCCAGGGGCTCTGAGCACCCGAGAACATCCAGTACCCAGCGCAGTGAAAGCTGCCCAAATCCCGGGCTAGATTTGCATGTTTAATTTGATTTATGCTGTTTGCATCACCCCATGGAGGCTTCTTGACAAGTGTTTGAGCACCCTCTGAAGCTGTGCTCCTCCTCCCCTCGGTCAGTGCTGGGCAGAGACTCAGAGGTGACAATTTGGTCTCTCTGTGACCCAGACTCGAGTTTGGTGTCTGGCACTAAAGGCAGGCGCTGACAGACACACAGAGAGCCCCTCCTGACACACAGAGAGGTTTGAAATAAGCAAAAACGATGGGAAATCAGGGAAAGAGCAGAAACCTACAGATTATCCACCCCTCCTTCCCCGACAGCGTGTTCGAGATACTATTTCTAAATGGAAAAGGTAAAAGACAATTATTAATAATAATTTTTAAAGGTAGAATTAAGAATTTTAGCCCTATATGAAGAAGGCCAAGGTCAAGCCCTGTCCTTCCTGCTCCTCAGCCCTCACATTCCCACAAATTCTACCCCTGGTACCCAGCCTCAGCTCCCACAGCCTGGCACACTGGGGCTGGACATTGCATTCCAAAGGAGCTTCGGGCCTCTTTCTTTCAGAACTTTTGCACAAATAAGTGAGAATTAATTAAAAGGCTTATCAATACCTTACTTGCCATTATTTTTGCCTGAATCATTTAGAAATTCCAGCTCCCTTCCTTCAGGAAAACCCAGTTTTCCCAGGCTTTGCTTTGCCTTTCTCCTATGGAGATGTTCTCAGTGTTCTGCTACCCAGATCAGCAGCTTTAATAATCCCTCTGTAACTGTGATTAAATGTCCTTCTTCAAGACTGCAGGTGCTTACATTACTGTGGACAGGATATTTTAAAATTTTCCTCCTCACCCCTCAAATCTTGCTAACCTCTAGGAGAAGTTATGGAGGGGGAGGGAGGCAGGAAAGGTTTGAGCTCGTAGGGAATAATTTTTCATTCTGATCTTTATACTTAAGAGACTGGGAGGGTTTTGTTGTTTTTTTGGTGTTTTTTTGTCATGAAGTGTTCTAAAATGCCAAACTCTCAAAGCAGTGATTATATTTAATGAAAAGAAGGTTACTGTGATCTGGGACCTACCTCAAAATCTAATAATTGAGTTCATTTTAAAACATTGGCTCAAAAATAAACTTGTAGCTTCAAAGAGAAATGAGAAGTTGATGAGAAATCTCTTGGAGCAGCATCACCACTGTAATAGTGAGGTCCAAAATGGGCTGAATGCAAAAATTCACTTGAAATGGCACAAAATCATTTCTGAGGCCCTGAATTCACAGGGAACTTTAATTTGTTGGGTTTGGGTTGGTGATTTTTTTTTTTTTCAAAATTGTCTTTTAAACTGCAGAAAACTCACGAGTAATGTTTAATCTTCATGTTTGGGGACGGGATATAAAAGTGCCCCCTGGACTGTGACTAATTCAGTGTAACACAAGCACAGTCAAAGCCATGAAAATTCTGTCCTGGCACTGCCAAACTGGCTGGGGGAGAGTTCAGGTGGAAACTGCACCTTCTGTGGTTTACAATGGGCTTCTTTATTTCAGTTTCTAAATTCTTCTGTCCAGGACTTTGAAGACAAGGCTGTTAATTGAATTCTAGGGTTTTTTTTAAAAAAAAAAAAAAGCCATAAAGAAGACTCCAAATTTACTTTATCAAAGCGATATGGAGTAAAATGAAATGTAATTAAAGTAAAATGGCCTGAAGAATATTGCTAATAGTCAATGCCATTCCTTATATAATAGCTGGGGTTTTCTTTTAGCAATTATTCTAATATTTTCTGTACTCATAATCATCTAGCTCAGATAAATCCTCCCCTGGTGGGATGTGTGATAGCCCTTTGTGGTTTGGGTCCTTGTAATAAGTTAAAAGGTTTTAAAATCCAAAGGAATTCGCTCATGTCACAGGTAGAGTTGTTCAAATGGGAGTTCTTTGTGTTCAATCTCTGTGAAACTCCAAATTTCTCCTCATAGATGGACTGGCTTTAAAAAGACCTTGAGCAAAGCAGACAAACTGAAGTTCCCTCAGATAAATATGGCCCATCTGGAATTTTGAGCTATAATGGGCCTCAGAGGCTGGGAATGAAATTCCCCCCTCTGGAGAGGACAGTGTGTGCTGGAGCCTCATCCCCTCCCAGCTGGAATGTTAAAGTGATCTGCTGGGGGACCCTTGGTGATCTCAGGGACAAACCAAGCCCAGCTGTGTGTAATTCCCTCTGCGAGCAGCAGCTTTCCCCATCCTTCCTGGAGCAGCCATTTCCATGCAGATCCCTCGGATCCATGAAAGCTGACGTTATCTGGTTTCCCCTGGGTTAGCTTTGATCCCGATGGGGTTTATCCTGATCCTTTGGACACAGCTGCTGTGCACTGAGCCAGGCTTTATTTTGGTGGAGGACTGAGCACTGCAGCTCCCACCCAAACCTTGTTCTGCCAGCAGCTGCAGCATCCAGGTGCTGCTCCAGCGTTGGGTGAACCTTTACAGATCCTAGATTTGAGGCTCCTCAAAAACAAGGTTTCTATAAAGCGCAATCCATTAAAAAAGGAGCCTTTAAAACTTTTGGAGAGCCTGGAATTGTTAAAGGCACCTGTCTGAACTCATGGGGAGTGCACAGGGGCCAGCTCAGCCTTTGCCTCCACCCCTCTACAATCAAAGAATTTAATGTAGCCAGGTGGAAATACTCCTGACTCGGCCATTTAGCTTTGCTGGGGACAAACTAGGGAGTGCTTGTCAAGCTTAGCCCTAATCCAGTGAGAAAAGCTGCCATGGTCACCTCAGAGGAACTTCGCATCAGTGCGATGTGCAGCTACATCTGAGCCGAGGTAGCAAAAGCCACTTTGGTTTATTGTGCAACCCAGGCTGTTAAATAAATCCCTGCTCAGCCTTTCATCTCCAAATCTGCAATTATATTGCACTTCATCTGTGCCTGAGGAGCACCAAAGGCTTTGGCTGTGGAAAGGCACTGCTGTCCCAGAGCTTGTGTCCTGTGGAGCTGACACGGCTCTGACAGCTTCGGGTCAAGCGATGTCCCCGTGCTGAAGGCACCTGAACACACCTGACAGCTCAGATGCCAAACTCACAAATATTCTGTTCTGCACAGTTGATGTAGGCACTGATTAGTCTGTCACCTCTCAGTATTTGTCTCTTTATTTTTTAAGAAATAATCTGGATCATTGTTTTTAATTTGCCTTACAGGGGAAGTTTTGCTTTCCATCCTTATTGCAAGCCATTGCCTAATTGAGATGTCAGGGCTGTCACTGCTGCACCCTCACTGGCCTTGTCACAGTCTCAGTCCAAATAGTTCAGGTAATCAGCGTTCTCACATTCTGTGAGTTCACAAAAATTCTTGTTTCTGAACTCTTCTGGTGAAGAGCAGAAGTGCATTTACTAATGCATGCAAACCAGTCCACAAAACATTTTTTGCTACCTGGTAGGTCATGAAAAATTCTAGCTTGGCTGATACAATTCCAATTGTATCATTAGCTAGCAAAAACTGAAAAATAAGACTATCCACTGCATCTTTCAGTATTGATTGACTTTTAAAGTGTTTGGAAGGCGTTTTGTCTATAGTTTGTTCTGATATTATAGCAATTACATTTGTCCAACGAAGCAGGCATGAAAATAAGAAATCCCTCCTTTCATCACAGTCCCTCAGACTCCATCAATGCCTTTTGGTGACAGCAGAGGATGATTGTCTGTGCTTAAACTCCCGGTGGCTCTGAACAAATTTCATGAATACTTGGAGCTGTTGAAGATTTTCTGTCTGAAATCAGCCTCCTGTCATTTAAAAAGTAACAAAACTAAAGGTAGCTCAAAACCGTGTTGAGGAGAAAGTTAAGGTCCCCTGTACAAGAAATGAATTGGTTTTTGGAGGATCTATGGATTAGAGGTGAAGATGCCTTGTCTCTTCCAGGTGAACATTCCAGATGTGGCAGCACAATCGGGTAGGCAGTGCAGTTTTCAGTGATTAATACTTGGTCCTTTGGCACCACCGCTGCGCTTCAGCGTCTCTGACTTCCCCATTTAAATGCAAATGGCCTCAGTGAAAAGGAGTTCCATGGCAGTGCTATGAGTTTAGCAGGAGTTCTCATTGTGATGCCTCTTAATCAGCGCAACTCCTGCACAAAGGCGACTGGCAAGGCAGCTCCTTCATCCCCTGCTGAAATCAAAATAGGTCACTCCATAATTCCAGAATGTTTCCGGGCACCAAGTTCAACAAGGCCTTTGTGAATGAGATAAATCAGCCGCTTCTGCAGCTTTCCTAGTTCAAGATAAATGTGTTCCTTCATCTGCAGGTTTATTACTATTACTCTTCTTAATGGTCTGAATTACTTCTCCAGTTTTAAAGATGTACATTTTAAGTGACCTGGCAGATTTCACATCCTCCCACTTCATCCTTTGGATCATTTCTGCTCAGATTCAGCCAGGTGCAAAGCAGGGATTCTGTACTGGGTACAGGCTCTGCTCTTGCTTCTGTCCACAGAGAAAGAATGGAGAGATGGAAGGGAGCTGTTTCTGGATAACACATTTAAATTCCTTTTACATTAGCTATTTGTGTGTTCATCAAGTATTTATTCAAAGTGATTTCCTTCTTCCTGGAAGCACCACAAGCAGAGTCAAATCTTTGAGGAACAACCTGTTGCTGCCACTGAATCACTCCCTAGCTGCTGGTACTCAAGCCCTCCCAGAGGCAAACTAAACCAATTCCCAGATTCTCTGAGATTCCAGCTTCTGAATGAACTTCATTCCAAGACGTGGTTTATTTTCCATGGTTAGGATGAGGCTGTGATGTAGTAGGGATTTTAGCAATGCTCTGAGTCATGCTGGGCTCCAAAACCTCTGCTGGTGACTAAACTGATAAAGCAGGGTGACTTCATCATCTCTGAATCCCACGGCAGGAGTTGGGGAGTCAAGTCTCACGGAGACAGAGGCAAGGAGAAAACCAATCTTCTCAAATGCAGACACAGAAAGGTTGAAGGAGATCCTAAAGCAGAGGGCACGGGAGTAATTCCAACCAAACCAGAGATTTCAATCACTTCAATTTGGCCCCACTAATTACTCCAGGACAAGGTTTGTTTTGAAATACGGGATGAAGGGATGCCCCATGAAACTAGGAGGCTTTGTAGATAACACTGACCAAAGAGATGTGACAGAGCTGCTTGAACATTAACATCATTCACAAATTACTTTTGAGGCTTGGAAATAACATTTGTTTTCTATTGGGATGTAGGAAACTCTGTGACTATAACTGTGTTAACCTTCCTACTGCTCCAAATGCACTCTCCTAAAAGGGACAACTCTCCCTCAGGTGAGGGGAAATGTGGATTTAAACTTTTATCCATGGAATGAACTGCAACAGCTTAAACCTAGAGGAGGTGGGACAGGATGGACACTGCAGGACTGGACTGGGACAGGATGGACACTGCAGGACTGGAGTGGGACAGGATGGACACTGCAGGACTGGAGAGGCAGTGGATGGACACTGCAGAACTGGAGAGGGACAGGATGGACACTGCAGGACTGGAGAGGCAGTGGATGGACACTGCAGGACTGGAGAGGCAGTGGATGGACACTGCAGGACTGGAGTGGGAGAGGATGGACACTGCAGAACTGGAGTGGGACAGGATGGACACTGCAGGACTGGAGAGGCAGTGGATGGACACTGCAGGACTGGAGAGGGATGGGATGGACACTGCAGAACTGGAGTGGGACAGGATGGACACTGCAGGACTGGAGTGGGACAGGATGGATACTGCAGGACTGGAGTGGGACAGGATGGACACTGCAGGACTGGAGTGGGACAGGATGGATACTGCAGGACTGGAGTGGGACAGGATGGACACTGCAGGACTGGAGAGGCAGTGGATGGACACTGCAGGACTGGAGAGGCAGTGGATGGACACTGCAGGACTGGAGTGGGACAGGATGGACACTGCACGACTGGAGTGGGAGAGGATGGACACTGCAGGACTGGAGTGGGAGAGGATGGACACTGCAGAACTGGAGTGGCAGTGGGTGGACACTGCAGGACTGGAGGTGGCAGTGGGTGGACACTGCAGCCCTGCAGGTGGGACAGGATCCACACAGGCTCCTCTGGCTGACCATCCAAAAGGGAACTGCTCCACCCACTCCAGCACTGCTGCCTTTTGCTAACAACAACCTCCAGAGACCCAGGAGGCCAAAATCAGGCAGAGCAGCTCAGCTGACCCTGGGAGATATCATCAGTGTGCAGCAGGCAGCTCTATATTTGGTTCCAGCTAACGTCACTTGTCACACATGGGGATGCACTTTACCTCCACGGTGTGTTTGAGAGGCAGATAAGCTTTGCCTCCACACCCCTCGTTGTGTATTTGTGCATAGTTCTCTGGGCTCAGCTGCATTCCTCATTCAGCAGCAGAGGAATAGTGGAGGATTTCAAGCTGGAGAGTGGAACAGGACTTTACAAAAAGCCTGCAGCCCCTTATTTCTTCCTCTCTCATGCAGGAGCCCTAACTCCCCTTGCAGCTGTTTGCCCAGGGACTGATTTCCCTGGAACAGGGCAGTTGCAGGCCGGTGTGACCAAGTCAAAAGCAGCGATTGTGTTTAGCCTGTGTAAAACAAGCCAGTGGTCTTGAGGTTAGGTCTTCACAAGCCAGGAACACTTCTGCAGGTGCTCTGGCCCAGGAGAGGCTGGCTGTGAGACCTTGAACCCCAGTGCTGCATTTCTTACTTAAACAAATGATAAACCAGTGATGCTCAGTAATCTCCTCTCCTAAGCTGGCTTGTCAGGTCTGTGCTTGCTGCTGTGGGGAATCACTTGGTTCAAATCCTTCAATTTAGAATTTTCCTGGAGCTCCTTCCATCAGAGCAATCCTGCCTGAACCAGTCCCTGTCCCTCCCTCTGAAACCAGCATCAAATTACCCAGGGCTGAGCATTGTGGCACAGCAAAATGCAGGGGTTTGTACCCAAGCAATATCCGGGCACCAGGCTGCCAATTGCTCAGAAGGAAATGTTTATTTTTCAATGTGGAAAAAGATGTTGGCATCCTGCAGCAATTAAAGGGGAAGAAGGGGGCACACAAGGGAGGGAGTCAGATCAGCAGGCACAAATTTGACCGTGGCAAGGTTGTTAAATGAAATGTGAGAACTGAGGACGTAAAAGAGGGAGAAATGACAGAATTTAACAGAATTTACCGAGACACACTCAGGAAGTAGATAAAAAAGTCATGCAAATGCACAATCCTCTCACCTATAAAATGATCCAATGTACTGCCACTGTGGTGTTTACATTCACTCTTCCACTGAGAGGACTGAGCACTTTTCCAAACCTCTGGAATCTCTGTTCTTTTAAGGGGATTTACTGGTTGGGCCAATGGCTTAGGATTTAGTGCTTTGGGAATTCTGTTTTTGCTGTATTCCTGGTCTTGCTCTGTAGTTTCTAAATGAAGGTCACTAACACAGCTCTTAGTCTGGAGAAGTACAAAACTTACTTTCTCTAGAAAGGACAGCAAACACTTCAAATAACTCCACCTACAACATATCTGGCAGTTGCTATTGTCAGCCTTAACAAATGTTTCTCCAAAAGACATTATGTCAATACCATTACGTATAGAGATGCATAAATAGTGACCAAAATTAGCTCAAGTGACTGATGGAGAAAAATATTTCTTGCAGGCAGGGTCAGCATTTGACTGCACCAGGTTCCAACTAATCAACTTAGTTATTAAGTTGATAATAACTTATCAAGTCATTATAACTTGATATATAATAAATTATTGTTATTAGTATAACTAATAATATCTACTATATTGTTAGACATAATGAGAGATATAATAATAAGAGATATAAGCAACTCATTTAATAGGGATCAGTAAACCCTGGAAAACAATCCAGCTGAGAGTTTTTGCTGTGTGGCACACACACATCCAGCAATGTTTTTGTCCTGCATTTCCCACTGTGGATCTGCTGTTTCTCACACTGGGATTTGTGTCCCTCTGCCAGGTGCATTCAGCTCAGGGAAACCAGCAGAGACAGCCTTGACTGGACTGAGCTGTTGGGCCCTGGAAGAAAAACTCCTCCAGATCTCAGCTGTCTCAGATGTCTCAGTGTTGCAGGCATGTTTTCAGCTAAAAGCAAAGATGAAATTTGGGGTTTGCTGTAAAAATGGATTGAAGATCCTGAAATAAAACACCTCTTTGCTGTCTCAAAGCTGTGATTTTGAGAGTTGTGGTTCTCTGGGACCTCTCCATAATTCAGTCTTTAAGTGTTTAGGTTCAGGCTGTGGGTGAGTTCTGAACTCCGTAATGCCCAAACAATTTAGTGACTGGAATTTCTACAGCCAGACTTTGAAGAGAAGACAGAAAATCAAGTGTTTTGAATGCAGGGACTTGTCACTATCAGCCACTGGGGTCCCTCGTATACCAAAGGCAAACACTGAGCACAGGTGAGTGGCTGTTTTCTGTGCTGCACACAGAGAGCAGCTCTGTCTTCCGGATGGTCAAGAAAAACTGTGAAACGAGGAACGTGAAAAAGAAGGAACACAGTGTCTGAAATCTAGGCTGCTGCTCATCCCTGCAGCAGCACAGCTACAGATTGCAAAAAGCACAAGATGTTAGCCAAGATGGCTCAGAGCTGGCAAACTCCATGGAAGCAGAAGTTCAGAAGGAATATGACTCAGGTTCTGCAGAGAAAAGCATGAAAAGAAGATTATGTGGAACAAAATGATGCTGGGAATGTGGAGTGATCAGGACGAAGGGGAACAAAAGAGTCATCTGAACAAGCACTCATTCGGGACAAACAATGAACAAACAATGAACAAAAAAAAAAAAAAAAAAGGTGAAAATATCAGAAGTCTCTCTCCACTACAATTTAATTTCTTCACTGTTTGGTGGTGGGGGTTCAAACCTAAACAGGAGTGAGTGAGTGCTGCTTGCTGTGTGCTTGTGTCAGGCTGTCCATGAGCTGCAGACACAATGTCTAAAATCTGTGATTTCAATGTGCTGTCTCCCTCCACCAAGAGGTGCTGACAGAGTGAAGCAAGCCAGAAGCTGAATAATGAAAAGTAATGTAATTTTCAAAATCTGTAACTTATTTTCTCCCTTTTCCTTTATATCGAGCTAAAATAGAGCCAATTTTCTCAAAATGTACTCTGATGTATTCTCATGTTCCCAGAAGTTAGTTGGCCTTGTGATTTTGCTTTTTTTTTGGATGTTTTTTATTTGGGTATTTTATGGGGCGGGTTTTAGGTTTCTTTTGCAGGGGGGGGTGTTGGTTTTTTTGGATTTTTTTGGTTGTTGTTTGTTGGGGGGTTTTAACCAAGGAACTATAAAGAACTTTCTTCCACAAAGATATTGGAATTTCTTCCAAAGTCATTCTCCTGAGACAGAATTCAGCATTCACAACCCACAGTAACATCACACAGGTGCACTGTGAATGTGACTCCAAAGAAATGCTTTATGAGGGTACCTCTATGTACCTCTGCTGAAAACAGATTTAGCTGGTCAAAGCACAGCTGAGTTACTCAGCCATGGGTAAGTGGTACCAGCAGAGGGTTACCCGATTTAAATCCAGGTATTCTGATTTCTCCTAATCTCAATCTTGAGGAGCAGTGAGTCAAGTGGGTTTGCACCTCTTGTAGCATTTGCAGATTGCCTGGAAAATGTGAGGGAATGCAGCCATTCCTGGAGAGTTTGTGGACTCAACAAGACTCAAGCCCTATTGGAGACTTCACTTTTGTTTCCTGAAAACCTTAATTTCCTTTCAGAGGAATCAAAATTAACTCAATATCGCTGTCTGAACCAAGCTTTTCCACCGAACAGTCTTCTGGGCAGAGGAGCACTGAGTTTGTGGCTCATCCATCTGCATCCTGGAGGAAGAACCAGAGGAAAATGACGCCCCCTGCAATTACCAGCTGCAGCCAGAGCTCTCCTGTGTCCCGAGCTGCAGTGATTCCAGGCACCTCTGCAGGACTGGGAACAATCCAGGTATGAACATGTCCCTGCATGGATGCTGTGCCCTGGGCATGTCCCTGCAGTCTGAAGCATCAGTGTGACACACGCGCACTGCCGTGTCCCTCCAGCCACAGAATTCCTCCTGGGAGCCTCTCAGCAGCTCGGCTGCCACATCAGGTCAGCTCCAGAGGCAGAAAGGAGCTGTAGCACAGCCAGAACCTCCCCGCTGGCTCCTCTCAGAACACCTGCCCAGGACTGTAATGAAGAGCTTTGTGTGTGGTGAGTGCCTGTGGGAGTGGGGTCCTCACCTCCAAAGCTACCCAGGAGAGAAGAAAGGCAACTCCCTTGGGAAGCCCCCAAAAAGGGAGTCTGGGCCTTGTCAGGCCGTGTAAAGCACAAAGGGTGAGTTCCTCAGGCACAACACTCCTGGCAATTCCTGCTTCCTGCATCCCAGAGCTTCTCCAAGTGCTGCTCTGCTGCTGTGACATCTGACTTTGAAGGCGGAGAGTCATGAGTGACACAGGTCCTTACAGCCCCTGACATGGACATTGCCATTATGTAATCTGTGTGCCAGCCCAAGTTTATTTTTACAAGCATTTCTGTGCCCTCCATAAGCACTTGGCAATTACTGTGACACATGCTCCATGATTTGGGGACATGGGATTGAAAAGGACATCACTGGCTCACAGAGAGCAGCCTCTTGCATATAATCCTGTTAATGAGTTAATCAAGATTTAATTTGGGCTTAGGTACAGAGTCTGCCTGTGCTGCTCCAGCTGGGTTCCATTCCAGAGCCCATTCCTGAGTTAACAGGAGAGGTGTGGAGCAGAGGGGATGGACACTGAGGATGTTCAGTGTGGGAAACAGGCAGGGAAACGCTGCTGCCTCCAAGAAAATCGCCTAAATGGGAAAAAACCCCGCAGGTGGTGCTCCCTGATCCTCTGTGTCTGAGCAGAGCTCCACCCTGAGGAGCCAAAGTGTGTGTGGAACTGGGGAGGGAATAGATCCCACAGAGCTCCACTGCACAGCTCAGTGCTGCTCTCCCTGCAGAGCTCAGCAGGCTGCCCCACAGACGTGGCAGAGGAGAGGATTTTAGGGGACATCAGAGCTCTGCTGGGTCACTGTGCCAAAAGGTAACAAGCACCAAGCATCGACTTCATAACTTTTCTTTGTTCTTCTCTTCAGGCTCAGAATTGATCAGAACAATTTTGCATCACAATTTGATTTTCGTGGATTATATTTCACTTGATACTGATTTAATTAGATACTCTAAAAGTTTTAAAACATTAATTTTGAATCATTTCAAGTCTGAGAATTGAGGGGCTTTTTTACTCTTATGTTTATTTTTATGTTATTTTTTCTATCAACAGGGCTGGTGCTAAGAATAACAGATGCAAAGTGGGAGGTGTTTCAGTATGCAAGAAGAAGGCATCTTGCTCTAGAAAAAAAGAAAATATTCATCAAAACAAGCAGTAGGCTTTGCTTAATCATTGTTTCCTTGGTAGAAATCAGATCTATTTTAGTGTTATTCAAATAGTAGAATTAAAAAAATACCCAGCCAGTCCTTCAGTTTATACATCTCCAGGTAAAGTTATTTTGTAGTTGAAGTCAATGTTCAGGGATAGTAATTTGTGCAGTTTGATTCCTCCTCACCTGACCCCCAGGATAGCCTGGTGTAGGCAGGCATCAATCCAAGGACAGTTTGCAGACAGTGACTCCTCCTGATGACAACATTTTGGGGTCAGTGTTTGCTCATGCTCACCCAGCCCAGAGCCCAGGAAGAACCAGACTGTGCCCAACAACAGGAATTTTCTGCTTTGCTTTGAGACCAGAATTTGTTTTTCTAAAAACCAAAAGTATTTCATGACGTAGAAAGGTGATGCAGCTGTGCTCCCTTGCTACAATAAAACTGTTTCTCATATAGATGACCATTCATCTCATCCCATACAAATTTAGAAATTATTATCTCTGTAAACACAACATTTTAATCCTAAGGAAGGTTAGGAATAAGCATTCCTAGGAGACGTGCCAGCATTTCCCAAGGTTTGCAGCCCAGGCTTAAGGGAGCTCACAGCACTCAGTGACCATGTGGGAATAACTTTCCCTCTGGAGATGGAATAGGGGTGAATAAAAGCCTGGGCCAGGACTTTCTGTGACACTGAGACAACAAGCTGCACTCACAGAATAAAATCCCTCAGTGTCCTCACTGAGCTCACAGACCCAGCAGTCCATCCCATTCTGAAGGGAGGCTGCTGCTACTGGATTTTCTGTTGAAAAGACTCACTATCCTTAGCCTTAAACAAATAATTGCTTCCTGTTTGATTTTCTTTGGTGATATAAGAGGATTTGGTTTCAAAGCTTTGAAGGCCTGAGCTCAGTCCTGGGCTGCCACTTTCTCTGGACATCCCCAAGCTGGTGATGTCCTTCACATCCAACTCTTAGGTGATGCTTCTGTTCTAACTCTGTTGCTGCCTGAGAAGTGATACTCAACCAATTATGTTCTCTCCCTTTTTTCCCTCCCACTTTTTGGCTGACTATTTATTAGACTTCGAGCTCTTTGGCAGGAGGAATGAGAGTTGCCATCTGCCTGTGCAGTGAGGAGCACTCTTAGATGCAAAAAAGAGAAATGCTTATGATAGCTGATCAAAAGATCAATTAATGTTAAGACAGAAAACACTGAAGTCAGGAATTCCCAATTTGTCCCAGCTTTGAATTCCACTTTTATCAGACAAATACTATCAAAAACTCCTCTGAATTACTGGGAACCCTCTTGAAGCTGCCAAATGTTTGAGCTGTAACTGCAAATCTGGTAAGGTGGAAAGGCTGAGTACAGAGAGAAGCTGGTTCCTCTGCGGAAAGGCTGAGGAAGACACGACGGTACAATTGAGAAATCCCTTAAATCTTTGTAGCCAATTACCTCAGGAATTACCTGGTAAATGTTTAGCAGAACCTCTACTCCCTACAATAAGAGCTACAAACGCTTCTCAGCATTCTACAGCAAGCTTAAGCCAAAAAATTTGCAACTCCAAAGCCACAAATCGTAGATTTAAAAATTGCAGTTACACAAGAGCACTGGATAAAATATTAAAAGCTATAATCTATAATACAAGCTGTGTCTCCTGCTGTCTGTCAGTGAGAGGGTGTCACCGAGCACCTCTGCACCCCCTTGGTACAGAATGAGACATCTGACTCCCCTGCAAACGCTGCAGACAATCAGTTTTCTTCATTTTTGCATGCCTCAAACTGCCAAGTCCTTGGAACAAAAGATGATGATAATAACAGATTAACTCTTCTTTTCTGAGCTCAGTCCAAGGAGCTGTCACAACACAGTTTGTGCGGTATTCTTTAACAACCTGCAGTTAGACAATCAAAGATGTTTTTGAAATAATTATGGCAGTTGCTCAAAGGTAAATCTCTAAGTTTTGATAAAATAGCTGGGCCCTTCAGCTAAATCCATATAGGTGAAAGAAGAAAGAGAAGGAACAGCAACAGGTCACTGCTTCCCTTTCACAGAGGCCTCAGGCAGCTTAGCACTGATCCCATGTAGCTATGAACCCAGGCAATGAGATCCTGGGGACTCAAAACTGGAGTCCCTACATTCTGAAAGAGGCAATTAGCTTTTCTGTGCCTAAATTCCTACTCCTCAAAGAACGGGAATGAAACCAAATTGATGAGGGACGTGTGGAGATGGGAAAAGCTGACTTGTAAAGAATGGCAAACAACTGTTCAGTACATAAAAAATAGGTTGGATTTACAGATTTGCTCTCTAGGCAAGTGTCTGAAAACTGCTCCTGCAAGTCAAACATCACACCACAGGTTCTCCTTTAAAAGTGAACATGCTCCCTGTGCACATGGTTCTCCAGTCCCAAACCACGAGAACCTGCTGCATCCATTTACTCATCAGGACAGCTCCAGCAATCCCTCTTTCCTAGCAGAGGAGGATGTAATAGCATGAGGATTACAGTGGCATGGTATCATCCAGCACAAACCTCCAGACGTGAGGAAAGTCTTGCTGACACTTCTGTCTCTGTGATGATCAGCAGGATCTCTGCTGGCCTCTCTTCCCTCTTAAGGACAGGACCATGGGGGAAGGAGGCCCAAGAACTTGCCCAGTTCTGGCAATTCCCCCTGGCAAGCAACAGAGGTGACACTGCAGAGGGGTCTGGTCTGATTCAGCAATGCCTGGGGGTCCGGAGCAATTTTATTTTCCATTCAATTGGCACTGCTGGGAGATTCTGCTGTAAAATGTTCCACTCTGGGGCTAAAGGCAGCCCCTGTCCAGCACTGCTGCTGGTTTTCCAGGGCATTCCTCAGTGGGGGAATCACAGCACCCACGGAGCCCGGGGTGGGGAATCCACCACTTGGGGACAGAGCAGGAGAGGAGCCTGCAGCCCATCCTCTGCTGGGAGAAGGTGGCTGTGGAGGCAGGAGCACTCAGCAGCCTGCAGCAGGTGGAACAGAGCCTGGCTGATCCCAGCATCTCGGGAGAACAAGGGGGTGGATGTGGAGGTGACTCAGCTCAGAGGAGCAAGCTCAGCTCAGCTGGAGCTGAAATCCTGCTGAGCCTGGAGCAGTCTCATTATGGCTTTTACAGGACTTTTTCCATGATGAGAAAACACAGCCTAAGAAACAGCTCTGGCCAGTGTTTGTGACAGGTAATGCCAGCCCTCAGCCCCATTTCTTGGGCTTTGCTGGCTCCTCTTCTCACTCGAGCTCGGCTGAGCGCTGCTGTGATCTCCAGCCCTCGTTATTCGCTTGGAAGATGTCATGGCTCAAAGCCATACCAAGCCTTCCTCTCCTGGACAGGTACCAGCGTCCCTGTCCTCTCCAAGAAGGAATGAGCCTGTTCGCTCCCCTCACACGGATCTGGCCCTCATGGGAGCTGCAACAACAACCTGAGGCTCAGAGTGCCACGTCCAACTTCTCAGAACTACCTAACTGTGAGGAGAGTGACCCAAAAAGCACCCCCCACACAAACACAGCATGACAGGAAATGTAATAGCAAATGATTTTTTGCCAGCACAGCAGATCTATTTTGAGCACTTGGTATAGACTCCAGCAATCTTGACAAACCTTTTAAGGATTAGCAAGCTCTGAAGTAGAAGTTTATTTTCTAAATACTGTGATGCAAGAAGGGACCTGCAAGAACCGCTCTGCTCTTGCTACTTTCCTTACAGTATCACCAGAAGGGAGCAAAAATATCTCCCATCTCCTCTATGACAGAGCAAATGTGCAAAGAAAGCAGTTCTGTTCTCTCTCCATCCTCCTGTTGGGCTCCTCTAATCAAACAGAACGGAATGGAAAAGGTTTTTCCTAAGGGCCGTTAGAGTTTGCTAATTATTGTGAAATGAGGATCAGTTCGAAATAATGTGCCTTCTTTAATTTGCTAATATTTATACCATCCCTAAGAGGGGAAAAAAAAGGACAGAGTGGAAGAATAAGAAAAAATCAGTCTGCAAATGTTTCATTTTCTCTCTCCTATTCCTTAAAGCAACATTGGTATCAGCTGAAATTAGAAAGGAATATATTGAAGTAGTCCTTGCCCTCCCAATGTGTTTTTGAGCAGTTGCACAGGGCAGGTGAGTTTGAGTGGGTAACACTCCCACCTTTTGAACGACCTCTCCTCGTCAGAGACCTGTCAATCTTTTCTGCAGCTGGATTCCAATCTGCCTCCAAACAGAAGAGCTCAGGGAAGCCATTTCCAGAGCTGTGCCCTCCAGTAGTGTTTCAAAGCTATGCAATACCTTGACTTGACAAAGATACCAGCCAGTAGCTGGTTGTGCAGAATACCTTTCTCCTCACACTTAGACACAACATTATTGTAGGATTTCAGCAGATAAAATCATGGCCAAAGAAGTGCACAAAGCAGCTCAGGCTGATTATTGTCAGACAAAAATGTAACAGTTCTAAAACTCACTTTACAAGCTCAAAGACCTTATTGCAAAACAGCGTTTGCTTAAACCTTCAATTGACCTGGAAAGAGCAGGAAGAAATACTCTGTTCTATTGACTCTAACAAACCCACAGTTCATGCTTGACTTCCTCATTTAAACATGTCGTAGCCTCACTGCTGGTTTTAGAATTACCTTCAAAGCATTTAGTGTTAACCACAGATTCACAGAGTACCCTCTGGTCTAGCACTTCTGGTCTAACACCTTCCTTTCTTGTACATTCTCCTATCGACATTTTACAGAATAATTTATAAAGAAATCCTCTCCCTCTGCTGTTTCACCAGATCTCCAAGCAGACCTGCAGCTCTCTGTGCCTCCAGTGTCTCTTCCCTGATCCATGAAGCCTGCAGGACGTGCAAGGCTCCAGGGATCCTCTCCCATCTGCAATCCCATTTTAAAGCCAACCCTTCATTTGCCACTTTTCTTTGAAAATCTACATCACAAATGTGGTTCTTTCTATTTCTGGTGACATCCCAATAGAAGAAATATTTTACTAACAAGCCTCCAGCAGGTCCTGTAAATACTGAAATCACTGAGGCTGCATCATCTGGCAAGAACAACCTTCTGGATGGGGTTTGGATCAAACCAGCCACTGCAGCCAGCCCAGAGTCCCTGTTGTCTCATAGCAACAGGATCATTTGCTGAGGAAGCAGCACTGATCACCAGCTGGAGCACTTTTTGTTGTGTCTTATTCATGAGGCAAAGTCAGATTCATCCGTGGCTCTGAAATATCACTGGGACATGCCTTGAAACCCAATTTCATCCCCTGTGGCTGATGCTCACAACTCAGCAGCTACAAACAGGAGAAAGGTGCAGCTCTTTTCTTGTTTCCAACAGCAATATTAGCAATGTACTCAGGAATATTCATTACACTGAGCCACTGCAGCTCTCCACTGATCTTTCTCAGGGCCACCTGAACATATCAGAGCTTCTTTACTGCTCCCTTCCCAACAATCTCTGGAGCAAGGAAGATCTCACCATACTGGATTTGTGTTGTGCTCTGTCCAGCAAGCAAAACCAAGTTCTTCTTTTAACAACTATTTAGATCTAAAAGTAACAAAAACCCCCAAGGGAACAAAAAAGGGGTGATTACAAGCACAGTCAGGCTTAGAGAGGTATTTCTATACCAGGCTGTTTGTTTGGTTTTGTGGGAATTTTTTTGTAGTATCTAAGCCCAGATTTCACTGAATGAAACTTTTTTGGATGAGACAGGAGAAAATCTGAGTTGTAGCAGCCTTTTGAAAAATTTCTACATGTGAGATTTGTTCATGAGATGATGTTTGCAATTCCAAACCATAACTGAAAGAGAGGCAACTCATAATAAACCCGGAGAAACAAGGCAAGAATTCCCCCAAAAGTGTGATTTAGTGAGGCCCACGGAGCTGTGCTGAGCTGTATTTGTGTGCAGCCTGCAAGAGGAGGAGGTTTTCATCTCAGGCTGCAGGTATAACATGAACATAACACAACAGTGCTAATGGAAAAGCAACAAATATGTCAAATGTGATGTTCTGCCTCAGATTTGATGAGCCTGGAAATATTTGACAATGAAGAAATTTCTATGGTTTAATAAAAACCTGGACAATCTGTCCCTGTAACACCACATCCTGTGACTCCAAACAACCAAATAAGAGCTAAACCTTGGCTGAGACTTCCATTTGCTTTAAATGTTAAAATGCTTGCTGTATTATGAAAAGTGATAGCACTTTGATAAAAAAGATCCCACTTTGAACATATTTAAGGAATAGCTCTGCTAAGGAAGAGGTTGCTATTTCTCCCTGTTGATTTACAGAGTAAAACTGTTGTTCAGCAGATGGCTCATTAAATTTTTGCACCCTGACTGTAGTAGGAGAAGGAAAAAGGAGCAAAAAAGAACAAAAGCAAACCTCCTCACCACCACCACAGGAATAAGATGCACTGGTTACTTGCTGTGTAATAAAACCTTTTTTTAGCTTTTATTCTTGTACTGATCAGCAGACAATATCTAAACCTACTTTACAAGTGAATTCTCCTCATGTTTACAAGCCAGTCCCTATTTCAAGAGGCTTTGTTTCTGGATAAGACATCTCTTTAGAGGAAAGACTGAAAATTCCATCTAGCATTTCCTGCTGTGATTTCTTTTCCTTAAAAGCCTTTAAAACTTGTTCATGATCTGTACACCTTCTGCTAAAATCTGAGTTCCAAGTTTGGCAACAATCTTTATTACCATCTATTCCATGGACTGCCCTTCCTGTTTTCCAAAAACAAAACGCTGCATTAATTTTGAAAATGGGATATCCTGTTGGAAGGCTTTGAGAAAAAAAAAAAAAGAACATACTGAGCCTGGGACTTCAAGGATTCCTTCCGGTGTCTTAAGAGAAATAAAGAAATAGTTCTAGTCAAGAGAAGGAAATACGGCAGGAAAAAACACCGGGGAGTTACAGTCAGAGCAATCCTAGAGAAATAAATAGTACAGAAATAATTAGAATTACATAAATGGTTCTTTTTCCATCTACACCCACAGTCCCATTCAGGAACTGCAAGGAGAGGGGACATGACAGGACATTGGGAAGGGATGTCCACGCCGCAGAGATGCACACAGAGAATTCCTGCCATTGAAACAACCAACATTATTAGAGAATTCTATGAACTGGAGCTTCTAATAAGGTATTTAATTAAATGTAGGCTCCTACGCTCAGCAAACATTCAAATAAGCATTGTTAACTATGACTCTTTATTCTCAGAATGTCCAAACTCCATATAATTATGCCAAGTGAGTTCTAATTACTTCCTAGAAGTATCTGTGCAGATAATCATCTACCCCCAGACTATCTCATGCTCAGTTGAGCAGCCATAGAAGTCCCAGTGTAACAGATTAGATTCGAGCAGAAATATTTATTCCACTGCTAGAAGTACAAAGATAGAAAATATCTGCTAAATACTCGGATCTTCTTGAATATCAGGCACTGTAAAAAGTATGAAATGCCATTATACAGCTGTAAAAGCGGAAACAAGGATTGTTATGCAAAACGAATGCAATGATGCGTTTATTCAAGCATACTGTCTTCCAAATAATCAGAATTTAAACTCAGATACTTTAGAGAAAACTTCAGTAAACCACACTCTGCACAATCCTGGAAAACTACGCCGGCAATGTAGCTTGAAGCCGAAGGATTGAGATTCTTTAAACCCTGTATTGCCTGTGACTCATGCAATTATCACATCTTCACGCAGCTCCTCCTGAGCTCTTTGTTCAGAACAATACCTTGCAGCAGTAAATTGCACATGCCGTTTGTTCTGGGCTAAAAACAACTGCCCCTCCCACCCAGCACCTCGGCAAGAGGAGCAGGCAGAGGAGCATCTCTGCCTTCCCCCTCTTGGAAAAGGTTTGCCCCGGGATCTGTTGCTTTGGGCTCCTTCACTCACATCCCGAGGGACAGATGAGCACAGCGAGCTCCCATCGAAGGGGCACTTGCAGGTATTGGCACTCCCCAAGTAAACACATTCCGTGCCCACACGCCGCTATTTTAAGTCCCTCTCTCGCTGCAGCATTGCAGGTGCTGCGCACTTAAAGCTGCAGAGCCACAAACCTCCCTCAAAGAGACTTCAGGATGATCGTGGAAGTTTTGCTTTTAACACCAAACTCGAATGTTTCCAGCTCATGAGTTTTTCTACCAGGATTTGCAGAAATACATTCATCTAACCAGTAGGAGTGAACCCAAAGTATTTGATTTATTTTTAATAATCTCATCTGGTTCATAATGAATTTTTAACAATGGCAATTGCAAGCCTACTGCTTAGATTAGCTTCCCTCCAAAGGGCACAGCCAACATAAATAGCTGAAAGGCTCTTTTTGAGTTTACTGAGTATTTTTTGAACCCTAGAAACCACTCAGAGAGTAATATGCAAGCTTAATGCTCACAAACCCACATTTCAGCTGCTGAGCATGAACCTGTGTCCTTAACAGGATGTTGGAAGAGACTCAGTCCAGTTCTCTCACTGACTCGAGCTCCTCTGTCCACAAACCATGGAGAAGAACAGGATTTTGCCTGTTCCCTGAACAGCTTAAGACTCATTGCCATAAATTAAAGATCAAATAACTTGGCAGAGCAAAACAGAACTTGAGCTGTGCTAAAACCTGGCTCTAGGTTTCCTCAGCTCCTGTATCTGTAGCATTTCTGCTCTCACCAAACAGCTGCACAACCAAAAGTTGGGGCTGAGGAGCACCATCAGTAGCAGTGAGCAGTGAATTGGTTACGAGGTGCTGTGTGATGCCCCCTGAGCCCGTGTCAGACCATACAGAACCAAACATTCCCAATGCACTTTTCCCTTTGCAGCTCCCATTTTTCTGCACGTCATTTATTTCTTTGCCTGTTACTCCTGCTGTCCTTGCTTATGGCCTATTTTATTTGTGCAAACTGCAAATTCCTGCATTACCCTGAGGAGAGCTTTGAATACCAGTGGGAACAGAGTTTGGGAAGTTGACACTTATCTGGATACTTCAAAAAAAACCATAAATTTGGGGTTTAAAACAGCGGTATTAAGTTTAATTTCCAGAGACATAAACAATTAGTTGGTTGGGGGGTTGGTTTTGTTTTGGGGTTTTTGAGGGGTTTTGTTTGTTTGTTTTGGGTTTAGGGTTTTAGTTTGGGGTTTTCGGAGGGTTTGGGAGTGGTTTTTTGGGGAGGTGGGAAATCGGGGGGGGGGGGCAGTGGAGAAAGCTGGATGCAGGGATTTGGAGAGGGGATAATTTCTGTGCTAATGCTCTTTCACACGGAATTGGGGGTGGGGATTTAATCGATGTTAGTATTAAACGGAGCTGTGAAATTTGCTGCTGGCAGCACTACATTGATCATTATTTAGCTTGGTCAATCACTAAGTACAAACCCCAGCGGCAGCTCACAGCTACTCCATCAGCCGGGCTTTTGCCCGTGCGATGGATTCCAAGTGCCACCTAGTGGGAATTGTCACTTTGGAGAGGACATTGCGGTGACTTTTCATCCAGGAGTGACTACACAGCAGTAGGAAATGTACTTGTGGATGCCTCGCTTATGCTGAGACACTCTGGTATCCAGGGATATTTTCCATACTAAAGGAGGGGGGGGAAAGCACACTTTCAAAAAGGAAAAAATAAAAATTCTTGATATTAGTTAAGAATTCGATGAAAATAAGCCACATACAGTCTGTGCTCAGCAGTCGAGTGCCCAAATCCAGAATGTGCTCCTAGAGCCAGGTGTTCACAGAGCTTTCAAAACCATCACCTAAGGTAAAGAATTTCCCCAGATGGGATTTAACAGCCCTAATATTAAAATATAACCCAAGTTCCTTACAAATTTCAAGGAGCTGCAGACAGGGGGGTTTCCAGCAGCAGAGAAGCATTAACCACACACAAACAAACAGAATATCCCATGGGTGGGAATGCTGGATCCCATTCCCTGAACTCAGCTGCTCCCTGAGCTGAGAGCAGGAATTCCCCTCAGCCTGGGGTTGTGGGCAGGGACTGGAACCCTGTGTTGTGCACCAGGTGTGGCCTGATGCCTTGGGAAGGCTGACCTGAAACAGAGCCTGGACAGAGCTGGAGAATAAAACAGATATTCATTGAAAGGCCTTTAGGGTACACCATGGGTAGGCCAGGGCCCGACCAGGGCTACACACAAGGTGGACCCAAAATGGTCACAAAATGGACACAAAATGGTCACAAAATGGCTGAATGGTCACAAGGTTTCACACTTTTGGTCCATTTGGATCAGTTTTGGTCCATTTGCATATTGGGGTTTAATTGTCCAGTTACAGCTCCAGGTTGTGAGGTCCCATCCCTCTTGTTCCTCCCTTCAGCCACCGTTGTTGGTGATTTTGAGCCTGTAAACTTGTACCAGTTGTCCTTGGTCTCTAGTAGGAAAAGGATTTGTTTTGCAAAACAAATGCTCTGTGCAGAGAGCTGAGTGACCCTGAATGTGAGCTCAGAGCTGCACCCTGAGCAGCACAGAATGTGAAATACATGAAAGCTGAAACTTAAGGTATCACCCAAAGGCAGCTCCTTGTGGATGGGTTTTTCTCCTGTTCCTGTGGACAGCAGATGGGCAGGTGAGGCAGCAGGCATTGAACAGAGGCTGTGATCTGTTTGTACTTCTGGGAAGGTGATGGAGCAGGGAATTATCGGGTAAAGGCTGCCACAGTGTCACCGCTTCCAATCCCATTGCAGCAGGGCCGTGACTCACACAGCCCAAGGAGATCCAGCGAATTGCAAGGTGTTAAAATTCAAAGCACAGAGAACAACAGTGAGGAAAGGAGATTCTTTCCTTCAGAACTAGGTCTTGTGAGGCAGCTTTTTACTGTAACCATCCTAAAGGCTACACTCATGTCAGCATGTTAGCCGGAAATGGAGGCCATTATTTTAAGAGCATACACACTGATTAACAAAGAAAATAGATTTGAAGCACAACTACTTTTTAGAGAATACAAGATTAAAATATCACAGCCCTGCTTTTGGCTCCTCACTGTCATCACCTCCGGAGTCTGTCCCCTGGTGTGCAGAGGATGTGACATTCCAGCGCTGTGGCTTGATGCCATGTTGGATGGCAGGAGTGTCCCAGCCCTGCCTGCTCACACCCCAGCTCTGTCACCACTCAGCAACCCCACTCTGTATTGCAGCACCTTTCAGATCATCTTAGCCCAGAAAATTCCTTGTAAAAGTTAATTTGTAAAAGCCTGGCACGCTCCCTAATAGTCCACTTCAGGTTTCAAAGGAGAGATGTTCCATTAATCAAACAGCAGAGAAAAAAATCCCTGCAACATATCCAGAATTCCAAGCCAGGATTCTTCAGGAGCTTTGCTGCTTCCTGCAGCTGGACGTGTGACAGACACGAGTGGTGTTCCGAACAGAACTGAGCAGGCTGAGAGCTTTGCAACCTGAACAAGGTCACGGTCCCTGCCGGCGGAAAAGGTGTCCCTGCCATGCAGGCAGCTGACCAGCAGCTGTCCCCATTGCCTCACTGGAGTCAGAGATCAGGCTTGCAACGAGAGCACGCCTCCAAAAATGGGTGCTGCCACTCTTGGAGACCAGAAAAAGAAAACAGAAAAAAAGAGAAAAGCTCAGAAAAGTAAAACAGAGGTACTGGAGCTCTGACAGTCGCTAGATAAGAAGATGGGATGTGTAGAAGGTCTGCACCCCAGGACAGGGATGTGCTTAAAATGTGAGACAGATCAGCTTGGAAACACAAGGATGGGCCCTTGGCAGATCCATGGCTTTGTGACATGACAGGGGAAAACCCTGGAGACTCATTCATGGAGCAGAAGAGGAATAATCAAAGCGGACTGGAGGATCCCAGTGTTGCTGTTTGGTCTCTGCCCACATCAACATCACCTGATAAAACCTCCCTCAGAGATGTCTTCCCACCCAGGATCTCTGGTGGACACCACTTCCTAGCTTCAGAGGATGGGAACTATTCAAATAGAACCAGAAAAAGGCATCTTAGAGAGCCCCCAGGGTGAAGGTGTTTTAGGATCATCTCAATAAAGTTCTTTTTCCTCTTGAGAACTCAGGGCAATTTTTCATTTCCATTCACTCTGTATTCAAGAACTTTTGGAAATATTTCATTTTAAACTAACTATATTAATATGTGATTATTCACATAGCTCCAGTGAAATGACTGTGGTTTAACTAATAGGTAAGATTGAAATGATATAAATGATAAAAGCTTGCATTACCAAAGCTAAAGTACAGCTTGCTGGAGCCAGACCAACTCAGGGTGCTCAGGAATCCAAAGGAAGCAGTTTCCTGCTTCGTGGGCACAGCATGTGGCCAGAGGAGCAAAGTATTGTCAGTTCAGCCATCCCAGATTGTAAAGCCCTTTCTTTGAGCAGTATGGAAGAAGAAAAATCTCCTTCCATGTCATTATATCCATGTATTATTGAAAGCATCAAAAGGTATTTTACGTGATTTTTCTAATACACAGGGATAATCACCATTTTACTGCTTTCAGTAACTCCATGAGGCAAATTAAACCACTGTGAAACACAGATCAAAATGTTCCTCGTGGAACAATGCTGCACTGGGACAGAATGAATCCATTACTGGAGCCTGGTGTATCCAACATTCCTGAACACTGGAAAATGGGCAGATCCAACTCAGCCCTTCTGCAAAGCTCTGTCTTGGGGTATATTAGGTAGATAAGGCAGGAAACATTTCGTTGAATGAACATAATAAGAACATTTTGCAGACAGCTGGAGGGCTCCAGTAAAGGAGAAAATGCTGCTTCTTCCTCTGTCTGATTTATTGCTACACCTGCACTCAGGAAAGGCACTGAAACGCCTACAAGGATGAGGCTTCAACAGTTTTGAGGAGGAAGAAAAGAAACGAAACGAACTTACAACAACAACAACAAAAAGTAAAGAATCTTACTTTGTAACTATTTCAACACTCGAGATCCGAGCAACCACGGTGCTCTAAATTTGAGAAGGGAGAAAAACACTCCAGTTAAAAAGTAGGAAGATCCCACTACATTAAAGTCACATTTTAACTGTGGACAGACTGTCCAGAGACACCTAATTCTGAATTAGACAACTGGGATTTATTTTGCTGCTGCAGCAGAATTAAGCAGTTCAGACCCATGACCCACTGATCACTGACTTCCCTGGATTTGAGAAGTCCTTCCCAGCAGCTCTGCTGGGTAAATTTGAGCGGCCAGCTGTCACAGATGTGCAAATTGCAAGCGAGCAAGCTCACATATGCAAGCAGCAGAAACAGCTTCTGACAACTTCCCGCCACCCAATGATTTTTAAAACAGCTTTCAGCAATTACCAGCGGCAAAACATCAGCCCCCCAAAACAAGCAAAACAAGAAGAAGAGTACAAATTTTACCCAAATGCACAGCAGGACAATCTGAAATACTCCGAGCAGGTAGCTGTGCTGCTGAAATTATCGGTCCAAAAAGCTTTTTCCACAACTCCAGCCCCAAGGCACGTTGTGAATGCAGCCTAAGGACACGGTTCTCTCACTAAAGGAAACAACGGCGCTGTCAGGTGTGCAAAGTGATTCCTTCCTCCCCAGAACCTGGAAGTTTAAATGGTGTTAAAGTGCAAAAGACTCCGAGAAAAAATACACCTCTGAACAAAGAAAGAACTCATTATACTTTGCACCTGTTTAAGGAAAAACTCCTTTTAACAAGTCGGATGATTAATAAAGGTGCAATTGAGTATCACATCATTAAAGGAACAGGAATGAGAACAGGGTGAACTGCCATTAAGAGGCAGTGCTAAGGTATCTATCTCGTTTAAAAAAAGAAATCCACACTTTCTCTCCTTGCTCCCAGTTACAGATGATCTCATAGGGATTTGTTACTCACAAGCATAAGATTGCTCCTGAAAGTTAGGAAACTGCTTTCCTGAGCTAAAAAGCTGTAATTTGTTCCCATATTCCCAATAAAAGGTGTTACTTATTGTGAAGAAGCACAGCAATGAGAACAAAAAAACCTTCAGGGAAAACTATCACTCATTTCAATATCACAACCAACACATAAGCACAGGGAAAGTGACAAATTCTGCATTCTCTCAATAACAGATTCCCTTTCTGTGAACATTGGAGGTTAGAATAGAGGAACTTCAATCACCGTGGCAAGCAGCCAGCTCATGAATAGCTTGCTAACATCAACAAGACTATTCGTATGAACAAATGCTCAAAATGACTATGAGACTTCTTGTATATCCTTTGTAATGGTAAAATCACCGGGATTACTGTGGTTTCTAAGTGCTCTCCCACACAGATGAAGAGCTGAAGTCAAGAAGAGTGCTCATGTGAGGAGCTCTGTAAGAGTTGCAGTTAAACACTGAACTGCTCCTTTCATTTTAGCTTTAAAAAAAATTTAAAAAAAAAAAAAAAAAATAGAGCATATTGGAGCACTACCACTGGACCAGCAGACACCAGGCTTTGAGTAACTCTAACCGAGTAGCTGAAGTGAGATCCTGACATGCACTGCTCAAGAAAAATACAACTTCAACTGCCTGAACGGTTATGGTTAACTACAAACTCAGCTGTGCTCGAAGACCACGAGATTTCAAACCACATTCTCAAAGCAAAGAACGGGGCTGGCGATACATAAAGATCTGTGAGAAAGGAAGCACTGGAACTAGCAGCAAGGTGGGGTTGCCTGCATGGGCAGCCCTTCATTTGAATGCAAATGTAATTTTGGGGCAGGCAGTTATCTGTGACATCAGGCAGGACCTTAGTAAACTGTTACCACCAGCACCTGGTAAAACCATTGTTAATCATGTGTAGTAAAGGGACATCAGGGCTAGCAGGAGTCATTTATAGAGCCAGGCTGGGCTAGAAAAGAGAGAAAGAAAGAGGAGGGGAAGGGAGATCAAACAAACCCTGCGAGGAGCAGGATGTCCCAGCAAGACAAAGGCAGGCTGTGAGCATCATGTACGTGAGCTATCTGTTGGATAAAGACACCAGCATGTATCCGGGATCCGCAAGGTGCACCAGCAACAACCTGCCCGTGCAAAACTTCGTGTCTGCTCCAGCCTACTCCGACTACATGGGATACCACCCTGTGCCAGGCCTGGACACCCACGGGCAGGCGGCGCCGGCCTGGGGCTCCCACTACGGCCCCCAGCGCGAGGACTGGAGCGCCTACGGCCCAGGCCCTTCCAGCGCCGTGCCCGCTGCCCACATCAACGGCTCGTCCCCTGGCCAGGGCTCCTACAGCTCTGCCGACTACAGCTCCCTGCACCCCGCTGCTGCTGCTGCGGCCTTACCTCCTGTAGATACAATTAATGCCCAGCAAATCTCTCCCAACAGCCAAAGGCACAGCTCTTACGAGTGGATGAGGAAAACGGTGCAATCCACTTCCACAGGTAGGAGGGCACGGAGGTTTGGGGCTGAGAAGAGGTTTTTACTTGTTGTTGTGTCGTTGGGGGGGTTGTCAGGTTTCCCCGTTCAGAGGGAAGGATTCAGATTAATAAAGAAAGATCCTGATTGCTCTGAAGGATTCTCTTGCTAGCAGTTAAATATTGGTTCAATTATTAGATGTTGGGTTTGACCAGCTGATTATTTCTTATGTTTCTTGCTTGGCCTTTAATCCTGTGGGAAATGAAAAGCAGAGTTCTTTCACTTCTCACTTCAGATACGTTTGTAAGTTTGTGATATCCAATGGTTGCTTTAATAGGAGTTCTATAGACTGGGATGAAACAAAGTATTATATTCACCACTGCCTATTCTTTGCTTACTTTCCTCAAGTTTTGGGGAACCTAGGGAAATTTCATGTAAAATATGCACAGTAGGGGTTTGGCAGTAAGGCTTTCTACCAGAAACAGCCCCTCCAAACCTCAGAAGACCACAATCAGATCAGCAAGATCAAACAATGGGTCAATGCTTCAAAAACAGGGATGATAAGGAAAGGCTTGCTTCACTTTGTAGTAGCAGATCTCAGAATATGCAGGAATACAAAGATCCATGGTAACACAGGCTATTGATACAGCCACAGATCAGGCTCTGCTGCATGACAGTCAAGGAGTACAAAACAATTCTTCAGTTGTATTTAAGCAGTAAAAATAACCCATGAAGCTTGATGGAAAGGTTCTGTTTGATTGGGAGGAGGAACAAGACAAAAAACATTGAGCATCCCTAAAACAAAAATCTGCACCCTGTATATGAAAAAAAAAATATTAAACAAGAAAAGGGAAAAGAAAAAGTTGGAAAACTGCCTGAAAAGAACAGAGGCATAATCTGCTGTATGAAAGTATTTGATCTGTGAGGTGCTGAGCAGCTCTGACATGCACTGAAATCAATAGAAATTAGGGATACTCAATTCCTCCCCTAAAGAGATGCTCCCACTATTTCAGTGTTGCATCCCAGGAATTTTCCTTCCCTTTCCCTCCCTCCACATGTGCCTATAAATAAAAGTCTTCAAAGCAGGGACTGAACGAATCTCTGGTGGAAAAGCAATTACTTAAACCAGACATTGGAGAATTGAAAGCAACTGCATAGAAAAGTTGTCTGTATTAAAATAATGCATCTAATTTGTATGGGCAGAGTCCTCCTCACTCCTGCTGAACACAACTTTAGTTCACGGAGAGTCCACAGAATTCAACAGAACAATCAGAACAGGCTGTTGCTTGTGTGAAGAAGAATTTGGGGGGATAAAAAAGTTTGCGTTTTTAAAATCGTATTTGTTCTTCACTGAATATTATGCAAGAAAAAACAGAGGGCCTGTTTTGAAAAAAACTTGCTGCTTACTTTTGAGGAGTACTTACAAGGGCAACAAAATTGCTCATTAATTGTGGGATTTACAGATGGCAGAACCCTTGCTCAAAAAAAAAAACAAAAAAACACCACTCTTCATCCCTTCCTTACCTGCTTTGTGCTCCTGTGGATTCCAATCCCACCAAGGGAGCAAAGCCTGATTTGTTCTGTGCTGTCCCTTTGTGGGACACGGGGATAGATTGGTACAGCACATATATAAATATCCATATATAGATATAGATACATAGATAGATAGATCTATATAGAGATATAGATAATACAAAATATCACATACTAATTGCTGCTCAAGAAGCACTTAGAGATTTCTAACTTTCCAAATTTCAAGCCTGCATTGAGCATTCACAGGAGAGCTGGGAATGTCTCATTTCTGGAGTGGTCTAACAGGATATTTAAGCATACTTGTGTCTAGAACTGGAGAAATCAGCCTGCTATAGGAACAGACCCTCCCAAATGCTGTAGGCCAGGGGAAGACTCCATTTAAAAGCTACTGAGCACTGCTTTAGGGAAAAATCCAGAGAAGGAATTCTCCTGCTGCTTCCTTCCCTCTCATATATATTAGTTCTTCTGCTAGGCCAGGCAGGCTCAATGCCAGCAGATCTGCTTCACTGGAATTTGGTTCCCTTCTCTTCCTTCACTCTTTATCCTCTGTCTTTTTCTGTTTAAAAGCAAGGGCACTATCGTCCTTCATGGTTTCCCAAAAAATAAAATAATTTTAAAATATTTTCCCTTGCAGCAGTGTCAGCTCTAGGAAAGCACCCGAGGGAGTTTGGTTCTGTACATGCAGGTGCTGCAGTGATTTCAGACGTGTGACCAGGCTCAGTGCAAATGTTGTTTGCTGGATCATGATCAAACCCCACATCATTTTCTTAGACAGAATCCAATTCTTTTTACAGCTTTAAAGCTGTCTCTGTTCACTGAGCATTATCCTTCTATCTCTTTACAAAACTGGGAATTTCAGTAAAGGTTTGGTGTTGCAAGAATGAAGGAACCACACATTATTTATCAGCTTTCCTTATTCCCTGTGAATAGATACAAACTACTGTTCTTAATGATGGAAAAAAATGAGGCTCAGACTTACCTGAGTTGATTACAACGGACATTTAGACAAATTAATTTTGCTACTTATTCATTACATGCTGCAAAGCACTAATTATCAACACTGATACTACCAAAAATATTTCACAGTGAAAACAATAATTATTAAAGCAAGCAATTTTTACAAGATATTCTCAGAAATGTGCAAGAAATGTTCCTGTAATCTTATCCCTTTAAGACTGGGAGAGGTTCTTTGCCAAAAGTTCACTCACTTTGAGTAGCCTGGCTTGGAGCAGCTACAGAAGCAAGGCCCTGAATCCATGGCATTCCCATCTCCAGAGATTTCATGGTTATCTTCCCTTACTGGTGTTCTGCGGCCTCATGTCCTGACAGACGACAAACAAAACACTTTATTGCTATTTCTACCACTGCCTCATGCCCTCCAGCTCTTTTGATACTGTTATCTACACAACTAACCTGAAACAAAGGAAGAAATTATTTCAAGTTTTACTCTGTAACTTTAAAAACAACCTCAATGTAGAACCATGTGCTCAACTGATGTAAAGTGAAATTTGTGAGGTTACCTGAAACCTCTGGCAGATCTCATTATTTAATGTGAGATTATCACCCTGATTTAATACTACTAGAATGTGTTTCCTGCAGAAAAGTTCTGCTGAGGCTTTCATGCATCCTTCTTTCTCTGACTGAAGGATGGCTGAGTGTCTGTCCCTGCCTTGGCACTGCAGGGATTGGGTTTGATCCTCAATGCAGAGCACGTAGAATCCAGTGCCCTGTCTCTGCACTCCTCAGCGTGTTGAGAACACAGGAAAAAGCCAATGTGCTTTCACTCAGAACACTTGAAGGAGGAAGCACTGAGTACGCAGAATTTTCAGCCACAAACACTGAGAGAAGAGACTCTACTCTAACCCTTACACTGCTCCTGTCTCCTCAACATCCCCTTGAGCGGGTGAGCACAGCCAGGACAGGGAGCAATTGTAACACGGAACAGAACAAAGCCACAGCTAGAAATGTGAGGTGGTAATTCCACACACACACATGACATAATTACAGGCAAATTCTTTGATGGAAAGTAGAATATAACCACCTTAGAAGAAGCTACAAATCTCGTCCTGTTGATTTCAGGACTTTTATGGAGCTGTGTCATCACTCACACAGGAGTAGACTTGACTTTATGACTGTGTGAGAAAACAACACACACCTGTGGTAAAAGTGTGCCCAAAACACTGAGTTTGAGCAGTGAACTCCCAGGAGAATTTGCTCACAAAGCTGAAAGTGCACCTTAAGATCTGCACTTACGTTGCCATAAAACAGGGCGAGGACAAGTTTTGAAACAGGTGAACTGATTCAGAGGAGAGATTTTTCTTGTATATGACAACTCTCCTATCATTCTTCTTTAGTAAAAATTTACTCTGCAGACAAAAATACAGTTTTCTGCTGCTGATGACAGGAGAACTGAGAGCATCATGACTAAAGCACTGTAAATGTATCATGCTCAGTCTTTGAGGGAAAAAGTTATAGTCCCTCAAATCTAAGGAGGAGGAACAAGCCTCTTTAGAGGTCATTCCTGTAAAATGCTGAATGCTAAAGAACAGACAACACTTGGGAAAAATCTCAGTCAGTCGCTTTCCTTTTAGTCGTCATTGGCAATGGGATTTCCCCAGTTTGCCACTCAGAAATCCACCTACATTTTCTGCAGGTTGGGTGCTTCTGCCTGTCCAGTCATTGCTTAAACAAATAAAAATTACTCTGCTTTGGATCCAATTCCTTCTGTATGATGACAATGAATAGAAAAGTTTACACTAGCAAAGGGAAGAAAGAATTGGGCCAATGAGCTTTATTCCAGAATAGCAGAGCATATTCAAAATTGAAAACAGAAGGGAAAATTCGAGTCTGTTGAAAGGTTTAAATTTTATGATTCTATTCTGTTTTTTTCAGCATGAACAATCTGAGCATGTAAAAAAGAGCAGATGAGCAATATGCAGCAGAAAATACAATCACAGGATTTCACCGAGTTTCACAAACCTTTAGCACCTAACTTTGCAGTAATGCACAGGACCAGGAACTTATCACACCAAGGTTTCTGGCAGGAACAGGATACATCTATATGGGTCTATGTCTCATTTTATAATGCTGTGCTTGGTGGGTTTTGGTTTTTTGGGGTTTTTTTGATTTAGCTTTACAAAACATCATGAAACATCATGTGGAGCACAATGTTTGTCTTCAAAAGTTATTTAAAATTACTTTTGTTTCACAGCTTCAATTAAGTCAGTGAAATTACTGACTTGAGTCAGGGAGAATGTGCCCCTTCCTTTTCCTACTTTTAAAGTACATAAGTAGTTTGAGTCCTAAACAAAACTGAGGCCTGCTCTCTGTCAGTCTATATCTTTATAAACTCAAAAATTAACATCAGTTTTTAAATACTAAATTAACAGAGAGATGCAGGTGGCCACTGAGAGTATCCTCCCTCAGGCAGAAGCTGTTTCACATTTCTGGGATGATTTAAGGTAACATCCAGTCACCAAGGACAGACACAACTTCCTCTGAAACACCGTTAAACCCTGGAATCCAGGGTGCAATGCTTTGTCAGCAATCCCACAGTAATCCCACACAATCCTGTCCTAGGACATCCTCAGACAGCTTCTGGATTTTATGAAAGATGCTGGTTTCGGTGCTTGCAGAATATTCCTGCAAAGTTAAGAGAGGAGGCTCTGAAAGAGGGCCCAGGGCTGGTTCTAATGCTAATTTATTTTGCTTTGTAAACTAGTTGTGAGGTCCGATGGTGTTTCTTGGGGTTTTTTTTTCCTTTCCTGGCCTACATTGTCTGAGGTTTTGAGGCCTATCTGTCATATTGAGGCAACAGACCCTTTTAACACTTCACTTTGCTTTGATATGCACTCTTGTCTCTTCCTTCTCCCTCTTTTCTTCAGGAGTTATATTGCCGGAAAGGGTGATGATTTTCACAGCAAATAAAGAGGCCTTCTCCCAGCTTTATTGTCTTCAGAAGAAATACTCTGTGAATTTTATGACCAATGGGAAAGCTGTTCCCTTCCCCCAGCTCAAAACTCGGCCAGTCACAAAAATTGCCGGAGTGGGTGTGATGGAACAGCATTGTTTAACTACATCCCATGAAAAGATTTCCAACTCCGAAATGTCGGATTTCTCGCTGGCCCAAAGGCACTCCTCAGCAGTCACCAGTGCAAAAGAGGGTGTTGACAAAGCTCCCTGCTCTTATATAGCTCATTAAACCCAGGACATGCACCCCCCCCAGCACAAAGGCAAGCAGGCTGCAAAGGTAGCTGCTTCAAAGCCCTTTTGTTTCGTTTCTCTTCCATCCGAGCACCGAGAACCTCCCCAAGCACAATTCCATGGTATAACTGTCCATGCCAGCACATATTCCCTACAGAACTGGCGCACTATTGCTGATTATAATTTTAACCTGGCACTAACAAAAGATTAATTAGGATGGTGCAAAGTCAAATGTTGGCTATTTCACTCACCTAAGTGAGGAAAATATGCAGGATTTCACTAAAGAATTGGATTAATACAAGGACTTTTACCATTGCATCATTGAATTGTGCCATTATGTCCTGGGAAGTGAAGAACATCCTCCCACTGTCTATGGGGTAAATCCATTAGTCCCACCTCAAACTTTACTCAGGTAATATTTCTCGTGGAAGTAAAATTAATGCAATTAAAATTAAAGCCTTTAGGTCTGCAGAACACAGTGGAGAGGATCTGCTCTGTCTAACATGGAATTTAGAAGCTAAAGTCCCACACTCTTTAGGGATGGGTTCTGTTGCTGCTGTTTGTTAACTCTGGCAAATAGAAGTGTGCTTTGCCTTTGAAAGGAAATGCCATGTGCAGACTAATTCCAGCCCAGCATACAACAAAGGCAGTAGGAAGACTCTCACTGACATCAAGGAGAGTAAAGGCCTAACAAACTAAAACATGGCTCTGCCAGAGCTGAAAGTATCTCTTGGAAGACTCTGGCAGATCTCAGCTCCCACTGTCTCTTGTCTCTCACAGACAGTATTACTCTACACAGAAAAAAAAAAAAAAATCAAATTATTAAAGACAAGATTTATGTGACACATCAGAGAATTTTTCTCAGAGCATTTCTCAGAATTTCCTTACTTTTGCTTTTTTACTTTTTTAATTATTTTCTTAACTTTAAGAAAGAAATTAGATGTCAAACCTCCTAATCTTCCTTCAAAAAGAATCCAGATATTATCAATTCCACTAATAAAAACCCCTGAGAGTTACTCACACAGAAATAAAGGATCTTATGGGAGGAAGTTCTGTTTTCCATGTACATTTAATTTCTTCTTCAGCTTAAGAAGAAGGGAGGAAAAAAAAAAAAAAAAAAACCAAACCAACAAAACCAAACATCTCCTATTCAGGTAATAAGGGTTTAAGCACTTAAAACCAGAAACAGGAAGGTTTTTCTTGAAGTTTACCACCTTGTTTTGGCAATAGAGGAACGTTTGATATTTGTCTGTGCTTTCTGAATGAGAATAGAGGTCAAGATAAGATCACCTTGTTGCTCTTTTGTGTACTCCATCTTAACAACACAAAGGACACTAAAGAAACATGTTAAACATTTTGTCCTGTAGAATGACCCCAACTTCTCATTTGAAGAGGGGGAAAAAACCCTTAACCAAACCACCAGTTAGAGAGATCAAAAGTTAAAAAATATCGAGAGAGGCATTAAAGCACCACAGGTGACCATATGTTAAACAAACAATTTACACTTCTAGTGAAGGAAAACAAATGTCCTGGTATTTATGTGGACTGAACTGAATCACTGCTGTTCCTTAGAGACTCTCCAATTCTTACCTTAATGTTGTAAAATTAGCAGCACTTTTCACTTGATTATGGGTGTAAACGTCACTGGGCTCATCCTGCTTCCACTGCAGTTTCACGGTGGTGGAAATGCTGGTGAATCAGAATGTCCTGTACATCCTCCCCAGGCAGGGAGCAGATTTGAGACAAAGGAGCTGGGCTGCATGGATTGAGCAGAACCCACAGCCCAAGGAGTGATCCCAGAGCTATTTTCCCTATTGAAATATTCCATCAGGCTGATGGCCTTGAGAGTTGGATGATGCCCAGAGCATTGTAAAGGCACTACTGATGCTCCCCCAGGGCTGGAACATGGAAGCTGAAGGACCAAATTCTGAAGAAGACTTGGTTCTACAAGCCTGGGGAGAGTCCTAGAGAACCCCTGTCTTGTAGGGCGAACCAGAACCATCCCCATCCAGGCTATAAAAGGATTTATTTACAGAATTGCACTGCCCAGGACATCCAGCACTCACCAACTCTGGCTCTAGGATTTATACAAATAGCAAAAAGAGGAGCAGAGCCTGAAGAAGCTTCTAATGTAAGCAACAGGTTGGTGAGCCAACAATTCTTAGAAACAGCAAAGTCCTGACTGTCAAATGCTGGAAGAGGCAAAAGTGACCCTTTATGATGTGCATGGCAAGTGGGAGGCAATGCTAACTTTAAATATATTCCATAAAAAACTAAGAGACATCACATCTCCCTCCACAGATGGGGGAAAAACATTAACCCAAGATTCTGCTGTAGTCCTGTACCCTGAATTCTGATCTATGAAACTTCAAAAGCAAGGGCAGTGGAAGGAGGGGCTGGGTTGGAATCAGGCCTTTGCACTGAGATGACCCCTCCAGCTCCTCTTTGGTGCTGGTGGCTCTGAGGCTTTGTGCCATCAGGATCTACTCTGACACCAAAATTTTACCAACTCCATGCCTGAAAATCTGTTTCACACCATTGAAAATTAACTGCTCTTATTAGAGTGTAATTATTAGGAGTTTATGACACCTGTTTTTTGAGGAATTAGGCATCCCTATAACCTTGTCAGAAAAAGCTCTATAAGCACACAGGAGCTGCTGTGCAAAGCCACACAACACCTGCAGCAATAGCAGATGGGTACAGGTACAAACACCTCAAGTTCTGTGCATCACCTGAGAGAACCTGAACCTCTTCTGCTGCAGTGACCACTGAGGACACAGATTCACAACCTCTAACACGACAATGGAATAGAGAGCAAAAAAATACTGAAAGTAAATTCCCTGTCCCAGATGATTCACTGGCTAAATATGCACACCTGAAGGAATGTCCATATAAATACAGGTAAACAATGAAGCATCAAAAAATTGTAAGGTTGCAGTCAGCAAAGATGGTCTTAACACAACAATGATCCAAACTGTTAAAAATGTGAGAAGACCTCAGGCTTTGGCTTTAAGCAGGTGCTGATCTCCAATATATTGATTGCCTAATATGAGCATAAACCATAGAGGAAGCAAAGCAGCAGCAGCTTTTCCCGTTCGCAGCTTTCTTTCAGAGCAGCCACACATTCTGCCCTCAGAAATGACCCCATATGGAATCCACAAAAATTCAGCTCCTTGCATCTGTGCTCCCTGGCTCCTGTCATCTGCCATTGCCTTTTAATGCCCTGGATGCTGCTGAGCTGTGTCTGCTCCACTCAGCTGCACCCACAGTTGAAGGGAGGCAGCACTGCTGCTCCCAAAACAGCAGATGCTGCAGTTCCCTGCCCATTGTGAAGTATTATTGCTTGCCTTTTCTCTTTTTTATGAACTGTCATCTGAAAATCTATGTTACTGTTCCCTGTGCTGTTATCAGGTCATGGGCAGACTGTGCCAGACATGATGGGAAAACACAACCTCCAAATTGCAATAACAATCACAACGTTGTAGGAATTTTTCTAGCAACAAGAAGCGAGGAACTTTGGAAGCCCTCAGTATTTTCTGTGCAGTAAAATGTCCTTTACAATTTTCTCTGAGGCAGGTAAGAGTGTCAGCTCCAGGGACAGAGATAAGAGCAATTTAACACCAGGCAGGAAGCTAGCAGCAGAGCTGGGAAGAGAACCCAGGTATCCTGGCTCCTTATTCTGACCAGGAATGGCTTCCCTTTCCCAAAGGATAACACAGGGGTGAGAAAGAACACAAGAAGCAGTTTATTATTTATTTACTAAGGAGCAAACCTAATATCTGATGGGATGAACCTCTTGTGTTGTAAATCAAGACCAAGTCAAGGGAGTTCCTCTGGGTAAGTGCACCAAGAATCAGGCCTAAAATCCCCCCAGATATTTTCAAATGTAAAGCCAGATATTTTGTGTTACTAAAATGGAAAAATTCTAGCTTGAAGCAATGTGTTCTTCTTTCAAAACAGGTAAAACAAGAACAAGAGAGAAGTACCGAGTGGTTTACACAGATCATCAGAGATTAGAATTAGAGAAGGAGTTTCATTACAACAGATACATTACAATCAGAAGGAAGTCTGAACTTGCTGCAAACCTAAGACTTTCCGAGAGACAGGTAGAGTATGGATCACCCATCCAGGCTTTCCTTTGAATTTATGATTGCTGCTGAGGGGATAACTGTATGGTAAAGAATACAGAAATGTTAATGCCTCAGGTAACCAAACATTGGGTTCCCTTTGCAGTAGAACCCAAACTAGAGCTGTGCAATAACCCAGGAAATGCAAATACCAACTTTTTCCCATTCTGAGAAACACAAGTTAAACCACATCACCAAAATCCTGCCTGGATTTCTCTCTGGGCTGTGGTAGCAGGGAGAATTTCATGCTGCACCTCCTAAAGCAGAAGTCCTGGTTCTGCTGAAGTCAGTGGGAATTCTATAACCAAATCCAACAAGGTCGGTCTTAGCAGAGATGGAAGTGATGAGCTCAAGTATGTTCAGGACACTTGAAGGGTTTTGTTTCCTTGGCTGCCTTCTTGTACCTTTTGTTCAAGATTTCCTATATTCGTACTACTCCTTTCTCCTGCCCCATTTGCTCCCCTCCAAATTCCATTTCTGTTCCCAGAAGATAAATCCAGTCACAATCCCATGGTTAGGCCTGGTTCACTATTGTTTTATGGGCTCTGCTGAGCAGGAATGGTGCAGAACCCAGCTGTAGCATTGTCCATCCAACTTGAACTTGGCTCAGCACCCGCTGAGCTTACAGAAATGGAGAAGCATACACCCGTTTCATAAATATTCCTCAATTTGCTGCTGAATGCCAGGATTTAATTGTTGAAAATTAAAATTGTTTCAGCCAGGAATAAAAAATACATTATGTGTCTTTTTGCTGGCTGTTAAAACATTCATAATTTGACTTAATTATGCTGAATTTGAATATTATGGCCCTGATTCTGTAAACAGCTAGTGATTGAAACTTCCTAGCTTGGTGATAATCCCTGATGAATATTTTTGTTAGTGCAGTTGAAGAGGTGAAACAAAAATATGTGATCTATTTCTTTGTATATATTGGGGAAACTTGACAACAGCTTTTGCAATATTTGTTCTTCATCATCATCATCAGTATATCAAGAACAAAATTAATTACAGTTCATACAACATACATCTCTGAAGTTTATTTTAAAATGGAAGATTAAGTAAAAAATACTTGATAGACTCCCACCACCATCCTTTTATACAAATTACACAACCCCATCATATGAGCACAGCTGAACACAAACAGTTCTATCCCAAATTCCTCTGCACACCACCTAAAACCTGAATTGATTTTCTGGAAAAGCTTTTTTTCTGCCAAAATCCAAAATCTCCTGGAAGGAATATCTCAAAAGGACAAAGAACAATTGCTTAAACAAGGAAGGAAAGATGCAATATCTAATGAAGGAAAGAAAGGCAAAGTGAAGCACGGTTAACATAGGAAGGATACAGAAATAAAGGAGATGACAAGGATGAGAAAGAAGAGAGAAAATCAGACTTCAGGGGAAGAGAGATTTTCATGGAAAAAAGATCATGGAAAGAAGGAGGGCAACAGGTAAAGAATAAGTCAGATGCAACTGGCCCTGTCAGCTTTTCATCTGACATTACAGACCTGTTCTTACCTGGACTTATTTGATAACTGGCACACGACCCTGAAGTGCCTAATTTCTCTCTGCAGATCTGCTCCCTTAGTTTAATAACAAACCAGAATAAAAGCCTCAGCTCAAAGGCAGACAAGAACACTGAAGCCAGAGGGCAATTCTGAAATACTGGTTTCGTTTTTAGACTGTTTTGGCAAATGTATGAGAAAAAAATGTATTATCTCTGCACAGTCAGAACACGAGACCTGAGAGGACTTGGTTTAATGGAACATAATTTGGTACTGAAATTATATTCCAAAAGTAAGACAGCAAAAGGAACTGCCAAACATCTCAGATGGCAGCCTGGGACTTAAGAGACCTGGTTTAAATTTACATGGACTTTGCGTGTATTTGAATCCTTCAGCTATAAATGGAATAATAATGCCTCAAGGAGAAGCACCTGAGACTGTCCCAGAGAGTCCTTTAAGAGGTTTTGTTGTACTTCACCAGAGATTTTCTTTTAAAACACAACCTGGTAGTCACAGATGTTACCACCTCTCACTGTTTTACCTCCTTTCCAATCATTATTCTCTTTCCCTTTCTAGTTTCTAGAAAAAACTGAACAGACCAATATTTCCCAGCAAAATATTGATTTTTTTTTTTTTCCTTTGGGTTATAGAAAACAGCGACGGAAGTGTTTCCTTAGCTGTCTGTACAAGAAAACACAACAAACCTGAACGAGGTATCTTGACTTATTACACTGACTAGATGTGATCCAGAGCCCCTTCCAAGGACAAGCAGCTGGAGTGCACAGCTTTAAATCCAACCCTGGGGATTCACATCCAAAAGCAGTCCAGTTACCACAAAACATTTCACACCTCAACGAGTTCTGCAGTATTTTCAGCTGACCATTACTCACCTTCAGCTCACGTCCTCACTTGTCCCACCCCAATCAAGGTCCACCTTCTGCAGGTCCTTCCTTCCTTCCAAAGGTGGCTGTGTGCCTGTGACAGGGCAGGGACTCTGGCGGCACTGGATTGTTTGGGAAGCAGCAGCAGATTCTGGCTCCATCTACAAATGAAGTAGAAGGCAGTCAGCTGTTGAATTAATGATCTGTATTGCTGATGAAATTCTGCTCAGAAGTGAATTTCCACTGGCTTCCACACTGGAACTCTCTAATTAACGTACACCATCCAATCAGGAAAGCTTTTGTGCCTCAGTTTATAGGCCAGTAGGAGATCTTGGCTTGTCCTGACTAGGGCAAACAGTGTTCAACGTAACAATACTCACGCAGAATTCTGGCAATCACTAGGACACGTGAGATTCTGTTCTGTTCGATTTTGTTTCAAAACATTAAATAAATCAAAGCTCATTCCATAAAGTAATAACTGAACTAACCACAAAGTTCACTTTTTATCAAGTTATTATTAAATATTTTATTATTAGGTAGGAAAGGTTACCTGTATGAAAAACAAGCAAAACAAGCTCTGTTGTCTCAGTCTGTCATTACCCTTCTCAGTGGTCCCCACGCCACTGATTTTCCCTAGGATTCTGTGACTAAACACACAAAGGACCACATTCAGTCTGGTAGCAACTGAAAACAATTTTCCTCTGCTCCTCCGCAGGTGAAAATCTGGTTCCAGAACCGAAGGGCCAAAGAAAGAAAATTAATGAAGAAGAAAATGACTCACTTCGACGGCAGCAGTCTCGGCTCTCTGCAGAGTGACTCTGGCTCCGTGAGCCCGATGCCGGTTCCTGAGGCACAGACTCATTCGGAAATGCCCGGTTCTCTATTCCCAGCGCCGCCTGCCCCGGCCGCTCTCCCCATGGGCGGTTTGCAGCACGGGGGGAGCCTGCAGCAGGTGGTGGCCTCGCAGTGAGGCCGGGGGCTGACACCGAGCCCACGCACCGCTACCGGAGCACTACAGCGCCCGGGGGAGTCTCCAGCGGGACACAGCCTGGGGCACGCAAGCTTCAAGGACACTAAACCAAGCTGCCGGGTGTGCGGCACAGCACAGCACAGCACAGCTGCCAAGGGCCGTGGAACTGCAGGAGTCCCTCGGCAGGAGGATGCTGTGCCCCAGGGAAAGGAGCCCTCCGGTCTGGGAGCGGCTGGGGAGGGAGAGCCCAGGAGCAGCCACTGCCACTTGTTCCACTGCAGACACACACACAAAAAAAAAAAGCACAAAAACTTGCCCCAGGCAATGAATCCTACAGTGCTGAGGCAGCTGTGCCCGAGTGTCTGTCCCCCGGCCCCAGGAAAAGAGAATATTCCTGCTCCTTTGATCTCCACACCGGTTCCATGTCCTGATGCCACTTGCGGACTGTACACACGCGTCTTGAGAAATGCAAACCTGGCTGATGTGTTTTGACCCACTTGATGGAAAGCCTGGAGCCGGGTGGTTGCACTCACTACATGTTAAGGGCAAAGGTCAGGGATGAGCTTTTAGGAATTTTGGGGGGTTTGACAGGTATGATTTCCAATGCTCCATACACTGGTATAAAACAGGCACTCTTCAACCTTACTTTAAATGTTTCCAACACATTCTGGAATTGTGGATCTTGGCCCAAGTTAATTTTTAGACAAAGAAAATTCATGTCAGATTCATTTTGGATCCTAAAACAAAGCAAAGGGAGGCAGAAATCCTTTTAAAAAGTGTAAGTGTTTTGAAAAGTGACTGCATTTCATGAAACAGCAGAGCCCATGGATAAAGATACAATAATTGCATTCAACCAATTTTAAATCTGGTCCAGTTTTAAGAATTATTGTGACACTAAAAAAAATTGAGAGGCCAAATTAATAGAAGAAAAAGCAAACAAAATACTTCACTTAAAATAAAGCTCTCAGCATTTTTCATGTGGGTCTCAATTCCTGAAGGGCTGATCCCTTCCATACAAAGCAGAATTTGGTAGGTTATCAGTACTTAAGAATAATCTGGATACTTATTTCCCCAATATGATTCCCAATTGCATGTGCAAAACTTTTGTCTGCAAAGGGAAAATTTTCAGAGCACCTGTGTGATTTGGGAATTGATACCCTCATTGTCCAAAGAAGTTTAGAAATTTAGGATGCCTATCCTCAGTAATTTCCTTTAAGGTATCCCCTGAAATCTCTCTGTCACTTGCAAAAAAAAGACTTAGGAGCATTAAGTCATTTAGGCACTACATTCTTGGGTTTGTTCTTTAATTATAACAAATAGTACTATTAGAGTATCAAAATGTTGGTGATGTGAAATTACTTTGTATATAAAGAACATTAAAATAAATGCCTTTTTTCATAACCATTTTGCAATGTGTATGCAGCAAGCGAACCTGTAGATTTTCATGATGAGTCTTTTCCTGAATTGCAATATCAAATTTAAAAGACTGATGGTAAAAGAGTTTAGAGAAATTAGAGAGCATGGGAAGAGCAGGATGGTTCAGGGAGCTGTCAGCTTTCACTCTTAGTAACTTGATTTATCACTTTGTTTGCAAGAAGGACACTGCTAAACAAAGGCAGAGTTCAACAAAATGGAGAAGGTGCATTGTAAAATTCCCACTCATTCCTGCCACAGTGGTGCTCCATTTGCTGCCAACAGCAGAGGTAACATAGGGGAGAGGAAGAAGCTGCAACTCAAAGTTCAGCAACAGAAAGTCTCCAACTGATTTACACATGGTAGGAAAAGAGGAACATGACAAAGAGCACATGGGAACAAGAAGGGATTTCCCATCCTCATCAATGAGCATTGAAACCAAACTGCTCTCCCAAAAAAGAGCCATTGGATCTACCCAAAAGAGGAAGCCACTGGAAATACACAGCACAGCCATTGTGCTGGCAGAGGGAAATGTTAGAGATTTTATTCACATATAAACAGATATTTAACTTAACAGAGACTGGAAAAGCTTCAGCAGGAAACGCATCCTCACATTGGCCAATTAAATGGAATTGTGCTTGCAGAGTAGAGCAAAACCAATAAAAAATATCCTGATTTAGACTTTCAAAAGGTAAGAATACAGAGGGAAAGTTTGGCTTTTGCACTGATATACAATAAATTAAGACCTAGTGATCAGAAGCCTGACCCCAGGGTTCTGCAGAATCAAGTACACAGCTCCCTATTTTAATCACATTTTCATGATACAGCTTAATTTCGCATTACCATTTCTAAAAGGAAAAAAAAAGTACTTCAAGGAAGAACTTTAAGAAATGTGCCTGAACACCACTTCTTTCTCTTTAAAATTATTTAAACATCATTCAAAGAGAGTGGGATCTGGCAGAACAACCTGGTTTATCTTGTTTACATGTAGAAGAGTTATTGAGGAAGATAAGTGACCACTTTGAAGATCTGCTCCATTTCTGCTCCAGTTTGCTGAAAGCATGCTTGCTATAGGTTGCTATGTGTTTCCAATCAGAAGTTGTTAAGTACACAAAATAAGGCTGGATTTTATTTGCAGAAGCACATGTTCAAAGGTTAAAATTTATTGCTCCAAATGCAGTATCTATAAACCAGGGCAATACCTTAGAGATTATTAACCTTCTAGTTATGCCAGTGGCTGTTTTAAGTAGTTCGATTTTTTTTGTAAGAATCCCCAGCAATCTCTCCAGTTAAGTATTTCCAATGGGCTCTAATCCTTTAAACAGTTGCCCACCAAACCCCAAAGGAAGTGATTTTTCTCTAAGAAGCTTGTGTAGTGCTGTTAACTTGCTGTACTCTGTCTAAATAAAAATAAGAGAGACAGAAAATTGCAGACAAAGCAGCTGAAATTATTTGGGTGCAGCACTGTGAGTTATGAAATACTGGTGCCATCCTCAGGCTAATACTCACTTTCTTCCTGACTTTGGGCATATCAAATAACTCATCACTTTTATCACATCTGAAAACTCAGGACTCTAAAGCAGAGTACTGTGAAGATTGATTGGTTGTTAGGGAAATGCCTTGAAGAAGAAAAGCATACCTTAGGCTACATCACAGGAATATCTAAGCCCTTAATCCTAATTGTGATTAAAAGAACTATCAAGGAATATCCAATTTTCAGAGGAATTCACTAAACTTTAAACCCTGTTTCGCAGCTAGAATTGTGATCTAGACGGTACAAAAAAAAAAAAAAAAAAAAAGATCAAGCAAACACCTTCCACGAAATCTTCTTGCAAGTAAGCAAAATATACAATACAAAAATATATTTCTAAAACAAAATCTTTAATTCTTGCTCAGGGGTTATGCAATCATTAAGGGACATAGGAGAGAACATCAAGTATTTGTCACCTTCTACCCAAGGAGGAGATTCAAAAATATATTAATTGCGGATGTTTCCATAAAAATTAAAAAGCAGATTTCTGCTTCAGCTCCCTTGTTTGGTTTGCTGGAGCAGTCCAGGGGCACTAAACAACACATCTCACAGTCACATTTCAGATGGCACTGGATATTGGACACAACATTGTGCAAAATGCACCAGGTAAAGAAATAGGCACAGGTTTTATGACAAAAATGTTTGCCAGCTGTTTTCATACCCAAAGAGCACAAATTCTTTCAATTCTCTAAAAAAAACCAAACAACCCTGTTCGTAAATGCCTCATAATAAATGGAGAGGATTAATTAAGACACCCCTGGATGCTCTCAGTCATCTAAACCACAACAAACAGAGTCCCTCTCAGGCAGGAGAGACTCGACACGGACAATAATCCCAGAGTTAAATGTGCGGGGCAGAAATGCCAGGCTGCCAGCACCAGAAAGCTGCAGGTGGCAGGCAAAGAGGGAAGGCAATCCATTCCTTTGTTACCTCCAGCGAGAAACCCCACAGCAAATAATGCCCGCAGGATTCACGGGGAGCCCCCAGCAGCCCCAGCCGGGCAGGAGGGATCAGCTCAGTACCCGGGAGCCCTGCACTGCTTGGGAAGGAACCAAATCTATGGCGAGCGAGGATGTGCTGTTCATTTTCATGGTTCTGCTAAAGAATTGATTTACCCTGGGGTTCACACACAGGCTCTGTAACTCCTGATGAATTCAAGTTGCTTGTGGAGCAGTAAGGAATGATCTTATTTCTGTCAGTATTGGTTTTGAAGCAGAAGTAAAATCATTTCGATTTCAGAATAGTAAGACCCTCCTTTAGCCTTCAGACCATTCCTTCCTGGCAAAACTGATACAGTTTGTCCATGAAATATATTAATAAAACATATTTTAACATTTAGAAATTAAAGATAAGTCATTAGCAGCAGTTAGCAAAAGAGAAGTGGGGTAGACAGAAGCGTAAATACAACCAGCTCTCTACCAGGCACTTTTTATCATTTTTCAAAAGGATTTGTTAACAACCAAAACTTCAGAGCATGAAATTAAACCCAATACCACTGAGGAAGGCTTCACAGACAGCTGGCATCTTTGTTTCTTCTGTTGCTCTCTCATGAAAAACAAATCCCCAGTAGGGATCAGAGACACGGGGCAGAACTGAAATGGTGAAATATCCCTTCTTCCTTTTCCCCAGAAGATTCAGTTCAGCAAGTGAGAACAGCTCAGTCAGCACTGCTCATTCAGCTCTCTGGGCTGTGCCACATCTGCCATGTTTGCATTTCAAGCCCTGGAAAATGAGACCTAAGTATGGTTCTGTACATTAAAAAAGCCCAATTAAAAAGAGCAAATAAAATTTTCAGAAGCTTTGTGTTTGTTGAAGCTTCAATAAAAGCAAAAGCCACCTCTTCAGCTGTGTTTTAAGATTTTAAACCCATCTGCCTTCCTTCATCACTCGTTGGATTTTTTTCCCAACAGAAATACCCTCAGCTGACAGCAAACCGTGTCCTGACTGGCCTTTCCTCAAGATTCCTACAGCTGCCTGAGAATTTTAGGAGGAATGAATGTGCATACAAACCCAGCTTGAATATAGGGTCAGTAACACCTCCAAAAAACTGCATTAGAACAATCAGCAATACAGAGTTCCCTAACAAAGTCCTGAGCATGAAATTCCAAGCACGCAGCTCTAAAAGTACGGGCAAGGGGCATTCCTCAGCCTGCAGTGGTCATCTGGAGGCAAGAAAACAAACATCTGTTCCTATCACCTGAGCACATTCAGCTCACCTGCTTTTTGATTCTCCAAAACAAGAGAGATTTCACATCATTTTCACGCTTCGAAGACAAACAGATTATTGTCTTCTTATCTCCATATAAAAGGAAGAGTAATTTTATGAGTAAGGGTTCCTAATAAAAACTATCAGAGTTGTAAACACCTTTAATGTAAGTTATCGTTCTACAGGCAAGTTTTAAAGTACCAGTAGCCCTGAAATTGCAGTTTTAATAGCTGTCATTAAAACACTTAATTGCACGTTTGTGATTATATTATTATTACTGGATTGGAATTGCTCTCTAGAACAGCTCATATACAATAGTGCACCATCTCCAGTGCCTGTACAAACAAACCCTTTAGAGTTCCAATGGTGAGCACCACACTTGTTATTATTGATAGTTTTTCATCAACCACTTGTTAGAAAACTAGAAAATTTTCTTCCCCAAAGATCTCAAAGTACATTTGATTTAACACATGTAAAACTTCACTTTAACATCCACAGAGACAATTCCCATGGCCACTGGTAGATAAATTACACCTGGCATTTGAACAAGTGAAGAAAAAAAACAACCTTGGAGTTCAGTTTTCCTGGCAATTCATCTCTCTGAATTCTGCCAAGGAGCACAGCACTGCTGCTGCTGGTGCCACACAGATGTGTCTGGTTCTGCCTTTAGCACCCACTGCAGAAAATGGTGCAGATACAAGACTCCACATGGCTGAGGTTTCTGATGTCCAGCCCACTGCCTCAGAGCTGTTTTCACTTCCCCACCACCCCAGAGAGTCCAGAGAGGGCCCACGTTCCACCAGCACTTTACACAGGCAGCACACCAAACCCTTCCTCCACCCACTGCCATTCCCCACGCAGTCCAAGGCAATGGCAGTTCACTTTTTCCCTTCTTTTTTGTATTCCCTGAAAGCCATGCCCACCAGAAATGTCCCTGGAACTGCAGCCTAAGTTACTGCACTGAAGCTTCAGTGGTTCTCTGGCTCTGAAGCTGCTGATGTGCCGGGCCTGAGCAGGAAGGAGCTGAGCATGGCCAAGAAATGATCCTTGTTGATTAACAGTCAATTAGCTCTCAGAAAACAGAGAGCTACCCCAAAATTTTGATAACCTCAGACTACAAGACAACATGCAAAGGTACGGCTCCTTTTTGATATCTCCACCCTGTTCTGTTACACAAAACAGGAGATATCAGACCCAGGGTGCAGATCATTTGAACATTGCCATTTTAGTTATCTTATTCTCACTTTGGTGTTAAAAATCTGCAGTCCTCCCCAGCAATCTTATCCTGCTATGTAAATCTTTTTAAACAAAATGCCTTATTCAAAGCTTACTATTGTTAGCTGATATCAAATCAGTGTAGCAAATTGCCATTGGAGTATCTTGATCTAATTATGTTCTGGAAAGAATCGAAATAGATCTGAAGAAAATTCAGATAATGGAACAGGCAAAACAAGAAAGGGAAAGGAGGAGCATAAACAAAAGATAAAAGAAGAACAGAGAATAAAGGATAACGCTCTAAGATACAAAAAATAGGATTAAGTGATACTGAAATTGTGGGGGGTATGTGCAGAGACATCACATAAAGCAAGAGGAACCCCAGGGATTAAAAATGTTCCCATCATCTACTGCAGAATATGAAATGACATCATTCCCAGGGATGGGAAAATGGTGTGTTTGCGGGAAGTCAAACAACAGGGCTGAGCTGAAATCTCGGAGCAACCAATGTTCATGAACACCCCATCAGTGGAGCCAAAACCTTCCCTTCCTATGGATCTGCCTGTGACTGACAGCCCCGCACAACACTCAGCAATGCAGGGGAATTTAACTGGGCATAATGCTCACAAACATGATAAATATTCCAAGGACACAGGAAACACAACTTCTTTAATTTGGATGACATTCAGTACTAAAAAGTCTGTGGGCTCTCAAAATTTGTGTTACAATTCCGTGTCTTTCGATATAAAGGGAATAAGAGTCTCTTTCCATTTATTTTTAATGTCTATTTTTATAAGGGTATACCAATTACAGAAAATCTTATTTCTCCATGCCCTATCCCATACAATTTGCCTCAACATTCTGAGAATCCCAATGCTTAATGCAGAATTCTGTAAATATACCAAAATTAATTACAAATATTTTGCTACACTTCTCTTTACCCCAAAAAGTCCAGTTCTAAAGAGAAGAGGAGTATCTTTCCTGTCTGTAAGTACACACTTAGAATCCTTTGGTGCTGGAATTAGAAGGGATGTGTGAATACGAGCAGTGTCAAAATACAAAGGATACTGAATGAAAACCCACACCTCTGTAAAGGGAAACAACTCATTGTAATTTGCACCTCTTTTGCAAGCATAGCCCTTACAAATAGCTCATTGCAAAGAAACCCATCCAAAATAAAAATACAGCGAATTCACTCCACAGATTGCAGATGTAAAAGCCAGAGAGGCAATTCTAAAGTCCTAGGGTGTGGTTTAGCTCTCCTGTTAATAACAAGCTGTTAGTAACAGGATATAAAGCCACTTTCAGAATCATTTTTCTCAGAGGGACACGAACATTGACCCAGGAAGCACCCGTGTGTCTCAGAGCAGCATCAGGGCGCTTCTGATCCACAGACTTAACAACCCAGATGTCTCTCCCTGCTGATTTCCCCAGCCCAAGCTGCCAAGAAAAGCAGACTATAGCCAGCAGCCTCAGAGGAAGGAACAGCCTCCTTTCAGGCAGATAAAGGTTGGCTTGAAACAGAAGCCAACAATATTCCTGGGCCTAATCAAAGTCTTTTTTCACTACTTTTTACAGTCATTTTCTTTGTACTTCTGGCACCATCTTTGTTAGGAAGATTTATTGTCTGCTTTTTAAAATTTATCAGTTTGCAACAGCCACCATCAGATGAAGGGATCTCTTAAATCACTCTGTATGGGGAGAGTGTGAACATGTGTCTTACAGTCAGACCTTTAAACTCTGCCATTCTGGAAACCCTCTTACAAGCATCAGCAATGAGAGGAACATTTTTGAGACAGTTATACTCAAGACATGCTATTTACAAGGTGCTTTATATTTTGAAGTTATTGAATTACAATTATTCAAATTGACGGTATCCATTAAAGACTAAAAAGGAGATTTTTAACTTTATATGAGAAATTGAGAGAGTAACAGATATATTTGTTGATTGATAATACCTGACAAAGGAAAGGTTTCAGATAAGAAGAATGTTAAACATTGTTATTATAGTTCCCACTCTAATTTCTTTTAAAAAGCTCTATTTACTTAACTATTTAAGTTACAAATCCAAGCAACTGTTGCATCATCTTACAGAACTGGGATCACTGTTGAATATCAGGGCACGATAATAGGATAGATAAAAGTTCTCTGAAAGAGAAAGCACCAGAACCAGCAGCAAGGTGGGGTTGGTCAGCCCTTCATTTGAATGTAAATGTAATTATGAGGCAGGCAGTTGGGCTGACGTCAGACAAGATCTTGGTAAACCATTACCACCAGCACCTGGTAACACAGTTGATAATAAAAGAGGATGAAGTAGAAGATTCCAAGCAGAGTGGCATTATTAGAGAAAACACAAATATTTTTGGGCAGTAAAAGAAGACACTGAGGAACAAGATGTTGTGACGCCGTGTTTACAGTCCGGGACAGCCATGTACGTCAGCTCGCTCTTGGAGAAGGAGCCCAGCATGTACCCAGGATCTGCCAGGGCCAACAACAACCTGCCCGTGCAAAACTTCGTGTCTGCTCCAGCCTACTCCGACTACATGGGATACCACCCTGTGCCAGGCCTGGACACCCACGGGCAGGCGGCGCCGGCCTGGGGCTCCCACTACGGCCCCCAGCGCGAGGACTGGAGCGCCTACGGCCCAGGCCCTTCCAGCGCCGTGCCCGCTGCCCACATCAACGGCTCGTCCCCTGGCCAGGGCTCCTACAGCTCTGCCGACTACAGCTCCCTGCACCCCGCTGCTGCTGCTGCAGCCTTACCTCCTGTAGATACAATTAATGCCCAGCAAATCTCTCCCAACAGCCAAAGGCACAGCTCTTACGAGTGGATGAGGAAAACGGTGCAAACCAACACTGCTGGTGAGTGCAAATTCAACTTCCAACCTCAGGAAGCATCTTTTGCTATTACTGAGCTTAGAAATAATCAACTTTACTTGAAACACATAGGTTGATGGGTCGTTTATGACAGTGATTTAACTTACTGCTGTTTAACACAGTTTTAACTAAATTTGTGCCAGTTTCACTTTCTCCCATAAAGGCTTTATGTGGGTGCTGTAGTGGAATGGCTGATGTGGTCAGACATGGCTGGAGCTCAGCTCCAGGAATCTCTGTTGGAACGCTCTATAAAGCATTTTGTGTGACAAACATGAAAATCATGGAAGTGTTACAGAGCAATGCAGCATGATTTAACAGTCACAGACAAAAATACTACAAAGTTATTTTGTGCTGCAGGGGAGATTTCAATATAGACCCAGGCTGATCTTCTTAAACCTTACAGACTTCTCAATAATTATAAAGAAAACTATGTGCTCTGATCTAACTGCAGTGATTATGCAATTTTCTACAATTTTCCTGCATCTCATTTTTCTGCCCAGATTTATCCAATGAGCATAAATATTCCTAGTAAAGCAATCTGACTTAAACAATCAGCATGGACTACTTTGTTTGCAGATCACATAATTCCTTGGTTAAGCTTCCTCTTTCATTTAATTTCACATCAGTTTTACTTTCCTTACATGCCAGAATTTTTCAGCTTCCACAATTACACAATTAGAAATCTCTTTCCTACAAGTGCCACTCACTGATGCGCCTGTTCTTGCCACAAGCTGCCTGCTTGTGAACACTTCCATGTATATTCCCAAGGTGGAAACTGGGTGTAGCAAGGTTTGCTAAATCCATTAAGGCTAAAAGTAGTAAATTTGTGTTAGGGAGCATCAAAGAAATGCTCGAAAGAAAGCAGAGCAAGCACAATTGGAGCAATCTTAGAAGACACAGAAAATCTGCACTGCTGCTTCAGACAGAATCCTCCAAACGGTTATTAATCAGGAGCAAAATTAGCCTGGTAATTGTTTCTTAATTATAAAGCAGGCACACATTGTTTTGCCTCTGTTACTAAATATAAAATGCCTGGTGAACATTAGGATATCACAATGCTGTCCCAGCCAATTGGAGCCTCCACAAAGGCCTTCAAAGCCAGGCAGATTCAGTCTGCTTTCCTCCCTTGTGTATACTCATGTAAATCCCAGTAACTTCATTAACATCACTGGAGATTGCCAGGTGTAGAAGTGATGCAAGACTCGAGTGTAGATCAAATTCAGCTGAGACTACTGAATGTCAGTGAGGCAGCCCTGCCTGTGTCATGTTGGCATTGAATTTTCAATGTGTGGCATTCTTGAAGAATAACATTTTAAAGTTTAACACATTTGAAAATCTAAATCCTTGCTTTACACTTATTGAACGGTCTTGGAAGGCCCTGAAAGGTTTCTCATGCGCTTGTCCAAATTTATAAAATATATTTGCAATTCAGAGACACAGTTTTAGGCCTAAATTCATCTCTGGTCTAGAAAGCGCTTACACAGGATTTACACACATTCTGAAATACTTTATGAACCATTCGGGACAGGTGGAACAGAGCCCATCAATAGCTGCATGACCTGAGGCTGTGCATTCCTAGAACCCAATCCTTTGAAGTGTTAAAAACACCCAAGGACTTCACAGAAGTGAGCTCAAGGCATCAACCCACCTTAAAAAAAGATCATGAGGGTAAAGCACAAATGTGGTAACTGTGCAAAACAAGTACCAAAGAGGTTTGGCTTTTCATTGTTTTTTTTTTTTAAAAAAAAAAAAAAAAAAAAAAAAAAAACACAGAAAATTGTTATCCTGACACAGAAAAAAAATGTGATAAATGAAAGAAAATTCAAATAAATTACAAGGCTAAAATGATGCATGTAACTGCTCTGTACCACTTCATCACTGTTTTCTCTAGAAGAGAACTGACTTAATGCCATTACAACCCATCTTTGAAACACACTTGCTTTTTTCCCTTATTCCCATAATATTATCTGGGTTATCAAAAGTAGCTACTGGTTCCTCTCCTTCAATGTTATCGCTGCTTAATAAAGTTTGTTGCCTTAAAATTCCAGAATTACAACCCTATTTCTATGCAGAAACATGTGTATGTCCTTAACTCCACCAGTGCACACACACATCAGTGTATGTGAGCAGAGAGGAGTAACAGAAACCACAACACAACTAATTAGATGAGGGAGCCTCCTGAAATACTGTCCTAAAGACAGCGGGAATTATTTGGAGTGAGGGGATGCCAGTGGGTTTCTTCTCTGTATTTAATACACTACATTCTGATTCAATATTCTTATTTAGCATTTCATACAAAAAAAAAAAAAAAAAAAAAATCAACTGCTGGTAAAGTGAAATGAAAATTTACCTGATTAAGTCAATCTTAAGGATGAAACAAGATCACAAAGACAGAAGTACTCTGTCCTTTCAACAGATAAAAAGTGAGTTGAAATGAGACGTCCTTTGACTAAAAGACCGTAACTGCATATTCAGAACCAACCCTTGTTTTACTTCAAACACACAAGCATTGCAAATATACAAGGTAATAAGAAATTTTTAAAAAATCAAACATGGAAAGTGAGCTTGGTTAAGAGATCCTCCCAGTCATGCCCTCCAAGTGAGGAAAAAAACATCTAAGGAATTCCTGACAGTCTGATCCTGGTTTTACTGAAAATCTGTGATAAAAACTACCATCGAATTCAGTTATGCTGGAGCAGAACTTCCCATTATTTTTTAACCCTGTGAGATGTGTTCTTTCTGAGAGCAAGAGAACCTTCAAAGTGTAAAACTTACCAAAAAGGTATCTAAAGGGCCTAGAAAAAGATTTAAACTTCACATGAAACTTCATCTGGGAGTGACCCTTCTCAGAAAGAGAAGTGGCCTTAACAGGACTAAACAAAAGATCAGCATGATTTTCATATGTTACAAGCTCAGCTACAGGATTTTTTTTAAACTATAGCCAACACATTTTATGTCTGTTTAAATAAGCAGTGATGTACAAGTAATTCAGATTACAGAACAGCAGAAACATGGCCAGAAAGCGAAACAGAAAAGCAGGAAAAAACGCCAAGCTCCTGCTTTAATGCTAATTTATTTTTCTTTGTAAATTAGTTGTGACATCTATTTTCCACTGGCCTACATTGTCTGAGGTTTTGAGGCCTATCTGTCATATTGAGGCAACAGACCCTTTTAACACTTCACTTTGCTTTGATATGCACTCTTGTCTCTTCCTTCTCCCTCTTTTCTTCAGGAATTATATTGCCGGAAAGGGTGATGATTTTCACAGCAAATAAAGAGGCCTTCTCCCAGCTTTATTGTCTTCAGAAGAAATACTCTGTGAATTTTATGACCAAGGGGAATGGGGAAAACTACTCCTTTTCTCCACCCCCTCAAATCATGGCTATATTTGCTGATTATAGTGAGGCCGGAATAACCTTGTTGAATTTTAACTTGTTTTCAAAGATTCCCTCTAAGCCCTCAGTTTACAAGGAACCTGAATATCTATACTATTGTTAGCATTAGAACTATCACTGAGGGCAAATATTTCAAAGCCAACGATTTGTACCATGAAAAAAGTAAACTTAGTTGGATGATTCAGTCCTGCGAATTTAGGCAGGAAAATCTTCTATGCTGGAAGTCGAAGTGGCATAGGATTTGGGAAAATATCCCTAATTATGCATATTTCAGCTATGTCTATCTTCAGATAAAAATATCCCAGTCTGTCCTCGGTGTCGGTCCAAAATTAAAGAGAACTGAGGAAAAAAATATTCCTTCATCTATTTCTGTCCCTTTTTCCTCTGCTAAGATGAAAGCGTCTGACATTTGTTTAGGGCTTGTAAATTCCAAACCAATTGGCTTGTGTTTCTGAATGTGAAAGGGGTTCTTGATAAGATCTCCTTGTCGCTCCTTTGTGTGGCGTGTGCTTCATCTTAACACCTCAATGGATTTTAGGGAACCACTTTAAAGGAGTCTTTGTCCTACAGTTTGTCCCAGAAAACTCACATCAAAAAAAACCTGGGAAGATCAGAAGCAAAAAGGAAAACTATCTAGTTGGCTGTTGAAAGTGCAAAGGAGAACAAATAAATTGCAAACTGATCTCTCTGGATTATTACTACATGAAGAATTGCTTAAAAATTTTATTACATGAGAGATAGATTCTAAACATTTAGTAATGTTTACTTAACAGCATTTATCCAATATACCTAAGAATATTTCTTTTATACATTAGAGAGAGGATGATCTTGAAACCCTTTTACAAGATTTTACTGCCTCATCTTACAAATTGTCAAGTACCTCCAACTCTAAAGGGAAGCCCAGCACAGAGTACCCGCAGGAATATCCTACAGGCACTCAGCACCTTGCAAGACTGGACCTTTTTGAAAAAATAAATGAAACTATTATTGAACTTCTAAGTTTATCCTATGGCCACGCAAGAAAGGAAAAGCATTTCTAGTAGGACATATCTTTGTGCTAGAGAAACAATCTTTAGAAACTCAGATAAAGAGTTAGGCCACGGTACAACTGCACAAATTGTGACTGAAGCTCAGTCTTGAAATCCTGGGTATTTATGCTCTCATAGACACAGAAGTCACTTCACTGAGCACTGAAATGAAACTCCTTTGAGATTAATATAGCCAGCACCAATTATGCATTGTTATGAATTATTTAAGATGCTTCAGGGTGTTCATCACTTAAGAGCTTCACATTTAAATTTATGTTTACAGAGAGAGGGAAATAAAGAAGGAAAGACAGTTATGGTAACCAATACTCTGTTATTTCACCCTGCACCTCTATTCCTCCTCTGTACCACAGCAAACAATCCCATACAAGTATTCTGTAATTTAATTAATGTCTGTGAAATGCCTGAGGCGTTTGCAAGCCGCTATGGAAAATCCAACTTAATATATGAATATTCTTTCTTTCTTTCCTAACCAGGTAAAACAAGAACAAAAGAAAAGTACCGGGTTGTTTATACAGATCACCAGAGACTGGAATTAGAGAAGGAATTTCACTGCAACAGATACATTACAATCAGGAGGAAGTCAGAACTCGCAGCAAACCTGGGACTCTCCGAAAGACAGGTACAGAGAGCACCCCTCAGGTGTGCCCACAGTGCCCAGGCAATGCCAGGGGATGCAGCAGCAGCCACCTCCTGCCTCTCTGCATTTCACACAGAGAACCACTACACAACCCATAGTTATTCATAGGCTCATTTGACAGAACCCTCCAGTTATATGGAACTCAACATTAGGAGTTAACTTATACTTTAAAAAGTAGTTATTCTTACTTTCTAGCTTGCTAGGCAGCTGGAATTTAAACACTTCAGCTTAACAGGATCTTAGCTATGGTCCCAAGAGTTACAACATTCATAATTGTATTTCTTCTTGAAATCACACCAAATAATGGCCAGCAAAAAAATCCAAAGCATTTGATATATTTCAGCTGGAAGACAGGAAAGTTAAAACTCAATCCAACTAGATATCTATGGGGGTTTTTTTGTTACAAATATATTGCCACAATTTCCACAGGCTACATTCTTCCTCTCTCAGATTTCAGCATATTCAGGGGGGTTTTACAGCCTTGGATTTTCAAATCAGGATCTCTTTTTCCCACACATGTGTGGCCAAGACTATCCATCCAGGGAATGTTCAAGTGCATACTTGGATCCTTGCTCCCTTGGAGAGCAGCTCTGCCTTCAGTGATATTCAGTAAATATTTGATCTCTGTCCTGGATAAAGCCAGGCTCCTGAGCAGGACACAGCCAGGTTAGCTGTGTTCATACAGACACTGGAGGAATTCAGGATGAATTCCCTAAAATCCCTGTGTTGGAGAGTACCTTTCCCAACACAGCTCTGCAGTGTGTGGATATAATACCTGCTGGATCCAAGCCTCCAGAATTGCAATGGTTCTGCTATAGCTGGAGGAGAAGGGCAGATTTGGTGATACTGAATTAGTCATCTCATTTAAAAAACAGATTATTGCCCTGAGGTAAATATAAACTACAGATTTTTTTTTTTTTTTTAGAATTTTACAAGCTTTTGTTGTTTCTAAATATACACATTCAGGTCTCTTAAAATGTTCCTCTTTTAGTGGCCTCCTCCTTCTGCACTCAGTCTGTGGAGGAGTATGGAATAGAGAGGGACCAATGGGGGCTGGGATGAATGCAGAGACAACCAATGGTATTTTAGAATACAGCACTGGAATTTTATAGACATATTTTTGTTGAGAGATGTTCAGTCCCAGACCCAAATGGTACAGACAGTGCACTGCACAGACTGAGTGCTCCCAGGCAGGAACAACAAAAACCAAGTTTATCATGGATGGACTGGAATTTGTCACACAGTAGGAAAGAGCTGCACTGGAAAATTTTCAGAGAATTGCAATTATGAGATTTGCAACCTCCACCTCAATGTTATGCAAGCTGGCTGATTTAGAACACAGACACAGCTGGAGTCACCAGTGATCCTATAGAAAATCAGCTGTTTCCTTTTACAGAGCTGCTGCTCCTAATGCCACCCCATTTCTAACTGATGAAATTCCTTCAAGTATAATGTAGACAAAATATGTAACTGATATGCATTTCCACAGGACGGACAAAGCTAAATGCTTCTTCATGCCAATACCAGCAAGCTATATAAAAAATAAATATAAACGACTGGGATTTTTAATACAAAGCAAGGGTACAACTTTCTATATTGCATTGTATTCAACACACCTTAAAGGCTGTAACAAATACTGTGAATTAAGAACAGTTAGCAGGAAGGAAAACACAAGCAGAAGTTCCTCCTCATTCACACTTTCACATAAGGAAAGAAAATAGAGACACTTAAAGTAGATTTTAAATAGGTAAGTCTTTCACCTGCACAATGAGTCTGAGAAATTGACTGTCTCTAAGTAATGCTGATATATCTATTTATGCATATAACAGTACATATGTATCTGTAAAATACATGTTTAAATATATATTACAGTAATAAAAACAATTAAAACTTGTAAATACATAAGAATATATGCACACACAAAAATCACTCACAACATAAACAAAGAAAAAGAATCCTCACTACTTGGCTTTGAATTATCTGTAACATAGAGAATAAAGAAATCTTCACAATTAACCCATAATTGCATCTTCCTAAATTATGACACTGGCAAATCTGAAAGGATGAACTCTGTGGCCTCCGAGTCTCAATGAGTTCATTGATTTCTGTTTTCCTAAATATAACACAGTGTGTGCACTTTACACCAGGCCCAAGAAAAAAGGAAATCAAGAAAGAAGGAAAAAATTTTCCATTGATTACTATGCCAAAATTTAATACAGAATAATGCAAAAACTCTTCACTGCACAAATTCAGTATTTTGGTTCATGGAGGGTTTTTTGTTTGGTTTTAGCTTTGGGGCTTTTTTCCTCATGGCTTTTTGTTTGAGTTTTGGGATTTTTAAATAATGTTTTTGAACTTAGCTACATTTCCATTGCTATAATTACTGCAAAAGCTTCAGCAGCACTTTGAATTAATCAGGTATCATTTATAATGTCCCAGGTGAAAATCTGGTTCCAGAATCGCCGAGCAAAAGAGAGAAAAATGATCAAGAAGAAAATCTCACAGTTTGATGGCAGCGGGGGCTCTGCTCAGAGTGACTCTGGTTCACTCAGTCCAAATGAACTGTCAAATACTCTGTTCCCACCACCACATGGAATAAATGGATTACAGCCTAATGACATTCATCAAGTCATAGTTTCAGAATGAACAGAGGGAAAAAACAAAACAGGAAAAAAGAAAAAACAAGAATGGATTTCTCCAACACTGCCACCCCCGCCTTGGAAACTCAGATTTGCAAGGGACCATTTTCATTTATCTGCCTTCAGAGTGCTGATTTCTAAGCAGGAAACCTGAGCCTATAACCAAAATATTTTAATTATTGCAAAAATCTCAGGGACTTTGTGCTGCTAAGACTCTTCTCTTGGTATCTTTGCTAGCAGGTAATTTGCTTCAGACACTGACACAGAGAATGATACAGCTGAAGATTCAGTACAGGTAGTTCTAGTCTGATCATACATATAAACAGAAAACTAAGAGAATTGATTATAAAATAGAGTTCTATTGCAGAAAATATAAGAATCTGGGTGTGTTTGGCTTGTTCCATTTATATAATTAGAGGAAACCGTAGACGTTAATAAATATTTACACTTAAATGGACTGAAAAGAATGCTACTTTTTGAAAACAGCAAAACCATTTAAAACACTTCTAAATGCTCAAGGAACATAATAATGTTGCTATACCAGCATATTGCATTTAATTAAAAAACACTTATCATCTCTGCTCTATGGAATTGTATTCAAGCAATAGTTACAGATACAGAATATACCAAACCTGCCAAGATTTGTTCAACTGTAAGAAAAGCAGCAATTTCTCATGTACATTAGGAAATGCCAGATAATTTGGAAGATAAGTATTACCTCAATCTTCTAGGACTGCACATATTCAAAAATCCGAGCACAAATGGAATGGAAACAGAACTGTTACTACAAGCAAACCACCAAAAAGCAAATAAAGAATTTGCTTGACGTCTTTAAACATTTGAAGTGAAACAGGAGCAGTCTCAGGCCACTGATTTTATCCCTGACTTCTTTGGGGCTGAAGGTAACAACTCTCCCAAAGTAGCTGAGAGGGCATTTTGAAGCTGTCACCTGCAGCTAAGCAACCACAAAAGAAATGTTCACTTCATGGGCACTCCTGAAAGAGGACAAATTAAGGACAGGATCACAATGGGGTTTGCTTTAATTACTGCTCCATGTTGGCAGGTGAGAAGGTAGCAATGGTATCTGAAAGACAAGTGATGAGTCTGGAAAAAACAGAAAGAAAACCCAAAGCACTAAAAAAAAATCCCCCAAGCCCTTCAGTAGTACTATTCTTTGGAATTTCTTAATATGACCTTTTTGTTACTATACATGTGAACAGCTCTATTGGGAAAAAATAATATTCCTGAAAATGTCATGGGGAGAAATGGTAATAAAAAGGGAAAAAGCAGAACACAAACAGCAAACAGCGTTATGAAAATCATGCATCACTTATTTCAGCAACATCAAACTCTTGCTCTCAGAAACAGCAGAATAAATTCTGCTTTTCTCCATGTCAATGAGCATTGATAATGCACTGAACACTGTGGACAGAACTTGTCAAAGCTCTCATCATCTGGATTCAAAACACTAGATAACAAATTTGAGGATAAGCCTCACTATTCCCCGTTTATTTTAAAATAACTCTTTTAGAGTAACTCCATGAAAGCAATTCTGTTTGAAGTTACAAGAATAACACTCATCAGAACTAAATTCTGAATTATATCTTTGTAGACATAAATGTCTCAAACTAAACTAGGAAGAAATCCTGTAACACAGATTAAGACTTTACTCACTGTAAACATTTTGTGGGTGGTTCCCCAATATATTTTCTAGTCATCTATCATATGGTTCAAAGAAATGGGTGTATTCTAACGCAAACAAACTGTAAAGAGAAAATCTTGTGTATATAAATACTTATAAAACTCAGCCCAGAAATTGAGACTACATCTGCATGGCTTTAATTTAGGATCTCCTAAATCCACTCTTTGATGTTCCAGTGGGATCACACGGACATTTTAGGAGCCAGAGCACGTTGTGGAACATGAACACACAGAGCTGGTTCTGTTCAGATTCACAGACGTGCACATGTGACACACACATGCCTTTTTCTCTTCTTTTCAGTCAAATAAATCCAGACTTTTTCCTTGGGAGAGGAAGTTTCCCTAGTTGCACCAGTCCCTTTACTTGGGTTGTCCTTCTATACATGAAGGATATAGAAGATAAAATAATCTCTCAGGAAACTCAGACTTTAGAAATACAAGAAAAAAGGGAAGTGAACCTTTACCTCAAATCAGCAGAAGGGCTATTTCTATGGAAACCAGGAGAGGCTCTTGTGAGGCTTAGCAGTGGCACAGAAATGGAGAGAGAGAAAACTTCTAGTTTTCAGATTTTTTTTTTTCCCCTCTGATCAGTTTTTATATCAACAAGGGGGAACGGCAAGTACGGCTGTAACACACAATGCACTGTTCACTATATTTGTGTATTAGAAATGCATTGCTTCAGATTTCCCTTCTAATTTATGACAAAAACTGAAATGATACACAGTTATTTACTGGATTCACATTCAACACATTCAAATCATCTTGCAGATTCTAAGCAAGCTCCAGGCAGTCAGGAAACAGCACCCTGCCATGACAAACTGCTCAGAGGAGCCACTGACTGCACTCAGAACAACCACAGCTGATAAAGGAAATCACTCTAAATGAACCCATTTTAGAAGTTTTTAGAGATGGAGTGGGACAAAAAACACCTCCTCTGGCATATTTAATACCAGTCTTGTCAATAAAAACTGTTTTCCTTTTTCATGATCTTTATCCGGAATTTTATCCATCAGATGTGTTTTAAATGTATCCCAAACTTATGTTAATATTTAGGGGAGAGTCTCTTCATCCATAGATAATGATCTCTAAGCCTACAGAGTGGATCAAATTATCTTCTCTGACTACAGTTAGGTCAAGTAAGAAGTTATCCCCCTCATGTGTTGCTGTGCATAACTACCCCCAATACGGATCCTAGCATTCCTTTCAACCTAAGTGCAGTGGCACAGCTGTTTCTCAAAATAATCCAAGGAAAAATTATTAAACTCCTTTAGACTAATGAGGGTATTTTTTAGTAAACTCCATCAGGGAGTGGTTAACTGCAGGCAGAGTATCAGATCAGGAGGCTGCAAAGCCAGAGAGAAGGGGAACTGGCAAGCAGCTCAAAGAAAATCCTTACCCTGCCTCTCGCAGGCCTTAGACACTTTATCAGACTGCAGCTACGCCATGAGCCAGAAAACATCATCCCAAAGCAAAATACAAATGGAGCACTTTGTGCTGGTACATTTTGAAGGCCCGTTAAGGACTCCAGGCCAGCCTGACAGGAGCCCATCCATGAGTCATGCTCTGCCAGCACGGGAACACGAGATCAGGGCCTGCACTTGGATGGAGGCACCACAGTCTAAGCCTTTGTATTCTACCATTTTCCGGGCAGCTGTGTTTGACTCTTCAGCATTGCTTCTGTGAAGGAGAAACTTCAGCAGATGTGATCAGCACCTGTATTTAAATTTGTATTTACATGGATGAAACACTAAAGGTATACATAACATTTTTCAATATTTATCTTTCTTCCTTTGAAGATTTCTCCAGGGACTTTAGTTATACACTCCCTTAGCACTGTTAAGCAAATAAAACAATAATAAATCAAATGCCATCCCTTGCACCCAGCAGGTCTCGTCCCCAAGTTCTCCAGGTTTCCTGTTTTTCACTGTATGTAAATAGAAAACCATCACACTGTTTGAATTCAGCTGATTGGCTGGTGGTTCCAGTTTGCAAGGTAGTGAGCCCTTTTAACATCATGCTGATATCAAAAGAAAACTCTACATCACACAACTGTCTAATGCCAGCAGCCAGCAAATCTCTTCTGACATTTCTCTGAATCATCTCGATTCTTATGAGAATGCTGAGAGGTCCAAAGCTTTGGCAGAACTGTCCTCCTCAGTCCCACCATCCACAAACACTTCATCAAGGAGGGCCTCTGGCACAAACTGCTCCTGCCGACACTCAGTGTAGCATCACAGTGAATTTGCTTTATTAACTGACTTCTAAATATTGATCAGTGGGAGAAAATAAAGAAAAATACAGATGTACCCTTAATTACAGACAGCTTAGATTAGAAATGGGAAAGTACCTCATTATAAGATATTTACAATATCAGTTTACGAAGACAGCATAATTTAAACCCCTAAATGGCTATTTGTAGAAGTCATCCTGGTCAAAAAAAACCCCCAAAAAACAACAACCCTGGACCAGAAACCTGACAATCTCTTGAAACTTAGATTATTTTTGAAACTTGATCTACATCAGGCATTTTCAGTATAGGCAGCACAGAGCTGCAGACCCCTGCACAAAGCCAAAACCCTTCTATTACAAGATATTTGTATCATAAAACCAGTTTCATTGAACCTCACATGCAACTCTTGACTTGCCTTTTTTCAACAAATGAACATATCCACATTTGCCTAATGAGTTCCACATTTCTACTTCTGAACAAAATAATGGGAACTTGCAGTGAGATGCAAATCACTCTGGGAAAAGCGTTTGCATTAGTTGATCAAGAAGCATGTAATACATTCTCCAAACTCCAAGAGACATTCCCACTCCAAACTCTATTCCCATTATCCAACAAACTCTTCCTTTCTGAAATGAGGGAATTCTGAGAGCCAACCTGACATCACTTGTTTTATATTCTTCCTCCTGAAGAATGCCTGTGTGGTGGTGGTTTGTGTAGAACAGGGGAAAAGGTCATTGGAAGACTCAGAATTTCTCAGGCCCATAATAACTTTCCCTTTCCATGTTCTCCCAACAGTGCCTTTATCTAATATTTTGCTTTGGTTTAACTCCTGGCTTTTCTGCTCTTTGCATTTCATGCTCTATATAAGAACACTTTTGATTCCAAGAAAGGAAGTGATTTCTGTGGATAAACATTGCCAGAGATGATCATCCTTCCACAAATCTTTCACTTTTTATGGTATAATAGTTTCATCAAATAAACAGAATCCTAAAGAAGTACTGAAAATGAAACTTCTCTTTCTTCCTGTGAAGCCATAAAGTTTGATAAGGCATCCTGAAAAAACTCCCTGTAGTATTTACTTCTCAAACATTCTTTAAATACAGACATGGGATACAAAAGATGTTTTTTCTGAAATAGCCCATCTTTACCCAGATGGTCATTGTTCCTATGGGAGAGAACACATACAAATAAAAAAAAAAGTCCGCTGAAACTTCAGCTGAACTTTGACTTCAATCTATTATTTAAAAGTGTAAGATGTTAAATATGAAGCTGCTATAACAAAGTACTTTTTCCAATTAACAACACTCTTTTCTTGGTTTGTTAACACCTCTGACTCTCATTATAAAGAGGTCACACAGTAAGTTATGCTTCATTTTACATTCAATACAGCAAATTATTGCACCACCTGCTTTCGAGCTCATGCCTTAATGCCATCACAGTTGTCCTTCTGGCACAACATCCATTTAAATGTCTGTAACATTAGCTTGTTTATTAAATCAAAACCCAGGTTGCATTAAATGGAGGTTTTTCAATTAAACACGAGACTGTGCCGAATGTGTTCCTGTTTGCCCTGAGTGTCACCATTGTCGTAGGGAATGTGACAGCTGTACATCCTTGCAGACAAGTCCACGGGATTCATTTCACCTCCCAGCACACATTCACAAGCGGAACGTCCCTTGCTCTTTCATCCTTGTGAAATTTTCAGGACATTTTTATTGGGAAAACACTGAACACATGCAAGTGGAAGTGTCCAAGGCAAGGCTGGGCAGGGCTTGGAGCACCCTGGGATAGTAGAACATGTCCCTGCCCGTGGCTTTAAGACCCCTTTCCATCCCGACCATTCTATGACCCTTCTTATGGGCAGGTCACCAAAGCAGCCACGAACCAAGGCAATCTCAACTGAAGATCAAAGCCCATAATGTAAATGCACAGCATCAGAACTATCATTTCTTCCACTGCTTTGGGTTACAACACTCACCTTTTTGGTTTTCACACCAGTTAAAGCAAACATCCAGAATTTAACTGAGAGTAAAACAGAGACCAGTACCTTATTAATACTCTTATATATAACTTTAATTCAGTTGTTTCAACACTTTCTTTCCATTGGTTATGAGACTATATAAAGATGGAATAGAAAAAAAACCAGATCCTTAAATATGGAATAATTTTCTCTTTTTTATCATGTTTCTAAACAGGATGCATTTTCAGTATCTGGTCAATTACTTACCTTCTCTGCAATTTACTGCAACATTCAACGCTAAATAAGAAAAAAGTATTTTGACAAAAATAGGAGAACAAAATTTAACTTTATAACAATTTGCCTCTTAATTTTTTTCTCTAGCTTAAAGTGTTATTTACCTGGAGCTCCACATAAGATGGATAATGTGCTGAAGTAAGAGCACGCAGCACTGATAAAAACTGTAGTTCACACACCGTTACTTTTGGAGGCAACAAAAATTTTCACTGTCAAGTCATCTGCATTTTGCTGCAGTCTAGAAACTCCTGAAAAAAAACAATAAAGATGATTTATGAGGAAAGTATTTTCCTGGGAACAACAAACAGGGATGGAGACCCGTTTTTACGTCATGCAGGAGGAGGTGAGTTCATTCCTAAGACAACCTGCAG